>NC_083402.1:74707888-75035031 GCF_020745735.1 Hemiscyllium ocellatum
GATGTGATTGAGTTGGTCTATTATTATCTGATGTACTGATATACAGTGAAAAGTATTGGTTTGCATGCTAACCCAGACAAATCATAACATATGTGAGTGTATCAGGGTAACAGTACAGAATGCAGAATATAGTGTTACAACTACAGAAAAGCTGTAGAAGAAGATCAGCTTTTTAATATGAGAGGTCCATTCAAAGGTCTGATAACAGGGGGGAAGAAGCTGTTCTTAAATCTGTTGGTACATGTTTTCATGAAAGCTCCACCTCTATCATGATTAGACCCAACACATAATGCAAAAGATGATTAAAGTATATATGAATAGGTTTCAGTCAGAAGGGCTAATGAGACAATCTTTCTTGGTTTCCTCCTGAAAAATTCCACTTAAAACCACATGCTATCCCAACTTCAAACAATATCATTGCCATTCCTTCATGTTACTGGATCAAAATACTGGAGCTCCCTTACTAAAAACCCTGTGTGCTTGCACTAGAGTTATTACAGTGGTTCAAGAAGGTGACAAGCCACCACTTTCTCAAAGACAATTAGGGATGGGCAAAAGCTAGCCTGGCCAGTGATGCTCACATCCTATGAAATCATAAAAAGAAATTGTTATAAAATCATAACAAATTGTTATCATAGTCAGTTGAGTTTGACTCATGGTATTGAGAAATAACTGAGATAGCTGGAGACAGCAAAGATTATAGATCCTAGCACTGCACTGTCTTGGCTGAAGTGTTAAAGGTCATTGCTGATACATTGGCTGTGTGCTGAGTGAATCACAGAATTTCCCCATTGTGGAAGGAGGCCATTCAGCCCACTATGTCTATGCTGGCTGTCTGAACGTTTTGCTGTATTGCCAATACCATGCTTCTTTCCCTGTGCTGTTGTACATCATTTCTATTTTAAGATATTTGCCTCCACCAAATTGAAGCAATATATTCCATACGCTATTACTTACTGTGTAAACAAGATTCTCTTACCTCTCATTTGCCTTTTTTGTGAAACACTTTAAATCTTGTAAATCACTTTCTTATTCATGGACAATTTGAATTCACCGAGGATCACACAGCTCTTTAGAGCCTTGGATAAAACATGGACTTGAGCTGAATTCCTGTACAAGATAAAACTGACTGACATTTACATCAGCACTTCAAGTGAGCATGACATCAGTGATCCCTCATAAAACTAAGTCAATGGGGAGCAAGGGAAATTGTGATCCTATGGCTCAGGGCGTACCTGGTTTTCAGAGCAATAGCTTTGATTGTTCAAAGTCAATCTTCTCACCTGTCAGACAGGTATCATTGCAAGACATTTTCAGAGCACCTTCCTCATCCCAGTTCTGTTGGGTCCTTCATGAAAAACGCCCTCTTTAACATTAGGTCAGAACCGTTGGATTGCTTGTTGGCGATTACATGATGCTCGGTTCAATTCATAATTCACCTAAAAATATCCTGGGCAACATGCAAAGTTGTACTTGATTAAGTCATGATTAAGTCACCCAAGTGCCAAGCAATTAACATTTCTAATTGATCATCACACCTTTAATATTCAATGACATTGACATGAAGAATTACCTAACGTTAATATCTTGCAGAGGCATCGTTGACCTGAAAATCAACTGAACTAGTGACTTAATGGAATAAATACTAGAATAGGTCAGAATTAGATTTTGTGCATAGAACACCAGGCTGACTCCCCAGAATTCTCTCAGCAGCAAGGCACAAATTGGGAGTGTAATGGAATAAGCTGCACTTGCCTGGATAGATCCAGCACCCAACCATATTTGAGGTACTCTACACCATCAAGGAAAAAGTATTTTACTGAATACATTAGTCAAACTATTCACTCCTACTACTACCGGCACATATGTTGAACAATGTAAAGTAACCTCTTACCATTGCTGCTTCAGTAGCACCTCTCAAACTTGCAGCTGCACCCTGTAGAAGGTTAGCATTTGCACAGGAACACCACCATTTCCAGTTTCCCCTCCACACATCACCCTGACTTGGATGTATATCATCATCATTTATTGTTGCTCACTTATTGAATTGCGTTTTAGTAGCACCTTTGACGCACGACTGCTGTGATTCACAAAGGACATCCATTGTTGCAGCAGGCCAATGAGGGATGGTCAGTAAATGCTGGATTACCAATGACATATATTGTGAGAAGGTTTTTTTTTTATTATTGTCCCATGTGGCTTCTGACCTTAGTTGTTTTTATATAAGATGTTAAACAAAATGCAGACCTTTCTCAAGGAAGCTGTGACAGTCTTAAAGGTGCTTCTTTTAAGTGGGATAACTTTGATACTATTGTTAAATATGTGGGAATAGGTCATCTTCAGATGAGAGATTGACCAGGCATTGACAAATACTTGTTTCTTTCAAAGAAATGGCTCTTTTACTTTCTATCTGATACTTAAAGAAAAGAAAAATAGATCATGTCGGATACTGAAACCAGGTTGGAATATAATGATGCTCTTGTGAGTGAGAAATGATCCAGGCAGAAGCATTTAATTAAGCAGAAGGCAAAATGTCACCATCCCGACAGTGGGATGAAAATGATTATTTAGTCGGCAGTGGATTAAGGGCAGATTGTGCTTACTGATGGTATCTAGTGGGAGCCTGCTTTTTAATACATTACCATCTCATGCATTCTCATTAAGATACAGTTTTGCTGGATTAAATTGTTGAAATGTAGAATTAAGTATGAACAAATATGAAACATGTACCTTCAGATTTGTAACTAGTTTAAAGGTGGCATGCAGCAGGCAAGTTCATCTCCCTGGTGAATTTGGACTGATTAGGAGCCGCCCTTCTTGTATTGGGAATTTTGTAGAACGTTAGCAAGGAGATATTGGTGAATTGAGACCAATCGCAACAGTGAAAGGCAAATGGGAGATTGGCTGACTGAAGGAGCAAGGACCATAGCTGTAAGAGTGCCATGACTAACCAAGGGAGATGGCAGTCCAGTGAAGGTTCATGAGCAACAGAGAGAGAGGAAGTTCTACACGGGAAAGATAAATGATTTTAGGTACGGTCGGTCAAGCAGCATTTTAGAATACTCGAAGGTTTTATAGGGAAGGAAATTTGTGATGAATGGCAGGTTAAGGGTAACATCCTCATATTTCAGATTCCAGCCAGGGTCTCTATATCTCTCTACATCTAAGTACCAGCAAATTTAGAGGTTGCAAAGTCCCCACAGACTGATGCTGCTGAGTGACAAGGAACAGATAGCTATCTGGTTGCAATTCAAATATAGGACCTCAACCTTTCACTTTTTATGGCAGTTATGGTCCAACATTGTCCTGCCTGTCCCCATCACGGCTGGCCAGAGCCCTCCACTCTGGATACCTAGTTGGCTGGCTCTGGATACCAAGTTGATTGTATATGACCAGTTGCACTGCTTTCAAGCTGTTCTCTTTCAGTCCTGCCATAGGGACCCCAGACATGAAACAAATAGATGTGTAACAACATTCTGTACATTCAAAACAGCCAAACTAAATAACACAGTTGTTTCTTATCTTACATATTTGAAATTATCATAAAATTGACATGGCTATAATTGGAAATCTCTCATCATGTAATAAATCCTGAATGTTCACCAGACAATGGTAAATGCTGTATGCAGTTGTGGTAGAGCACTCTGATGTGATTACTTTTAATTGTATTCCATAGACTCGTGGTGAGCGTCAGAATAAGAATAGAGTTTTTGTTTTGGCTACAGTTGGAATATTAGTCCAGAAACGCACTTGAAATGGAGCATTTTTCCACTAAATGTCATAAGCATAACCATTATGACAGTTTCCCTGAGCAAGGCAATTAAATGTATTTTTTTCCATTATATTAAGTGCCTTTCTTATTTCAGTGTGGTAAACTGTGGCTTTTTTTTAATAATGCAGCTAAAAATGGTTTGACACTAAAGAAGCATTCTTAATTAGGTGTCTATAAGCCTGTCAAATCACTGAAAATGACACAAACAATTATTTTGAATCATTTAATAGTATCATTGATATGCAGAAGGCACTAGTTTCTGAGTAAATTCAATATTCTATAGAATGATTAAATAAAAATGAATCAAATATGTCTGGTTCCAGTGTGGCTAAAGAAATGAAAGCAATTTGACAAGCCTTCTTTACCAATGCATTGTCAGAATTTTGCAATTTTTCTTTGGCTGGGCCCTGAACTAAACAAAGTACATTAAACATAATCCATGTACTTTTACATAAACATTATAAAAGATTATAGAAGACAGGAGAAGTGACTTTAAGGATATTTCAGATACATTTAATATACTTCAGTCTTTTGTGCTGCTATGTCAGATCTACCTAATTTGTTTTGAGGAAAAATAAAACAACAGAAACTTGACATCAATATGCTTGGTACCCTTTTAAAATAATCTAAATCAGAAAATTATTTATAATTTAGCCAATAAACTTTTCTAACAAGATGGTATATAAGGAGCAATATTGCATGATTTAAGTCTTAATTTTCCTTTTTTATCCCCTCACCAGGTGAATAGAATAAATTAGCATGCAATTTGAATTAAAATACATATCTAGAACTGAAAATGTTCTTATAATCCTTATATTTTTAAAGAACATATGGTAGTTTTTAACATTGGTTTGCACCTGGTCATAGCACTAAGAATGCATGGTGCTACAAAATGGCGAATCTAGTACTGGATGGCAGTGATGAATGCAGCCTAGCAGCTTTGATGGTGTTCATTTGTCATCGATACAAAAAAAGGTTAATCAGTATTCAGCAAACAAGTTTGATTATTTACAATAATTGTATTGTTAGGTGTCTTTATCAGTGCACATCTCTGGGCGGGATACATGTCTCTTAAAGGAAGACAAAATAAAGTACTCAAGATTACACAAAGATTGCATTTTTCACCTCTCCTAGCAAAAACATGTCAGATTACTGTCTAAATAAATGTCTGGGGTGCATAAAACATGTAATGGAACAACCCCAGTAAGAAAAAATCAATAACAATTCATATTTCATAAGACTATAATTGCTTCTGAAAGTGTGGCAGCAGTTTGTTTAGAAGCTGATCTTGTTTCGACTTTCAAGCCAGCTGTTCTGAATGACAGTAAATGCAAGAGGGTAGAAGCTTTGCTTCAATTTTCTCCCAATGTCTGTTAGTTTAAAGGTGTGGGAGCGATAACTCGGAGAAAAACAGACACCCCACGCATAATTCTGTAGCATTCTGCCTTAAAGCTACTACATGTTTTGCTTGACAAGAGTTCATCATCTGTGAAGTTATCGATTTGCCAGCGTTTTAACCATCAAACTGGATTCATTTCAGTGACTACAGATTCTTAAACAATCCTTCAGACATGCATGAGATCCAAACAAGTAGCTGTTTTTTTTTGACAGCTTTTCAAAATCCTCTTACCAACCAGGAAAGCTCGAACTTCATATGCTTCTTATAGACTGAGATGTCACAAGGCTGCAGAAATGCTGCTTGCTTTATGGATTGCCATTTGGTCAACAAAACTTTGGCAGCATTGATTAACTTGACATTGAATTCAGCAGTACATTTATCACTTATGGCTGTGCTGTAGAAAATCTAATAAGAGGCAAGCAATTCCCTCCAGATTTGTAACTGGATCAGTTCAGCATGCAGTGGAAATTTCTGACTTTACAAAATACCCCTGATGCTGGCAACATCATTTTACTCAACATCAGGAGACCATGTATGGAGTGATTTGATCATGGGCAAGAAAAAATATCATCAATTTAGGTAAATATTAATCAAATGTTGCATAGAGAATTGAGTCAATTTCCAAAAACATGTTTCTGATTGGGATTTGTGAGATAGTAGTCATATGTTTCTGGACTGAAAAACTGCACTAATGTTTAGAAAGATAACAAAGTGGGGGAAATTTTAACCCCAAGAACCAGTGGCTGGGGAGTGTGTGGAGGATAAAAAATATTTATTTATTTTTAGTGCAAGAGTGTAACATGACTCCAATGCTTCCACTTCCAGATTTAACAGAGGCATGTTTGGTTACCAGGAAGAATGTAAGCCAGGTATTTTCTAATTTTATTTGGACATTTAATGGGCTGGATTTTCTCATATTTTCGCAAAGTATTAATTTCGGAGAATTTCGTGGATTGGTTCCCTGTTTGAGACTTCGCAGTTTTTCTCTGCAATTTTATGGAGCTCACTTCATTGAAGGTCCATGGCATTGCTTTCTCTCACCGCCTTGTGCTAAGAAGCAGCAAAATGATTCCTGGTGCTGGGGCTTTAACATTGAATATGCCGCAAAAACCGTACTTAAACTGAAGCTGTATACTGTGTCTAATGCTGCCACCCTGTTCTGAAATAGCACCCTGTGTCCATGGTCCAGATGAACAGGCCGAAGTGGCACAAGAGTGCGTGCAGTGACTTCTCTCTGCCACCTCACACTTGTCCTAACTCTGCCATTGCACCCACATCTCACCAAGGCTAATGGTTTACCACTCTCAATATTGCATGTAGTATCTTGCCACAATGACTTGTACCTATATCATTTCCCGCCTCCTGAAATTAGTAACCTTTCCTACTCTCTGCAATTCCTGCTCACTCATTCACCACACCTCCCCATCTTTCCTGACCGATGATGAACCAGTCTATTTACTGTCCCCCTTGACTATTTATCATTGCCAAACATGATGAGTCACCTGGCTACCTATCTGAGCTAATTGACGAGGTAAGGCAGAGATGCTGAGAGTATCCAAATGAATTCAAAGTGAATTGAGCATGAAGAAAGTAAGCTCAGTCCTGAATACACTTTATTCTGATGTATGAGATGCACACAAAGTGGCCTGACTGCAGCATTACAATGGCACATGTCAGTGAGCTCCAAAAGTGCATTACTGAGGTATTGAACATATTGTAAGTGAGTCCGATATGCCATGACAATGTGGTGAAGCTGGTGCATTACTGATGCCAACTTTCATGGACAAAGGCAGTTGCTGCAGATGGAATGAGCCATGATGCATTGGAGAATAGATACCTGGAGGAGAGGCTGGCAACCAGCGAGTATCCACTTCAATGTTCATACTGGGAACGGTTGCTGTCTAATATTTCTTTCCACTGTCTGGGACAGCAGCACCCGACAAATTCACGATGACACATTACCCGTTCCTATTGGGGTAGTTGATGTAGAGGTAAAACAACAGAGGTAATTTAAAACAATCTTTACCACTCTTCAAGGGAAAAGCAGTGATCAAACTATTGGGATTAAAGGCCTTCAAGACTCAGTGCCTGATGGCCGATGTACGAGAATCTTCAAGGAATTGAAAGTAGAGATACTGGATGCTTTGGTTAGAATATTCCAAAGTTCTCTGAATTCTGGAATGGTTCCAATGGATTGTAAAAACGCTAATGTATTTATTCAAAAAGGGAGACGGAAAGTAGGAAAATGTAGACCACTTAATTTGATTACTGTCATTGGGAAATTTTTGGAGTCCATTATTAAGGAAGCAATCATGGGACATTCAGAAAGTCAAAACTCAGCCGTCAGTCAGGTAGATCATGTTTGACTGATATGCTAGAGTTCTTCAAGGATGTAAAAAACAACAAGTGGATATAAGCTAAGTAGATGTAGTATATCTGGACCTTCAGAAGGCATTTGAAAAGATATCACATAAATACACTAGACAAGATGTCACAGAGTTAGGAGTAATATATTATTAGTTTGGATAAAGGATTGGCTAACCGACAAACAGCAGCGAGTCCGGATAAATAAGTTTTGTTTAGTTGATGAGCTGTAACTAATGGGGTTCCACAGCATTCAGGCCTCAGCCCAAATATTTGCAGTCTACCTCAATGACTTGGATGCAGGTTTGCAGATGATGTGAAAATAGGTGGAAAATTAAGTTGCAAATTTACAAATGAATATGGATAGGTTAGGTAAATGGGCTAACATTTGTGGTAGAATTAAGTGTGAAGTTATCCATTTTAGTGCACAGAACAAAAACACAAACTAATTGGAGAAAAACTTCAGTGTGTTTCGGTGCAGACGGATTTGGGTAGATGAATCACTAAAAAACTAGTCTGCAGGTACAGCAGATAATAAGGAGAACAAAAGAAATTTTGGCTTTTATTGGTAAAGGAGTAGAGTATAAAAATAGGGAAGCGTTTTTGCAACAGTACAAATCACATCTTGAATACTGCAAACAGCTTTGGTCCCCTTACTTGAGGAGGGATGTAAATGCATTGAATTGGAGGGCTTTTAGAGAAGATTGACTGACTAGATTAACTCCAGAGATGAAAGGTTTGTCTTATGTGGAGATGTTGAGCAGTATAGGCATATACTTGCTAAATTTTAGAAGAATGAAAGGAGATCTAATTAAGGGCATAAAGTACTAAAGGGAATTGACAAAATAGATGCAAAGTGAATGTTTCCCTTTGAGGGGCAATTTAGAATGAGAACTCAGTTTTGGGCTAAGGGGTGACAGATTTACAACAGAAATGGAGCGAAATTACTTCAAAGAGCAAGGAAAAGTACAGCACAGGAAGAGGCCCTTCGGCATGCACTGACATGCACCACCTTTCTAAATTAAAAATATTTTGTCTCTATGCAATCCATATCTCTCTATTCTCTGCCTAATCATATAAGATGTCTCTGAAACATTGCTATTGTATCAGCTCCTCTGGCAATGTATTCCAGACACTTACTACCCTTTATGTATAAAAAGAGTCATAGAGATGTACAGCATGGAAACAGACTCTTCGGTTCAACTTGTTCATGCTGACCAGATATCCTAACCTAATCCAGTCCCATTTGCCAGCACTTGGCCCATATCTTCTAAACCCTTCCTATTCATAAACCCATCCAGATGTCTTGTAATTGTACCAGCCTCCGTGACTTTCTCTGGCAGCTCATTCCATATATGCACCACCAGCTGCGTGAAAAAGTTGCCCCTTAGGCCCCTTTTAAGTTTTCCCCCCTCATCCTAAACCTATGCCCTCTAGTTCTGGACTCCCTCTTCCCAGGGAAAATACTTTGTCCCTTTACCCTATCCATGCCCCTCATGATTTTATAAACCTCCTATAACGTCACCCCTTAGTCTCAAATGCTCCAGGGAAGCCCCAGCAGATTCAGCCTCTCCCTGTAACTCAAATCCTCCAACCCTAGCAACATCCTTGGAACTCCTTTCTGAACTCTTTCAAGTTTCACAGCATCCTTCTTACAGGAGGGAGACCAGAATTGCACACAATATTTTAAAAGTGGCCTAACCAATGTCCTGTACAACTGCAACTTGACCTCCCAATTCCTATACTCAATGCTCTGACCAATAAAGGAAAGCACACCAAATGCATTCTTCACTATCCTATCTACCTGCGACTTTCAAGGAACTATGAACCTACACTCCAAGGTCTCTTTGTTTAGCAACACTCCCCAGGATCTTACCATGAAGTGTATAAGTCCTGCTTGGATTTGCTTTTTCAAAATGCAGTACCTCACATTTATCTAAATTAAACTCCATCTGCCACTTCTCAGGCCATTGGCCCATCTGGTCAAGATCCTGTTGTAATCTGAGGTAACCTCCTTCGCTGTCCACTACACCTCCAATTTTAGTGTCATCTGCGAACTTACTAATTATACTTCTTATTTCACATCCAAATCATTTATATAAATGAGGAATAGCAGTGGACCCAGCACCGATCCTTGTGGCATACCACTGGTCACAGGTCTCCAGTCAAAAAGGCAACCCTCCACCATCACTCTCTGTCTTCTACCTTCGAGCCAGTTCTGCCTCCAAATGGCTAGTTCTCCCTGTATTCAATGAGACTTTGCTAACTAGTCTACCCTGAGGAACCTTGTCGAAAGTCTTACTGCAGTCCAAATAGATCACGTCCTTGTTATTTATACAAAAATCTCAATGAAGTTTGTGAGACATGATTTTCTATGCACAAAGCCATATTGACCATCCCTAATCAGTCCTTGCCTTTCCAAATACTTATAAATCCTGTCTGTTAGGATTCCCTCTAACAACTTGCCCACCACCGATATCAGATTAACCAGTCTATAGTTCCCTGGCTTTTCCTTACCACTTTTCTTAAATAGTGGCACCACATTAGACAACCTCCAGTCTTCCAGCACCTTCCCTATGATTAGCACTAATACAAATATCTCAGCAAGGGCCCCAGCAATTAATTCTCTAGCTTCCCACAGAGTTCTAGAGTACACCTTATCAGGTCCTGAGGATTTATCCACTTTTATGCATTTTAGTCATCCAGCACCACCACCTCTGTAATATGGACACTTTTCAAGATGTCACCATTTCTTTCCCCACATTCTATATCTTCCATGTCCTTCTCCACAGTAAACACTGATGCAAAATACCCATTTAGTACCTCCCCCATTTCCTGCAGCTCCACATACAAAGACTGCCTTGCTGATCTTTGAGGAGCCCAATTCTGTCCCTAGTTATCCTTTTGTCCTTAATGTTTTGTAAAAACCCTTTGGATTCACCTTAATTCTATTTGCTGAAACTATCTCATGTCCCCTTTTTTCCCTCCTGATTTCCATCTTAAGTATGCTCCTACTGCCTTTATACTCTTCTAAGGATTGATTCGATCTATCCTGTCTATACTTGACATATGCTTCCTTCTTTTTCTTAACCAAGCCCTCAATTTCTTTAGTCATCCAGCATTTCCTACACTTACCAGCCTTTCCTTTCACCCTAACAGGAATATACTGTCTCTGGACTCTTGTTATTTCAATTTTAAAGGTTTCCCATTTTCCAGTGGTCCCTTTATCTGCCTCCAATCAGCTTTTGAAAGTTCTTGCCTAATACCGTCAAAATTGCCCTTCCTCCAATTTAGAATTTCAACATTTAGATCTAGTCTATCCTTTTCCATCATTATTTTAAAACTAATAGAATTATGGTCATTGGCCCCGAAGTGCTCCCCCACTGACACCTCAGTCACTTGCCCTGTAATAGTTCTCAAGAGTAGATCAGGTGTTGCACCTTCTCTAGTAGGTACATCCACATACTGACTCAGAAAATTTTCTTGTACGCACTTAACAAATTCCTCTCCGTCTGAACCCTTAACACTATGGCAGTCCCAGTCTATGTTTGGAAAGTTAAAATCCCTTGCCATAACCACCCTATTATTCTTACAGGTAACTGAGATCTCTTTACAAATTTGTTTCTCAATTTCCTGCTGATTATTGGAGGGTCTATAATACAATTTCAATAAAGTAACCATCCCTTTCTTATGTCTCAGTTCCACCCAAATAACTTTCTTGAAAGTATTTGTGGGAATATCCTCCCTAAGTACAGTTATACTGTTATCCTTGTCAAAAACTCCAATCCTCCTCCTCTCTTGACACCCCCCCCGACAATCTTTCCTGTAGCATTTGTATCCTGGAACATTAAGCTGCCAGTCTAATCCATCCCTGAGCCATGCCCTAAGTTCATCTGCCTTCCCTTTAAGGCCAGTTGCATTGAAATAAATACAGCTTAATTTATAATTCCTACCTTGTTCTTTGGCTTTGTCCCTGCCTGCCCTGACTGAGTGAACTCACCTCTTTTCTCAACTGTACCAGTCTCAGATTGATCTCTTTCCTCACTATTTTCTGGGTCGCCACACCCCCCACCCTACCCCACCCCTCCCCCCACCTACCTTACTAGTTTAAATCCTCCCAGGCAGCTCTAGCAAATCTCCCTGCCAGTATATTAGTTCCCCTCCAATTCGGTTGCAAACTGTCCTTCTTGTATAGGTCACTTCTACCCCAGAGGTGCTTACAATGATCCAAAAGTGAACCCTGCTCCCCTGTACCAGCTCCTCAGCTACGCATTCATCTGCTGTATTCTTGTATTCCTACCCTCACTAGCTCATAGCACCAGGAATAATTCAGATATTACTACCCTTGAGGACCTCCTTTTTAAATGTCTGCATGACTTTCTATATTCTCCCTTCAGAATCTCATCCTTTTCCCTTCCTATGTCATTAGTTCCAATATGTACAATAATCTCCTGCTGGTCCCTCTCCCCTGTGCGAACATTTTACCCTCTCCGTGATATCCTTGATCTTAGCACCAGGGAGGCAGCACACTATTCTGACATTTCACTGCCGGCCACAGAAATGTCTGTCTATGCCTCTGACTAGAGAGTCTCCGATCACATTCCATCACTTGGAACCTGACGTATCCCTCATTACATTAGAATGCTCAGTACTGGAACTTGGCTGTTTGTGCTACATTGCCCTTAGAATCCTTCACTCCCTACATTTTCCAAAACAGCATACTTGTTTGAGATGGGGATATCTACAGGGTACTCCTGCACTTCCTGCCTACCCCTCCTACCTTTCCTGGAGTTAACCCATCCACCTGATTCTATCTGTAGCTTTTCTCCCTTCCTATAACTGCCATCCATCTCAACCCCAAACTCCTGTAAATTCTTTATTACCTCGAACTGCTGCTCCAATTGATCCATGCAATCTGATAGGATTTGCAACCAAAGACACTTCCTACAGACATAATCATCAGTAACGTAGAAGCCCTCCCTAAACTCCCACATCTGACAGGAAGAGCACATCACTCTACTAAAGGTCATCTTTGCTTCTTCACAATCTACAGACCCAGAAAATAGCACCGTCTTATTACTCTTAAAAAAAACTGTTCCAGGCTGTCAATATTCATGATTTAATTTTAAAAATTTAATCAGGAGACAGATCTCAATAAAATGTATAATTAAGAAAGAATCCACTCTACTCATTATTGTAGATTTACAGCAAGATTACACTTAAAAACTATGCACTTAGCGCAGGAACAGATATAAGCTGTCCCACACAGGTTCCTCCAAGGTCAGCTGGGAATTTCGCTGTTTGTTATTTTTTCCTAGATGCATTTTGATGTCCAGAGGTACATGAACTCAAACAGCAAATGGCAGTAACTGTGCTGATTCAACACTGTTTCAGGCAGCAGTGTAGGTTTCTTTCTCTGACCATGTGGTCACTGCCTTTGTCTGTCTTCCTCCTTCTTAAAGTGCCATTGTTTTGAATTTTTTACCCCAAAGTTCCAAAACAATGCAACAGCATAAAAAAGCAACAATAGCTGCTCCTGGAATTCGAGGAGATCACCTCCAACACCAAAATACTTCAAAAAAGGAGCAGCTCCTAAAGCCACAGTTTTTTTCTTGTCCTCCATCTTGAATTACCCAGAATCCTTTCCTCCTTTAAACTTTCCCCCTTTATCTTAGAGTCATGTCCCTTGGTAATTGACATCTCTACTCTGGGGGAAAAAGACTCTGACTATCCATTCTATCTCTGCCTTCTCATAATTTTGTAAATTTCTGTCAGGTCGCCCCTCAGCCTCCAATGTTTAAGTGAAAACAACCCAAGTTTGTCCAATCTCTCCTCATAGCTAAAACCCTCCAAACCAGGGAACATCCTGCTAAATCTTTTCTGTACATTCACCAAAAGCTCCACGTCTTTCTGGTGGTGTGGTGACCAGAAGTAGGTGCAGTATTTCAAATGTGGCCTAACTAAAGTTCTACACAACTACAACATAATTTGCCAATGTTTGTACTTCATGTTCCAACCAACGAAGGCAAGCATGCCATACATCTTCTAGACCATCTTATCCACTTGTGTTGCCACTTGAACGGAAGTGTGGGCCTGTATGCCCAGATGCTTCAATACATTAATGCTTCTAAGGGTTGTCATTTACTGTATACCTCTCTCTGGTAATAGACTTTCCAAAATGCATCACTGTACATTTGTCCAGATTAATTTCCATCTGCCATTTCTCCATCCAAGTCTCTAGCCTGTCCGTATCCTCTGGGATTCCGCTTATCTGTCATCCCCACGTTTACTAATCTCCTCCAATTCGTTTATATATGCTACAAACAACAGTGATCCCAACACTGATCCCTGTGGATAAAAGGCTTGTGAATCTGTGCAATTCGCTATCCCAGAGTGCAGTGGGCACTGAGTCACTGAATAAATTTAAGGAAAAGATAAATTTCTAATTAGTGATGGGTTATGGGGAGTAAGCAGGAAAGTGGAGGTCAGGCTGAGAGGAGATTTCCCATGATTGTATTAAATAGCAGGGCAGTCTTGATAGGCTAAATTGCCTACTGCTTCTCCTAGTTCTATATCCTTCAGTTAAATGCGGGAGATTAGATAAAATGATACAGTCCTCTTGATACTCACTATTGGAATTCTTGTTGTTTAAAATCTTGCAAGGAAAATCAGACCTTTACTTGACTCCGAGAGTCTCAGGTTTCCAATTTTTGTCTCATTTTCCGACTAACCTGCCATTCCCCATCTCATTAAGGGCTGAGAAAGTTCAGCCCATTGGTACAATTAGTGGCCTTAAGAGATGTTACGCATTTTGAAATGGTTTTTAACTTGAGTCTATGTTCGGTTGTGTGAGACAGATGTACGTTTTGAGAAACTGGCCAGGGAAATGTGCAAGTTTACATTGAAAATGTGAAGATTATTTAAAATTGGCCTTGTCCTTTTTGAAGAAAACCTCACTTATTGCAGTTATTGTCTTAGTTCTCTCAGATGAATCTCTGACTTTAGGACTGTGGATATTGTAGCTTTTCTTCAACGTTGGAGGATTTCAAACTGACAGGAAAAGGTTTGGAAGGGGAACGGTGGAAGTACTTTGACTGTCTTTGACTACGCTTCAAAAAATGGAGTCCTTCACCATCCTCAGCTGTGATCATGTCCGTGGTAGGATTGACACATGCACGTTAGTGAGATTTGCAGATGGAGGAGGGTTTCAAATAAACATTGAGGAAGATTAATAAGTGGGGCACTCATCACAAGACCAGCTATTTACATTTCTATTAGGAACAGCAGGATATCACAAATCGAAACATAGAGATAAGGAGTAAGAATAGGCCATTGAGCTCTTTGAGCCCATTCTTCTTTTCAATGTGATCATGGCTGATCATCTCCCTCAGTGCCATATTCCTGCTTTACCCCCATACTCCTTCTCATGTGAAAATAACTGAAATACTGTGATATCACCTGCATCTACTGCACTTTCATGTAGAACTTAGGAGCAGGAAAGAACCATTAGATCCCTGTGCCTGTATCACCATTTGATGAGATCATGGCTAAGCAAAATGTGGCTTAAAATCCATTTTCCTATCTGTCCTGCATAACATTTGCATTCTCGACCGACATGGAAGTCGTCTAATTCATCATTGAATCTCTTCAATGACCTCGCCTGTACTGCTCTCTGAAGAAGCAAATTCAACAGGCTATCCACCCTCTGAGAGCTAAAAATATCATCCATCTCTCCCCTTGATGGGAGACCACCTATTTTCAAGATGTATCCTCTGGTTCTAGTCTCATCCCAAGAAACATCTTTCCAGCATTCCTTTAAACTCCAACCTTTTTGACCGTTTTCTCGTAAAATAACCCTTTCATACCAAGAATCAGTTGCGTGAACCTTCTGTGAAATTCTAATGCAACACTAACCTTTCTTAAATGAACTATTGTTCAACTGCTCATCCGACTGTTGCACACCTGCCCAATGGTTCATGTTATTTATTGGCACTAATTCTGAAACAAATGAAAGGTAGAGTAGGCCCTTGGGACCCAATAATGGGCAAAAGTGTTGAGGTTGTGCACTTGTGACATTTTGTATTATGTTGAAAAAATAAAGGAAACCTGATCACATAACGGTTTGTCAAGCATCCACATACATATCCTGAGTGAATTACAATTTCTTTCATGAGAAGTGGCATCCTTCTTCCTGTCCTTCTCTCAAGGAGACCATTCCTTCTCTCTCTGTCTCTCTCTCTTTCTCTCTCTCTCTCTCTCTCTCTCTCTCCTCTCTCAGCCTCCAGCATTTGATCTAGTCATCATTGAGAAAATCAAGAGCAGCATTGCACGCTGTGCCAGACCTTTGTCTTTCCATTACATCTCACTCTGCAGTTGGAACGGTTTGGCACAAGTTGAGTTTTCTCCGTCAGGACAGTCAGCAGTCTCAATGATGGCTACTGTGGGAGTCTAAATGAGAGCCACACTTCATCTGACTTGTTTTTATTGCTGTATCCACAGGCTGTAAGTGGGCAGGAAGCCTCTCTCTTTAATAATTAAGAGTTCATGTACTTTAAATTTTTTAACCAGTTTTCCAAGGAGAAGAGTTTTGACCCAAAAACAGATTCGGCTCTAGTTCCTGCTACCATGGGCAGAATAATGCAAGTTAGTTTTTGAATAGATAATTGAGTCTATTTTTGCCATATTTAGAGCTACTACCACATTTTCATGCAAAAGATTTCTCAGAATGGTTCAATCAGTCCTAAAATAATTTCAAGTTCTTAATTTGAAATGCTGATGAAATTTATAAAACACGTACTCTGATTATAGAGAGTCAAATCTAATACTATCTACCTGTATTAAGATTTTAATGAAATAGGAGAAACCAGGAAACATTTAGTACCACTATAATTGTGAACAATGATCCTTCTATAAAGGTAGACCATGTCAACAGATCATTTGGCTCAAAAATCCACATCATCAAATAGCCCCAGTCCTATTTACACAGAATGTTCTCCTATTCTCCTTTCTCTTAATCGACCTTACCAATAGTGGTGGACCTAGGTATTATGTTCTCTCTACAATACAGGAAGAAATTCTTTTTTTTAAAAGGGTTAGCTACAAGGGTGTTTCTTAGAGCACTCACCTTATTGATGACGCCGCATCCATATTCCCACCTTCTCTCAATAGCCATAGGCTTCCTTGTGTTATCATCCCAGTTGTTATTACTGGAAATGTCAGATCTCAGACTGAACTCTGACATGATAGATCATATTTTGTTTTTATTTAACGAGTTAGGCTTTCAAAGTGCAGGCTTAATTGATGTGAGAGGTTTCCCCACTAACAGACACGCATGGTTTGTCTAGTGCAAGTTGACCTCATCATTATGTAACGCTGCCCAATAAAATGTTTCAATATCTAAGTGACTTGCCATTGAAAGCTCATGCATTATCTCTGAACTGCCACCAATGCATTTATATCCTTCCTTAAACAAGGAATCCGTAGTAGAATACTATACTCCTGATGTGGTCTCGTCTAATGCCCTTTTTAACTGATGCATAACACCTTTACTTCATGTCTACTCCAGCGTGGTAATGTGACCAAATTTTATTGAGCTCAATCATAGAGGCCTACAGAAAAAGGCCCTTTAGCCCACTCAGACTACATCGGTCATAAACAAGCTGCGAACTATTCTAATCCCATTTTCCAGAACTTAGCCCGTTAGCCTGTATACTTTGGCATTGCAAGTACACATCTAAATACTACTTTAATGCTCTGAGAGTTTCTGCCTGTACCAGTTTTACAGGCAATTGGTTCCAGTTAGCCACCATCCTCTAGGTCAAAAGATTTTCTCTCACACACCTCTAAACCTCCTGCCCCTTACCTTAAATCTTTGTTCCTGGTCTTGATCCCTCAAGTAAGGAAAAGCATTCCTTCCTGTCTACCATATCCTTGCCCTCATAATTTTATATATGATTTCACCAAGTCTGTATCTAAGTTAGGAAACGCTATGCACTCATAGTGCTCTGACTGTCCAGTTATTTTTTAATCCATTCCCAGGATTTACTGTGAAGCAGACATTTTGAATTTTATTAAAACTCTTTGTTTGGAACCTTCGCCTAAACCTTCTGAATGTCTAAGTATAGCATCAAAGAATTTTACAATTCACTTGGGATATTACTCCTGAAGAAAATCACTGAGGATGCTCTGAATCCATTTCTGAACCCATTTTGCCTGCAGTTAATTAAGTACCTTTTTATTCATTCCTGGGATATGGATGTCACATGCTTAACTGCCTGGCAAAGGTGATGGTGATCTGCCTAGTTGAACTGCTGCAGTCCTTGGGGTGCAGTTGCACTCGCAGTGCTTTTAGGAAGGATGTTTCAGGATTTTGACCTGGCAACAGTGAAAGAACAGCAATATATATTCACAACTCAGTATGGTATGTGGCTTAGAGAGGAATATGAAGTGGTTGTGTTCCCACATATCTGCAGTCTTTGTTCTTGATGTTAGAGTTCATGGGTTTGGAAGGACCTGTCTAAGGAGGCTTTTGTTATGTACTGCAGTGCATTTTGTAGATGGTAGAGCCCGCAGCCATCATGTGTTAGTAGTGAAAGAAGTAAATAATGAAGCTAGTGGATGGGTGACCAGTCAAGCAGACAGCTCTCTCCTGGATGGTAATGAGTTTCTGGAGTGTTGTTGCATTCATTCAGGCATGTGGAGAGTATTCCAGTACACTCTTCACATGTGTTAAAGCTTGTGGATGGCACTAAGATGAGTAACCATGATGTGCAGGTGCCAGTGTTTGACTTGGGTGGATAAAATTAAAAGTCACACAACACCAGCTTGTAGTCCAACAGGTTTAATTGGAAGTACAAGTGTCTTGATTCTTCGTCAGGTAGCTAGTCCTTGGTTTTCAGTCCTAGTTTTTTCAGTGCTCTGAAAGCTTGTACTTCCAAATAAACCTGTTGGACTATAACCTGGTGTTGTGTGACTTCTTTAACTAAGATGAGTGGCAGGGCAAAATGTGCAGAGGACTGTGAAACTTTTGCAAAGGGGCATAGATAGTTTAGATGAGTGGGCAAAAGTCTGACAGTTGGAGTATAAGGATTTAACGGAAAAAAGGACTCTTACTTGAATTGTAAGAAATTATAACATGCTGCTGTGCAGAAGGACATGGGTGACCTTGTGCATGAATCACGGAAGGTTGGTCTGCAGGTGCAACAGGGAATTAAGAAGGCAAATGGAATTTTGCCTTCACTGCTAAAGGGATTGAGTTTAAAAGCAGGGAGGTTATATTGCAGTTGTACAAAGTGCTGGTGAGGCCACAACTGGTGTACTGTGTTCAATTGTGATCTCCTTACTTGAGAAGGGATATACTGGCAATGGAGGGGGTGCAGTGGAGGTTCATTAGGTTGATTCTGGAGTTGAGGAGGTTGGCTTATGAGGAGAGACTGTGTGGTCTGGGATTATATTCATTGGAATTTAGAAGAATGGGAGGGGATCTTATAGAAACGTGTAAAATTATGAAGGGAATAGATAGGATAGAAGTAGAAAGAATGTTTCCACTGATGGGTGAAACTAAGACAAGACGGCATAGCCTCAAAATTAGAGGGAGCAGATTTAGGAATGAATTGAGAAGGAGCTTCTTCACTCAAAGGGCTGTGAATCTATGGAATTCCCTGCCCAGTGAAGTGGTTGATGGTTTCTTGGTAAATATTTTTACAGCTAAGATAAATAATTTTTTGAACAGTAAAGAAATTAAGGGTTATGGTGAGAGGGCAGGTGATCTTACTGAGTGGAAGAGCAGGCTCAGTTTGTGCCCCACTAGACCTTATTCAGCTGCTGACCCCATTACAGTCTTGGTCCAAACTGAATGTCAGTATCTAGTTAGTGGTAACTGCCAGGAATTGAAAGTGGGGGGAACTCAGGACTCATAACCACATTGAATTTCAAGAGATGAATGGCAAGGTTGTCTTGTTGATGATCATTGCTTGGCACTAGTGTGGCATGATTTTCCACTTATCAGCTCACACGTGAATATTGTTCAGGTGTTGCTGCATTTGAACATGGACTGCTTCAGTATCTGAGGAGTTGCAAATGGTACTGAATGTTATCCAACCATCAGTGAACATCCTACTTCTGACCTTGTGGTGGATGAAAGGTCATTGATGAAGCAACTGAACATGATTGGATCTAGGACACTACCATGAGGAACTCCTGCAGAGATGTCCTGAAGCTGAAATGATTGACATCCAACAAGGTCCCTTGAGCTCCCTATAATTTGAGCCAGCAGAGATTTCTCTCTCATTCCCATTGAATCATTTTGCTAGGCCTACTTGGAACCATGTCTGTTCAATTGCTGCCCTGATGTCAAGGGCTGTCGCTCTCACCTCAACTCTGGATTCCACCTCTTTCTGTCCATATTTGGACCAAGACTTAATGAGGTCAGCAGCTGAATAAGATCTAGTGGGGTCCAAACTGAATGTCAGTCAGCAAGCAAGAGCACTGTCAATGATCTCTTCCATGACTTTGCTGATAATTGAGTAGACTGAGAGGATGACAATAGGACAGTTTGGATTATTCTCGCTTTAGTGGAGAATGCATATCTCGACAATTTTTTCCATTGTCAAGTAAATATCATTGCTGTAGATATTATTATACAAATATTCTTCAAGTTTAGAGTTAAGTCATTCAGTTATTTTAAGCAAGATTAAGGTGATAAGGTATAGCTTTTTTTTTGTTCTTGTGGCATTGTTGGCTAGCCCTACGTTTAATGCCATCTCTAACCACCCTGAGGACAGTTAGGAGTCACCTACATTGCTATTGGTCTGAAATCACATTTAGGCCAGATCAGGGAAGGATGGCAGATTTCATTGATCCTCCTGCTCCTCGGACGCTGCCTGACCTGCTGTGCTTTTCCAGCACCACATTCTTGACTCTGATCTCTAGCATCTGCAGTCCTCACTTTCTCCTAGTTCAGGATTCCTAGTCCAGGAGTAATATCACTGCTCCCCACTTGAAATTGCCACACTGTCTAAGGATCTTTGGCAGATCATATACACTGCTGCTGCTGAGCTTTGGCGGTGGAGGGGTGGATGTGGTGCCTAACAAGTGGACCATTTTGTCCTGTTTAGTGTCAAGCTTCTTCAGTGTTGTTTCATTGAAGGTTTCTCTCCCTGATGCTGAGCAACTTCTCTTATTTTACTAAACCCATCTCAATAAGTAACTATCTCCCGCCTATGATGCTACCCTCATTAGACTCTGGCCCCATTCTATTACAGCCGCACATGGAATAACTCACCACTGCCCAGATTTGTTCCCCATTTTAAGTATGAGAACATCATTATATTGCTAGTATTCCAAACTTGGTCACAAATTAGTCTCTCAAGTCTCTATTGGTCTGTAGTATTTGTTCTTGATGTTAGAGTTCATGGGTTTGGAAGGACCTGTCTAAGGAGGCTTTGTTATGTACTGCAGTGCATTTTGTAGATGGTAGAGCCCGCAGCCATCATGTGTTATTAGTGAAAGAAGTAAATAATGAAGCGAGTGGATGGGTGACCAGTCAAGCAGACAGCTCTCTCCTGGATGGTAATGAGTTTCTGGAGTGTTGTTGCATTCATTCAGGCATATGGAGAGTATTTAGTACTGCTATTTTTGATGCCTTTAGACAGTCTGGAATAATAAAAAAATTCTTAGTTGTTATGTTTTGCATCACACTTCTAATCTGTGCATAACATTCCCAGTGAACTTCATCCTCTTTCTTCAGGTTTTGGAACCTATTAAATATCTTGCCTATTTAGTCTGAGATTGCTGATCTTAGATAGTTGCATGCTTATGTAATACTTTTATTTGTGTCCAGGTTTTCCTTTAGTGGAATGTGTTAAACAACATCTCCCAAACAATTTGCAAGTTAAAATGACCTGTCTTAATAGTTGGCTCCTACTTTTCACGTCAAACGTAGGTCAGTTTCTGTTTTCTTTTGATGCCCTGACTAACATTTCTATACATGATCCGGGACATGTGCCAGTGCTTTGTTGAGATAAGCTAAATGTCTTCACTTTCCTGATACTGAGTCATGAAGCTGTCATGCATTCCACTTAAGAGCTTTTGACTCTAAGTCACTTGGGGTTTCCGAAATGATATTTGGTTGATTAAAATCACCCATTAAAATAACTTTCCTGTGTCAAATATTCTTTTTATCTCTTCATAGAGCAAATTATCTTCCTTCCTGTACTGATTAGGAGGTATATAGCATGTCCCTAAGTGTTAGCTTCAATTTTATTGTGTTAACAATCTCTTTTACCTCCCAGTGGTTTCTGACATTAGCCGTTCTACCTCCCTTCTGTCTACTCTTCTGAAAGGTTTTTATGCACCTTCAATCTTCCACTTACTCACATCCTCTGGAGATAAACGAGTTTCCAATATTTAAAGTATATTAAAGTGCCACGACAACCTCCACATTCAGTACTTTATTATAATGTTACTAATGTTCATGTATTAGTAATAATATAATAATACATTTTAGGTTTGATTTACCTCCTTGCCTAGCCCTTACACCACCTTTTCTGGTCTCCATTTTATTTATATATCTGATTTGTTCCATGATACTTGCATGCCAACTACTCTGCATGTGTCATTCAACCTTTCCTGTTGCCACTATCACATATTGCTTAAAAACATAAGGACAGGAGCAAGCATAGGCTATTTGGAGCATTGAGAAACTCCACCATTCAATAAGTTTGAGGCTTATGTTATTGTGGCTTTAAATCCAGTTTGCTACGAGCTCCCATAACTATCATCTCTCTTGTAGATCAAAAATCTGTTAACTCAGCCTTGAATATATCCAATAATCCAGTCTCCATTGCTCATAGAGGAGGGGAATTCCAAATACTAGCAACGCTCCAAGAAGAAATTCTTCATCTCCATCTTAAACAGAGGATCATTTAGACTGGAATCACTCTAATGAATCTTAAAAATGCTTCCAGTGCAAATAAATCTCCTTTAAAACGAGATCGCAATAGTGCACAATTCTCTAGGTGTTTGCTGTAGACACCAAAATTTCACCAGGGATGGCTGCACATGTCACACAAAGAGCTTAGAGAATGACTATTGCACCGAGGTCGTACTATTACATTAGCTAATGACAGTAAAATGGTAATACCTTCTCTGGGCTGTTGTGCACCACCACAATTACCAGTGGAAACAGGGACTTGGCAACAGATGCGAGCACGTGAGGGAGAAAACACAATGGCACATGGTAGTTTTATGTGTGGTATTTATGACAAAACCTGCCTTTCAAAGCTTGATCTATTCAATATTCTACAAGGTGCAGCATGTGTAAACACCCCATCTGTTTGCCACATACCTGTCATGTTTTAGATGAAACAATACTATACCGGAGTTCCTAGTGTGGTGTCACTCATTTGCTGTCAGAAGACATTCTCACTTTGCAATAAAGGTCAACATTCCATTTGTTTTCATAAATACTTACTGCAAGTATTTACCAACCTTTTGTGCTTGGTCAGCTAGGTCTGTCTTTGCAGCACCCGTTTAAATAGTATTGTTTTTCCTACTTTTCTTGCCAAAATTGACCACCTCACAATCTACCACAATGTAATCTGTCATTTTTTCTTTGTTAACTCACTTAACCTAGCAATGGATATATGTTAATGTGTCAGTGTCAGAGTAGGGAAGTGTCAGCTTCATTGAGTCTTTTTTTTATTCACTGAGAGGATATGAGCATCACCAGATGGCCAGCAATTATTGCCCACCACTAGTTGCCCTTGAGAAGGTGGTGGTGAGCTGCTTTCTTGAACGCCTGCAGTCCATGTTCTCTCAGTAGACCTGCAATGCCCTTCGGGAGAAAATTCCATGACATCGAAGGGACAGCAGTATATTTCCAAATCAGGATAATGTGTGGCTTGAAGGGAAGCTTGTAGGTGGTAGTGTTCCCATGTATCTGTTGCCCTTGCCCTTCTAGATGGATGTGGTTGCAGATTTGGAAGGTACTGCAAATTTCTGCAGTGCATCTTTTAGATCATACACACTGCTGCTACTAAGCGTTGGTGGTGGAGGTAGTGGATGCTTATGGATGTGGTGTCAATCAAGTCGACTGTTTGTGTCTGATGGTGTCAAGGTCCTTAAGTGTTTTCTCATTGAAGGTTTCTCTCCTTGAAGCTTAGCAGATTCTCTAGTTATATTTGACCAAACTCATCTCATTGAGTACAGGTAGACAATCCTTTATCCGAAATCCTGAAATCCAAAAAGCTCCAAAGTCTGAAGGTTTTTTTTTGCAATTTTTTTTTCTCATTAACAAGGTTGTTTGGCGTGCAAACAGTTAATGCAAGTTGACACCCACTCAATGCGTGTCACTTAGATATGATGTGGGCAGGCATGGCCCAGCACTGGCAGGCCTCAATTCTGTTTCAGGGCCTGTTTTACTCGGTGAGTCTGCTCGTCCAGTAAGATTTTTAAAAATTTCGCCATCAAACTGTCACTTATTCTGAAATTTTAAAAATTGCAAATTCCGAAAACTAGCTGGTCCTGAGCATTTCGGATAAAGGATTATGCACCTGTACCCACGGGGAGAACGTGAGAAACGCAGATGCTGGTGATCAGAGTCAGAAAGTGTGGCGCTGGTAAAGCAGCATCTGAGGAGCAGGAGAGCCGACGCTTCGAGCATAGGCTCCCTCCCTGATGAAGAGCTTGTGCTCAAAACATCGACTGCCCTGCTCCTCGGATTCTGCCTGACCAGATGTGCTTTTCCAGCACGACACTTCTTGACTCATTAAGCACCTATTCCCACTGCACTAATGTCACTCTCATTAGATTCTAACCCCACTCTAATGCTGCCATATTGGAACAATTCACTACCTGTTGCTCCCAACAACGAGAAAGGCCTCATTGGATTTGCCACGTGATTCTACCTGATTTCTCTCAATTGCTCACGTTGTTTTAGGTCTCTGTAAATTCATCCGATATCCTTTCGTGTGAAAATCATTTCTATCTAATTTTCGACAATAACCGTGGTTCCTTCATCCATATTGGTGACTGCATGGGATGGAGGGATGTTTGTTGATGATCATAAGTATTCCCTGATCCTGAAGATGAGCTGAGAATCACAGCACAGAGCCAGTGATTATTGTGGCGCTTGCTGATCAAAGCAAGACTTATAGGATTGGGGTCAAGGCTGGAGAAGAATGCCCTACTGCTCCTGACATCTTCATTCCACCTCCCTTTAGCTCTTTGGTTTCTGAAAGACCAGGATAGAGATCACAAAGGGACGAAATATGGATTTACTGTAGTTTGGAGGCTGGGAGAATGGAGAGTGGTGCTTGTGGAGTTAGTGGACAGTGCTAAGACTGAATTTCAGACAAAATCATGAAAGTGTAGTTCATTCAAGTTTCAATTAAGCAGTCTGCGATCTGGGAGCAGGATAATTGTCTACAGAAATCCAAAGGGGGCAGGTTGAAGGATGGCTGGTCAAGTTTGTGTTTTTTTTTAATATGTTATACTTGACCAGATTCTCCCTTCTTGGGAGCTTAAATTCCCCCCATTCTATGCAGTATTCCAAGAAATTGACTAACACTTTAAATTATTTAATCTTTATATTCCATATTTGCTATTTGCATTGCCTTCGGATATTCTGACTCAGTGTCTAAATTCTGTGTGTGATATTATTCTAAGAACAAGAACCAATATAGGCTATTCATAGGACATTTATAGATACAGCACATGATTTCATTTAACCCTTATTTTTGAAAAACACACAATTGTTAATGCTTAGGCTACCCACTTTCTGGAAGCAAATGTTACCCCATTCTTGAGTGAGTTTTTTTTTAATTGTGTTTAGAAATATTTGTTGTGTTTCATTTTGTTTAATGGCAGTATTTTACTTATTCTACTTAATAGTATCTCAGTTCTTCAAAATCAAAACTGTATCTTGCTGAGAGACTGAGCAAAGGCATTGATTAACAATCACTTTGGCATCAGGGCCACTGTCCAGATACATTTTTTTTTGTTTTGCATATCTTATTGATTTTAAGCTGGTAAATGAGCATCATATGGATGAAGTGAAGTTGAACTGTTTACAGGCACAAAAATAACCTTTCAATAAGAAAAGATGCATGGGTCATACTATCGGTACTATTCTGCTGCCCCAAGCAGATGGCATTCAGCTGGTATTGATTTCTTCCTGTAGTTGTGGAGCATCACACAGCTGGGCATGCTCATTTCAATTTTTTTTCCCTTCTGATGGTGAAGGGAGAGTGATGAATCTTGTTCCCCACTTTGTTTGCAATCCTTTCCCTCCTGAAGCAACATTGTTTTTGAAGAGATGTTGATAAAATTTCTGCAGTGAAACCCCGTGTTATCATAATGCTTGCTATGTCAGCATTTTACAAAATTGTTTCACAACATCAGAAATGGTCTAGGTGACTCATCTTACAATAAATCGAAACTTGAAATTCAAATGTCATGTTTCCTTTACCTCAACATCAGCTGACTGCAGGTTATAAAATAGACAGAAACTTCATACAGATATCAGAGTTTCAATGTATTATAGATCTTTTGAATGTTCAAGACTGAAATAACATCTATGTTGAGCCCAAAGCACTTGATAGTCATTGAATTAGTAGTGAATTGTTATCACTGTTTCATAGATAAGTGTGGCAACACAGCAATCCCCATTTGCAGCATGACTATAAATGACCAATTAACCTGTTTCAGTACTGCTGGTTTAAGGATAAATTTGTTTTATGGGGGATGGTAGTGAGGAAATTGACTTAATAGCTCAACTAATTTTTCTTGTTTTAACCTTGTGATGCATAATGTAAAAATGGACGTGAATTCTTAATCTGTGCAAAGTCTGAGGTGATGTATTTTGGTAAGAAAAACATTGAGAAACAATATAAAATATTGCAAATCACCACCCCTTCTTGAGAGTAATTAGAACTGGCAATGAATGCTGGCCCAACCAGCAGTGCTCATTTTCTATAAACAAATAAATAAAAGGATCACAATTCTAAAGAGCATACAGGAATAGTAGGACCAGAGTAATATGTGTATAAAGTCATTAACATTCGCAGGATAGGTTGAGAGAGCAGTTAATAAAGCAGACAGTATCCTATGCTTTATTAATAGATTATAGAGAACAAGAGCAAGGTAGTTATATTAAATTTACATAAGAGTCTACTTCAGTTCTATTCTTAGCACTGTACTTTATGAAGGATGTGAAGGCATCGGAGAAAGTACCAGAAGAGGTTTATGAAAATTATTCCTGGGATGAGGAATTTCAATTATGAAGATAGCTTGGGGAAGTTAAGAACCTTTTTCTTGGGGAAGAGATGGCTGAGAGGAAGTCTGACAGAAGAATTCAAAATAGTCAGAGTCCTTGACAGATTAAATAGGGAAAAGCAGTTCCCACTTGTGTAAGACTGGAGCACAGAAGGGCACAGACTTAAACTGATTAGTAAAAGATGCAAAAATAATACGAGGAAAAACTTATTCATACAAATTGAGAGGATCTGGAATGCGCTGCTAGAGAATGTGATGGAGGGACGTTCAATCAAGGTATTCAAAGAGAATTAGAAGGTTACTTGAAAAGGAGCATTAAGCAAGGTTATGGGGAGAAGGTATGAGAATGGCGCATAGTGAGCTACTTATCTGAGAACTTCATAATTTGATGGATCAAATGGACTCCTACTGCACTGTAAAAATTCTCAGATTCGGTTTTGTACCTGAATTTTCTGCATTGCCTTTCAGATATATTTACCTGAGGGTGTAATAGTAATTAAAACCCAAGGGGGGGGGGGGCAATATCACACTTGAAATGTAAGCATTTTTTTCTCTCCATAGACATTGCCTCACCTGATGAGTTTCTTTAACACTTTCTATTTTTATTTCAGATTTTCATCATCTTTGCTTTTATTAAATTGAAGCCTATATGTTCTGAATTAATACTGCAATTATTGCGTCATGAACAGTGTGCCACAGGAATCGGTGCTGGGCCCTTAACATTTTATAACTTACATATAAATAGTTTGAAGGTATGGCAGCTAATCTTGGTGATGACCACAAGGGTAGGTAGTAAAATAAAACTGTGAAGAGGACATAATGCCTCCACTAAGGGATAGAGTTAGGTTTCGTGTGTATGAGCAAAGATCGGACAAAATAGAGTGTAATGTGGGAACATGTAAAACTATCAGTTTTTGCAGGAAGAATAAGAAGAAGTTCTTTACCTAAAAGGTATTCCTTACAGAGGTCCGGGATGCTGATGGATTTGGGTGTCCGAGTACACCAGTCCCAAAATGTTTTTATGCAAGTACAGCAAGTAATTAAAAAACGGCTAACAGAATGCTATCCTGTATTGTAAAGATAATTAAATACAAAAATTAAGAAGTTGGCCCTCAGTTATATGTGGCATTAGTGAGACCAGGTATGAAATATCATTCTCCTTCTTCAAGCAATGTTGATTTAGAGAAGTAGACAAGCAAGTTTAAAGAAGTGATACACAGCAGTTGGTGACTGTCAGGAAAGGTAACAAAGTAGTTCAGAAATCTTTAGTTAGATAAAGGATTAAGACTTTGCAAAGTGAATATTGGTTTACTCCTGCTGCCAAGTTTTAAACAGGAATGGGATATTCAAATTTATTCAAAAGGATAGGGCAGATAAATCCATGGGTGAAGATATGGTGCAATGTGCCAGGATTCAGGTTCTTGGATCAATGGGATCTCTTCTGGGTTTTCACCTGAACTGGAAAGGGACTAATATCCTGGTGGAGAAATGTGCTAATTCTGTTTTGGGAGTCTGTAAACTGTTGGGGAAAGGTGGTTGTGGGGGGTGGGGTTCTAAGTATCAATGGAAATAGAAAACAAATGGGGATGGTATGAATCAGAAAAGAGCAAGTTAATTAGAAAAGACAATCAAGATTAAGTAAGAGAACAAGGTAACTCTGAAGAATTAAACTGCATTTATTCCAGTTGACAAGTATGGCGCTAGAAAAGCACCGCAGGTCAGGCAGCAGCCGAGAAGCAGGACAATCAACATTTTGGGCATAAGCCATTCCAGTGTAAGGGGTGTTACTTGTAAGACTGATGAACTCAGGGCATATATCCGAACTTGCAGCTGGGATATCACAGCTATTACAAAAACTTGGGTGAGGGAAAGACAGGACTGGCAGCTCAATGTTCTGGTTTTAGATGCTATAGGGAGGAGGGGGAGTGGCGTTTTTGATTAAGGAAAACATTACTACTCTAATTAGGATATTTATGAGGGATCGTGCGGTGAAAATATATGGTTTGAAATTAGAAATAAAAAGAAGATGACCACACCAGTACTCAGAGGGATATTGAGGAGCAAATATGTAGAGAAATCTCAGATATATGTAAGAATAATAGGGTTGTAATAGGGATTTTAATTCTCCAAACATAGACAGAAGCTGCCATATCAGTTAAACATTTCGATGGTGAGGAATTTGTAAAATGTGCTCAAGAAAATTTTCTTTATCAATATGTAAATATTCCTCCTAGAGAAGGACAAAACTTGACCTTCTCTTGGGAAATAAGGCAGGGCAAGTGACTGAAGTGTTAGTAGGGGAGCAAGTTGGACAAGTGATTACAATTCCATTAGTTTTGAAATAAGCATGGAAAAGATTAAGCCTTTCACACAAGATAATGTTCGTAATTGGAGTAAGGCAAATTTTAATGGTATGCAACAAGAACTTTCAAAAGTTGATTGGAATAGGTTGTTCACAGGTAAGTGGGTAGCTTTCAGAAGTGTGATAACAAGTTTGGAGGCATTATGTTCCTGTCAGAGTGAAAGATAAGACTGGTAAGATTAGATAACAATGGATGAACTAAAATATTGAGGTTCTGGTCAAGAATAAAAAAGAATCATTTTTTAGATATAGACAACTGAGATCAAATGAATCTTTTGAAGAGTATAAAGAATGTAGGGGCATTCTTAAGAGAGAAATCAGGATTGCAAAGAGGGGATATGAGATAGCCTTGGCGGATAAGGTTAAGGATATTCTAAAGAGATTCTATAAGTACATTAAGAGCATAAAAACAACTAGAGAGAGTCGTCTTTGTGTTGAACCTCAGGAGATTGGAGATATAATAAATGAATATTTCGTGTTGGCTTTTACTGCAGAGAAAGAAATGGAGGCTAGAGAACTAAGGGAAATAAATATTGATGTTTTAAAAACAGTTCACATTACAGAAGAGGAAGTGCGGAGGTCTTAGAAAACATAAAGGCAGATAATCTCCAGGACCTGATCAAGTGTATCACGGGACGTTGTGGGATATTAGGAAGGAAATTACTGGGTCCCTAGCAGAAATATTTGTATCATCGATAAACACAAAGGTGAGGTACCAAAGGACTAGAGGATGGCTAATGTTGTGCCTTTATTTAAGAAATGCTGTAATGACAAGTCTGGGGACTATAGACCTCTGAGTCTGACATCGGTGGTGGGTAATTGTTGGAGGATGATCTGAAAGATAGCATTTACATGCATTTGAAGGGGCAGGGAATGCTTCTGGATAGTCAGCATGATTTTGTGCAAGGGACACCATGTCTCTCAAACTTAATTGAGTTTTTTGCGAAGTAACCAAAAAGCTTCATGAGGGCAGAGTGGGAGATGTTGTTTACTTGGATTTTAAGTAAAGCTTTTGATAAGGTTCTGTGTGGTAGACTAATTAGTAAAGTTAGATCACATAGGATTCAGGGTGAACAAGTGGTGCAGGGTTGTTTTTCGGTCTGGTGGCCTGTAAATAGCAATGTTCCGCAGGAATCAGTACTGGGTCCACTTTTGTTTGCCATTTATAAATACGATTTGGATGAAAAAATAGCAGGTATGGTTAGTAAGTTTGCAAATGCCACCAAAATTGGCAAAGTGGACAATGAAGAAGGTTATTGAAGATTACAAAGAGATCTTGATCAATTGGGTCAATGAACTGAAGAGTGGCAGATCGAGTTTAATTTGGATAAAACAAAAAGGGCAGGACTTATACACGTAATGGTAGGGCCCTGGGTACAGTTGTAGAACAGAGAGACCTATGGGTTCGGGTAGATAATTCTTTGAAATTTGCGTGACAGGGAGACAGAGTGGTTGACAAGATGATTAGCGTGCTTGCCTTCATTGTTCAAACCTTTTCAGCCTAAGAGTTGGGACGACATGTTGAGGTTGTGCAGGATGTCAGTGAGGTGTCTTCTGGAGTAGTGTATGCAGTTCTGGTCACCCTGTTATAGGAAGGATATTATAAAATTGGAAATGTTTAGGAAAAGATATACCAGGATGTTGTTGGGAATGGAGAGTTTCAGTTATAAGAATAGGCTGGGATTTGTTTCACTTTCGTGCAGGTGGTTGAGGAGTGACCTTTTGAAATTTATGAAATCACAAGGAGCATAGATAAGGTGAATAGCAGTGGTCTTTTCCCTAGGGTGAGGGAGTTCAAAACTAGGGAGAGTATTTTTAAGGTAAGAAGAAAAGGATTAAAAAAGGACATAAGGGGCAACTTCTTTACACAGACATGGTTAGTGTGTCAAATGAACTGCCAGAGGAAGTAGTGGATGTAGGTACAGTTACAACGTTTAAAAGATATTTGGATGGGTACATGAATAGGGAAGGTTTGTAGGGACATGGACTAAGCACAGGCAGGTGGGACTAGTTTAGTTTGGGAACATGGTCAGTGTGGACTAGTTGGACGAAAGGGTCTGTTTCCATACTGCATGACTCTATGACTCTAATAATAGCCCTTGGGGACTGTCAGCAAAGGCCTTTGTTGAAATTACACAAAGAGACCGTAACACTATCTCTTTGGTGCAGTTTCAACAGATACCAGATGGCCTGTCAATCAGAATAGTTCAGCAAAGGGTTTTGTTTTCACTCTCATTGTCAGCCTGTTTCATCATGTTGTAAGAATTAGGATTTAAAGTCTTAAAATCATGACACTAATTTCTGTTATATCTACTTTATCAACTCATGACATCCATACTGCAATAACAATGTTTTGTTTTAAATTTGGTACTATGTACATATGGCCTGACTGAATTTAAGTTTGCCACCTGTGTGAATCATGCCCTCCATCAACAAAATGGAGTTATCAATGGTACATATGTGAAGCCAGTTGTTAAAGACTTCATGTCATTAAACTAAGATTTTAAAATGGTACATTGTTTTGGAGCCAAAAGTGGAAAGCATATTTTTAAAAATGTTTGTTGAGCTTTAATTCAACTGACTATTATGGTAGCAAACCATGTTAAATATTGATAATCCTTTTCAAAATGGTGTTGATTACTCTTATTATCTAAACTTTCTCCACTTAAAAATCAAATTGTGTAAACAAAACCAGGAATTGTCTTCAGCATCCAATCTGCATATTGGAATTAGACAGCACAGATCTATTAATGCTGAAGTTACTTCATCACAGAATTGTACAAATTCAGCAAGTTAGGTAAAGCTGTTTTCTGGTGCATAGCACTACATCAGTAACAAATATAGCATTGCTTTTTGTTAAATTGAGATTAGTGGATAGCAGTAATAAGGCAAAGAGAAATGTTTGGACTATCTCGAAGATATGTTTGGATTTAATTAATGAATCTTTCTTGGTACTACTCTAGAATTAGATCAGAAGTTGGGAGGGAGTTAAAACTGTTAATGTCACTTTGTTCCCTTGGATATAATTTGAACCCTTGGCCATGATTGGTGTTGCTGCATCCTGTCCACATCTATTTGAAATGCTGGTTGAAGAATGCACAATATTCATCTAATATCAAATATTTAAAAACTGACTTTCACAAGACAAAGTCTTTGCCAAGCTTTTAAGGTAGTTGATGTTTTTGTAATTTACATTATATGGCATTTGTTAGGGTTCAACTCAGTTTCAGGAAACTAATAACGGCAGTAGTTAGATGGTATTTTCCTGGCCAAAAGACTGCACAGAATCTTTTATTGCAAATTTTGCAATTAATATATTTGCAGACCTCAAAGCTTGAAGAAAGCAGAACTGAAACAAGTGCATTAACCCCGAGTACATTGAATTCCCTACACTAACTGCAGTATTCTGTTCTGACTTGGAGGAGGCACCTGATGTTTAGAGTAATTAGTTTCAATGGGAATGTCAGCAGTGCTCTCTCGAGCTTTCTCTGGCCTCCTAGGATACGAAGAAAATATCACCAAGACAAACATGAAAACTCATTGCATAGTTGAACATTCTTCAACATGATAGTGATTTCAGGGGGGCAAAAATAATGATGGGAAACAATATTCTTCTAATGTAAAGACTGAATTTGATTCCAGTTTCACAAGACAAAGTCTTTGCCAAGCTTTTAAGGTAGTTGGTACTTCTGTCATTTTCATCGTATGGCATTAATGTTAGGGTTCAACTCAATTTCAGGAAACTAATGAAGTCAGAATTTAGATGGTATTTTCCTATGAATTTGGCAGTCCTGCAAACTCTGAGGGTTTCTTCTATATCTGACACGTTTACCAGATGAAGGTTCAGGTTATCTTTCATTATAAATGTGATTTTGGGATAAAATTAATGTAAACTAAAAGGATGTATCTTGTATGGAGCAACCTATCATGTTCGGTAGTTATATGTTTCTATATTATTTGTCATGGAGTTATAGTGTAGAAGTATCCTAAATATAAGAAATTTCATCCAGTTTTCTTCGTGACCTTTTAAAAATTGTGCATATTTAAGCATAAAATCTGAAGTTAAAAATATTGTCTGTACAACATAGTCAAATATTATTATGAAAGAGTAGCTGCGAATAAAATCGAAAACAATTTAAGAACTATAATGTTGGAAAGAGATCTATTTTGCTTAAATGAGGCTAATGGAGACAGCAGCATTTATACACAAAAGAGTTATTTTTGCAGGGCTCACTTCAGGAGAATATATGTTTGCAGTTTTCAATTGTTAATTATTCAATTTGTCAAAGAACTACTTGTGATGAAATAAATCACATTTATATTCAGCTTAAACAAATATTAAATTAGCTTTTTGATTGCAGGTACTATCTGATTTAGGAATTAGTGACAGTAGCCAAGTCACAATGAATTTTTACGCATTGAGTTCTTAATATAATTCTACAGCAAGATGATTTTTCTGATAATTAATGGATATAGTACCTCCAGATATTGAAGGCTACTTCAACCTGAAGTTTTATTACTGAAATGTTGATATTTGTTATATCCTCTGAAGGTTAGTGGAGTTGTCTTGTCCACATTTCCAGTAAGATGGTTAGTGTTATAATTGGCTGATGAGAAGGCCTGAACCTAAATATAATGCCAACATTCGATTTCCCAGTGTCCTCAGTGAAGATCTGTCACCATTTATGTTGACTTTAGTGACAATTCTCTAGCAGCGAAACTCGAGGGAAATCATTACACTGTTTATGCCTCTGCCTTGTCGGACAGAGTTATCCTGTGATATTTTAACGTATTTTCTCCTGCATGATGGCATCTAGCTGAGGTTAAGGCAGAACAAGTCCCTCTGTAATACGGTGACTGCATTTTACTCACTGAAACAGAAAAGAAATCTGACAATTAGGTGTATGGAATGTCAGTGAAGGTACATGTGCAAGTAATCAGTTACTTCCACAGGGAGTGCAGAGTTAAGAGGCAGATTCTTAAAAATTTGAGGCTTTTAGTGGCCACACTACAGGAAAGAAATCAATATGGTAGAACTGAGGTTATGGTGGGCGAGAGGAGCAGAAATCAATATTCTAAGAATGCACACTTTTTATTTTGCTTTTCATTTTCCACACAGAATAGGTAAAAAGATGTATTTTTAGGGTGCTGCCATTACAATGGCCGAACGTTATCCTGAACTAAATTAAGAGCATGTTAGCTTATATTGCATGAGGTGTTTCCTGATTACTTCAAATATGATATGTATTTGTATGTGTTAATGTATATTTCTTGTAATAAAGGACTGGCAAATATACATGTTGAAATAGTTAGGTCTCTTTTGACAGAAGTTGGATTTTATTTGCCCACAAACTCATCTATTTAATTCTGAATAATAGTATTTTCCTGAACGTATTTTGAGAATGCCATACATATAATGGTGCAGATTATGTTTGAATACTTGAAACACTTAATAATTACATTGTTTATTAAGTTTTTTTGTTCTGTTTTCTTTCAAAATTCAAGGTAGTGTGAAAACACTGACATCACAGCAATCATTATGATGTCTAGTAATCCCTTCAGAAATGGCATATTCTATAGCTGATTATTAACACCAAGAATTTCCTTGGGGATCCTCCCAATCATCTGCCATAACTGCTGAAGATCAGCGGACACCCTAGATGGGTGGGTGAACTGGATTTCTGCCAGTCATCTGCCGGAGTTGCAGTGGATGATAGAATAACCCTGGAGGGAATTCCTTATTGTGTTCTTTAATGATGTTAAAGTGTAGGTTTAAAATGGATTTTAACTTTATATTGTAAATGCAAGAATAGTAACATTATATTAGAGATATTGATTAGGAATATGGAATCTACCTGTTCCATTACACAATGTCAAAAAATGATAATAGATGTGTTTCTGATTCTTTGGTTTTTTTTTCTTTTTTTTCTCTCAGAGTGACAGGAGTTCTGACACGACTGTTCTTTTTTTTAATTACCCCACACTACCGCCTAACTGCGGTAATGCTTATTTTTTCCCCCAGCACCCATGTTGTGTGTGTGTAGGTGTGAAACACAGTGAAAGACACAAGGTACACGAATTTTTATTCAGTTTCCACCACCAGGAAGAAAGGAAACACCCGAGTGGCCAGTGACAAAGGGCAATGCTATGAGATCAAACCGTGAAGGGGAGAGCAGGGATTAAATCAAAATAGAGTTGGAGGAGGAAATAATGCACTCCACTCCCTGCGGCACCCACCTCTCCCTGAACAACTCCAGGGTGTTGGTGGACATCGTGTGCTTCTCCAGAGACACCTGGGCATTAAACATAACCGCGGAAGAGCAACAGGCAGTCGGCCCTAATGGCCCCCTCCACTGCCCGCTGCCTGGACCTGTTTATGGCCAGTTTGGCCAGGCCCAGGAGCAGACCCACGAGGTGGTCTTCAGACCTGCCTTTCCCCTTCCGTACCAGGTTTCCGAAGATCAGGAGCGTGGGACTGAAGTGTAACCAAAAACAGAGAAGGTTTGTTTTTGATGAAATCAAAAAGGGAGTGCCACACCCAATATATACATGGTCCCACGGACCTCACAGCCCCAAAGAACAAGCAATTGGACTGGGAGTCTGTGAACCACCACAATCTGCAGTTGCAGGGGACCGCTGCGTGCAGCACCCTCCACCCTAGATCCCTGAGAGAAAGGGGGAAGACTCCCGCATGGAGAGCCTTTCACTGGGGATCTCTACCGCCCCGGGGCAAATGGGCATGCCAAGGTGTGTCCGGACGGTGGGTGAGGGAGAAGAGGTGATTCTTTGGTTGTTATCTGTGTTAGACAGTTGGTCTGATTGAAATACTGTCCTAAAAATGAAGCTGATGTATCCGCAAAACTGTTTTACTGAAGAATGTTTTACATTTGTAAACATTCCAGTCCATCTGAAAAAGACACTTAATTATTGAATTAAACTGCAGTGGCTTTGTAACTAAGCTGTCACCTCTATTGTCACAATGTTTTTTTTAAATCAAGACAAAATAAATATGGTTATATGCAATAATGTTAATGAAACTTTACAGAAAAGGAAAATAATCTTTGGCAAATGGTGAAAACCTTTTAACCCATATTATGTAGTAAGTTATCAATCATCTATGCTTTAGGTATAAGCACCGAAAGTTAAATAATCCCAAATGGTTGAACCAGCACTGCACCACAAGTATGCAAAAGAGATGGTGGTCTTAATGATTTTTTTTGTCTTTGTGTTAGGTACGGAACAGCAGTTCTTGTGCCAGCTCAATGTCATTAGTGTACAGATGGAGTATGTGACCAGTGCATTGTAAGCTGATCTGTCAAGCTTAACAAACAGCCCACCTTGTTAACATTCCTTAAATCCTGCATTAATAACCCAACGTAAATCCCTGAACACACACTCACTGGACTTTCTCTTTGTTGCCATGATGGATGAGGTTGTACCCTGGAAAGTAAAGTAACAACTCCTCCCCAAATAAAGAGGTAAAATAACAGAGGATTCGTTCTCTGTCATTTTTCAGTTGTCTTGACAAATTAAAAGAAGCCTTCTGGTTTCCATATTTTAAAGCATTTTTAATACGGTGCAATGGATACATGTTGATTGAAGAGTGGTTTTGAGAAAATAAAAATACAGTTACATTAGCCCAGTTCTTTTGGTTTCTGGCTGGTTGGAAACTGAATATACCCATAATCGGATCCTTCAGAGCTCCTGATTCACTGACTGCGGGAATTACCCAGGAAGTTTAAACTTCCTCAGCTTGCTAGGACCCTGCACAAAAATCACGCTTAAAGTTAGCATTTGAAGACTCGGGAGGCATTCACCTGGGTGATTATCCCCGAAAATGTTAGATTGAAACAATATCTAACTCCTGAGTAACTGTGCAAATGACTCCATGCTCCTCCAGACACCTGACTCCAACCTTGCCACTTCCAGACCCTTCAAAATCCTCAGCCCTTTGATGCCCCCTCAAAATTACTCCCAACTCTCTGAACCCCTCAGCCTCTTGGACTCACCCCTGATAGTCCACCTCCACCCGCCGCCTGAATCTGATTTCCCCTGACCCTAGTGTCACCTTGACTTGCTTCCTAACCCAAACATACTCTTGAATCCTCACCTGGCAACCCCTGACTTCCCCAACCTGATCTGACCTCCTCCAGCCACCCACCATTGTGTCACCTTACTCAGCTAACACCTCACCACCCACCATCCTCTTAGCTATTATCTCATCCAACCTCCCACTCTCACACATTCTCCATTCACTCATGCTCATACTAACATATTAAGTTCTGGGACATTTAAACTGTAACCAGGACACTGCAATCGGTGCTGTGAAAAGGAACGTGGCTTCTAAGCAGAATCTTTGAGCTTGTTCCGTGAGCTGGAGGTGTTTTTTCAGAATGCTCCATCAGAAAACTGGACAGAAAATTCAAATGCCAAGTGGGTCATTGTTTTGATCTGGTTGGAAAGGAGTTTTTCAATACTGACTGGACAGTACAAGCCATTCTTATGTTTCTTACTAGTATACATGCGCAATTTGGCAGATCAGGTTTATTGCTGAGTAGCTCAGCCATACAACACAGTGAGAAACCAAGTCTAATGCCACCTCTGTGCTCCAATGACTGAGCTCAAATGGTTTTCCTATATATGCTAGATTTAACCTCTCCACTCATAGGCTAATATTCAATATCAATGAATACCTCTCGCTTAGTTAGAAATCTCTGCTGAAAGTCTGTGAATATGAATATCAGATCAAGTTTCACCTAAGTTTTCTCTCAAGGTTCAGTAGCCTGTTAAAAATCACCATTTATGTTTTCACATGAGTAATAGGCACTTGATGTATCTGTATCTAACTGGAGGCAAAAATTGATGAGAAAATTGAGATACCTTTCCTTTACAAATGTTTTGCAGCTGATCAGTTTTATGCAAATGGCTTTAAGCATGCTCGTGTGAAAGAAACAGCACTGAGCTGAAAAGCCTCTGCCTATGAAAAGCTAAGTGCAATTCGGGGCAAGATGAACAGAGATGGAAATTCTGACAGGAAATCCTGGCAACACTGGGTGAGGAGACATCTGAAGCACTGGAAATGTAATTTTAGAGTTCTGTTGAGGAAGAACAGAGCTAACCAGATGATTACAAAGTGTACCTTCTGTGCTTTACTTAACTAGAATAGTTAAGTAAAGATAAAATTGCTAAATCTTCAGATTGAAGAGGAAATAATTAGTAGCAGTTAATATGGAGTTCAAGAAGGAACATTATGCTTGGAAAACCCTGATGGTTATTTGAGGAGTTATTAGATGTGGTGGATCCAGGAAATACAGTAGAAATGGCTAACAATGACTTTTAGACAGTCTCTGACAAATGGATAGGACACACTGGTAGAAGTTTGAAGGGAATCCTGGATAGGAAAAGTAACATGTTGGATCAAAAATAGAACTACAGAAATAATATTGTCCAAAATGGATACAGTATAATCCTGAAGAAGGCTCCTGCCCGGAACATTGACTCTCTTGCTTATTGGGTGCTGCCTGATCTGCTCTGCCATTTCCAGCGCCATGCTTTATCAACACTCACAGTACGGATGGGAATCATTCAACCTTCTTGTCCATGCTGACCCAAAGACATCCAGAAGCCCTTTCTTATCCCATCTTCCTGCACACAGCCCATAGCCCTGCATCTTAAAGCACTTAAGGCACAAATCCAGGTACTTTTTAAAAGAGTTTAGGGTCTCTACCTGCACTACCAATTCAGACAGTGAATTCCATAGACCCAACAGCCTCTGTTTAAAAAAAAGGCTTGCTTCATGTCTTCTCTAATCCTTCTGCCACTTGGCTTGAATCTGTGAACCCTGGCTTTTGAATTCTCTGCCAAAGGAAACAAGTTCATCCTGTCCACTTGATCTCTATCCCTCACAATTTTGTATGCCTCATTCCTGGTATCTCTCCATTTGAAGGAAATCAACCCCAGCCTCTTCAGTCCCTCCTCATAGCTATAGTTCTCCAGTCTTGGCAACATTCTAGTAAATCTTGTCTACATTTCTGCAGAGCAATTACATCCTTCCTGCAATGTGGTGACCAGAACTGCACACAATACTCCAATTGTGACCTCACCATACAATTTCATCATTATACCCCTATTTCTGTGTTCCATACCTCTGTCAATGAAAGAGAGCATGCCATATGTCATCTTTACAACCTTATCTACCTGTGCTGCTACCTTTACACACCTGTATGCCAACATCTCTCACTTCATCTACCCTTCTCAGTATATTCTCATTTATTGTATATCCCCGTTCACTGTTTGACCTGCCAAATGCATTACCTCACACTTATTAAATTTAAACTTCATCGCCCTCTTTCTTGTCCACTCCACAAGCCTATCTGTACCATTTTGGAGCTTACAGCTATCCACTACACAGCCAATTTTTGTGTTGTCTACAGATTTCCCAATTTAGCCCTTTACGTTCAAATTCAAAGCGTAAATGTATAAAACAAACAGTAGACATCCCAATGCCAAGCTCTGTGGAACACCACTCAAAATAGCATTCCATTCACAAGAGCAGCTAACAACTTTTATTGTTTGTTTCTTCTTACTAAGCCAAGTTTGGATCCAATTCAATATGTTACCCTGTATCCCATGGGCTTTTGCCTTTTTTGACCGGTCTGTCATGTAGGACCTTGTCAAATGCCTTACTAAAATCCATGTATAAAACATCCACTGCATTACCATCATTGATCTTGCCGCTTACTCAAAGAATTCAATCAAATCTGTAAAGGATAACCTTCTCATAACAAAAGCATGCTGAATATCCTTGATTAGTCCATGCCTTTCTACATTATCATATCTCTCAGGATTGATTCCAACAATTTGCACACAATAAAAGTAAACCCAACTGGCCTCTAGTTCTTTGGCATTTCCTTTGTACTGTTTTTCATGAAAGCAACCACATTTACATTCATCCAGTCCTCCAGCATCTCATCGGTGTCTAATGAAGGTTGGAAAAAAATCCTGAGCATCTGCTATTTCCATCCTGACTTGCTTCAATATCCAAGGAACAATACATCCAGCCTTGATAACTTATCCACTTTCAAAGATTTCAGCTCCTGTAACACTTTTCTCTCATTATGGTTATTTTGTCCAATATTTCACACTGCTTCTGTTGAATTACTATATCCACATCATCCCTTTTTTTTGTGAAAATTCATCTAAAATACTTCCCATATTCTCTGCATCTTCACGCAAGTTCCCTTCTACATTTCTAATAGGTCCCAATTTTTCCTTAGCTATTCTTTTGCTCTATATAGAATAGATTAGAAGAGAAATTTAAGAGTTCAAGGCAGTTTGTCAATGATTGGATGTCATAAATTTGTATAAGGCATTAAACTCTGAAAGGTTTAATGCTGAGGAATGTGTTAGACACTATCCAATATGATGATGTCAGATGGACTTAGGTGGAAGAGCATTTCTGAATTTCGAAGGAAATACACCTATCCTTTAGGTCTTTCTCTGTCCAAGTAACAATGTCTATTGCACGAATGTAACTTGAATGAATGATTTTATTATCACATATCTTGAAGGTGCAGTGAAAAGTGTTTTGTTGCCATAATTTGGCACCATTTGGAGCTACAAATAGAATGAAAAGAAATTATTTAAATAATAAGTTTTCACCTTCTGTTCAAATTGGGTCTCAAGCACACCTTCAGTGCTTCTGCAAAGCCTCTGGAAGGTGTTCCGCTCCTCAAGGAGTTGCATTCTGGGAACAACAATGATGGCAACAGAGACCCTGTCTCTGCCCTAGTCCGACACCGCTGAGTGTCCAGGCCGCAAACCTACTGCTGCTGCCAAGGGCCCAGGGTCCGATCTTGAAGATGAAGGAAAAAGAAAAGGAAGAAAACCATACAGAAGAAAGGATGCTGCTGGCCTGGAGTGGATGGACTCCAATGAAGCCACCATCTTGAAAAACTTGGTGATAAAACTTCCTTGAAATCTTGAAAAAACTTTGTAACTGATTGCTAACATGCAATTAACTACATTTTGTTTAAGATAAAAACCTCCTCATTAGATAACCATGTGGATTTCCTCTACTATGCAAGACAGGTCAGATCCTTTAGTGCAAAAGCAGAAGTTGCTGGAAAAGCTGTTGGTATGGAAGCATCTGTGAGGAGAAAGTAGAGTTAACATTTTGGGACCAGATACCCTCCTTCAAAACAGAGGAAGATTTCAGGTGCCTACCTAAAGTAAGGATATTGGCAGTAAATCTATCTAATGTACTTCTCATCAAGGTGACTATTATCATACAATCCTCATACAACATCAATGATCTACAAGGTTCTGTTTATAAACCGTTCATTTTACTCCTGACCCTCTGAAGCAGAATGTTATGTTTTTCTACATTAAAGATACTGTATAAATGCAAGTGTTCATATACGATGTTTGCAAGAATACGACTATGTAAGGACTATAATTTTTCTTAATCACTTACTTTGTGGGTTAGAAGCCAATTGAAATCAGCCAGGACAAAAGTGAGGACAAGTGTGACTTTGTGACTACATTCTGTCCCTTGCTAACTTCTTGAATTATAGAATGGTGCTGCTTAAGAAAAATAGTGGTGATGGAAAAATATGTGGAAGTGGATTTTTAGAAATAATTGTATTTAATATAGCAAACTGACACTGACAGTGTAATTTAAGTTTTGGCCAAATTAGCAATGAGAAAACATGGTGCAGCTGTTCAAATTGAGAACTCACTATTCCCATTGATTTGTGATTTAAAGGTGCTAATGTGGGCAATGGATAAAACTAAACGCTTCTGATGGAACCTTAGTAATAAACATGAATTATTGTGTCCCATTAGTACCTAATGATCTGAATTTTAGCCCAATTAAGGTAACCACAATATAACCCTGTCATAACGCTACAATCCTTACAAATCTTACAAGGAAAGACTGATCTGCCTTGGATTCCTTCATACTCAAGTCTTGAGACCTTTGAACTTCCCTCTCATCCCCACTTTACACCTCAGCCTTCCTGTGACAATGTTCTTATGCTGGTAAACTCAAAAATCACACTGCCTAAGGAAGGTGCAGGGGCTCTGAAAGCTTGTAGTTTCAAATCAACCTGTTGGACTCTAACCCAGTGTCGTGTAATTTTTGACTGTGTCCACCTGAGTCCAACACTAGCACTTCCACATCCTATGCTGGTAGGCAGTTTATATATCACACAATTTTCACCCTCCCTTACCAATCAGCTACCAAATAGCTGACTGATGGAACAGAATGTTTACCAACACCTTCACCCCGACCTCAAATTCACCTGGACCGTCTCAGACTCCTCCCTCTCCTTCCTAGACCTTTCTATTTCTATCTTGGGTAACCGAATCAACACGGACATCTACTATAAACCAACTGACTCCCACAGCTACCTAGACTACACCTCCTTCCACCCTGCCCCCTGTAAAAACGCCATCCCATATTCTCAATTCCTTAGTCTCCGCCGCATCTGCTCCCAGGAGGACCAGTTCCAATACCGTACAGCCCAGATGGCCTCCTTCTTCAAGGACCACAGATTCCCCCAGACGTGATCGACGATGCCCTTCAACACATCTCCTCCACTTTCTGCTCCTCCGCCCTTGAGCCCTGCCCCTCCAACCGCCACCAGGACAGAACCCCACTGGTTCTCACCTACCACCCCACCAACCTCCATATACAGCGTATCAGCCACCGTCATTTCCACCACCTCCAAACGGACCCCACCACCAGGGATATATTTCCCTCCCCTCCCCTATCAGCGTTCCGAAAGGACAACTCCCTCCGTGACTCCCTCGTCAGGTCCACACCCCCCACCAACCCAACCTCCACTCCCGGCACCTTCCCCTGCAACCGCAAGAAATGCAAAACTTGCGCCCAAACCTCCTCCCTTACTTCTCTCCTAGGCCCCAAGGGATCCTTCCATATCCGTCACAAATTCACCTGCACCTCCACACACATCATCTATTGCATCCACTGCACCCGATGTGGCCTCCTCTATATTGGGGAGACAGGCCGTCTACTTGCGGAACGTTTCAGAGAACACCTCTGGGACACCCGGACCAACCAACCCAACCACCCCGTGGCTCAACACTTTAACTGCCCCTCCCACTCCACCAAGGACATGCAGGTCCTTCGACTCCTCCATCGCCAGACCATTACAACACGACGGTTGGAGGAAGAGCGCCTCATCTTCCGCCTAGGAATCCTCCAACCACAAGGGATGAACTCAGATTTCTCCAGTTTCCTCATTTCCCCTCCCCCCACCTTGTCTCAGTCAAATCCCTCGAACTCAGCACCGCCTTCCTAACCTGCAATCGTCTTCCTGACCTCTCCACCCCCATCCCACTCCGGCCTATCACCCTCACCTTGACCTCCTTCCACCTATCACATCTCCATCACCCCTCCCCCAAGTCCCTCCTCCCTACCTTTTATCTTAGCCTGCTGGACACACTTTCCTCATTCCTGATGAAGGGCTTATGCCCGAAAAGTCGAATCTCTTGTTCCTTGGATGCTGCCTGACCTGCTGCGCTTTTCCAGCAACACATTTTCAGCTCTGATCTCCAGCATCTGCAGACCTCACTTTCTCCTGATGGAACAGAATCTCTACAGTGCGGAAGCAGGTCATTCAGCCATTGGAATCCACACCGATCACAAGGAGCATCCCACCCTGATCCACCTCCACTAACCTGATCCCAGCAAGCCAGCATTTCCCATGGCTGATCCACCTAACCTAAACATCCTGGGACACTGGGTAATTTAGTATGACCAGTCCACCTAACCTGCACATTTTTGGATTGTGGGAGGAAACCAAAGAACATGCAAACTCCAGATAGTCCCCCAAAGCTGGAATTGAGCCCAGGTGCCTGGCGCTGTGAGGCAGCAGTGCTAACCATTGAGCCAACGTGCTGTATAAGGTCAAATGAGACCCGGCAATTAACATCTGTTATTTGTCTGACTCTCACAAGTGTTTGGGATTGCCGTCCACTCCATTTGGAGTTGAAACGTGATCTAGAAAATATTCTGCTAATGGATGATTAAATGCTCAGATCAAGGAAGCACGTGTAGCATTTCTGAGCAGTTTTATATGTTTGTGTATTTTACTCTGCTTTCCCCTGGTCAATGATATGGAGATTATATTTCAGGAATAGCAGTTTGGGGACCATGAGTTCAAAAACAGTTTGAGAATCTGATATTGTGTATTTTTATTTTAAAATATTTAAAATAAAAAGCCGACAATAGTGCAGATAACCATAATGTTGTGGGAAGGTAAAAGTCCACATGGTTCACTCATGTTCTTTAAGAAAGGGAGTTTGCCGTCCCTACTTAGTACGGCCTTTGTGTGACTCCTGCTTCACACCAACATAGTTGTAATGTCCAAACAACACATTCAGTAAAATCAAACTGCTAGAAGATGAAGACACCCCCTCATCATGCAAAACGTTTGAAGCAGGCTGACATGGCAGGAAGCAAGACTGCCTGGCCCACTTCATCATGATAGAGGCGCCATGTCAGTCTCTTGGTGGCTGCCAAACCTCCCCTTATTAAGGGCATCTCATCTGGCTCCTTCGTCATGGCTAGGAAAATGTCACCGTTCTCTGACCAGATGGAGAGACCTCACCATCTGGGCATGACAGAGCCCCAGCCTAGAGATGTGCAAAAGATTAGGAATTTATTAGTAGTGTCTGTATTTCCAATCCAAATGATAATATTTTCAGAAAATCATTTGAAATCGTTCAATTGCTACTGAAAATGGTGTGCCATTTATAGACATGTAATGTTACTTTATTTGAAATGTTGTCTATATAGGGTTTGGTTTGCAGGATCATTTCATGCCAAAAATGCATTTTTGAAACTATTTTTAATGAGAGTTATTTTGAATTAGATGATTGATAGTTTAGTCTTGTCCTTATTGTTACCAAAATTACTCTGCATTCCCACTAATTGAGGTAGAATTATTGGGTCATTCCAACTAACATTCATATGGGCACTTTAACTTACCAACTCATAAGATGGCAATATAGAACAGAATAATCAGATTGTGATTTAGAGTGAAATTCTGTTTAAGTTGATGGATGGAGAAGTTGGAGATATTTCCGGTTTGCTAACAAGTTATCCCTTGTAACTCAGTGTAAAACAGTTTTGATTCTGATAAGTCAGAGAATGTTTCTTCAAGCACCATGTTTTTTGAGTGATGGGTGCTGCAGACATGAAGAAAGTGCCTGCTGCTACATGTGTATTTTCTGTATTACTAGAGTGCATTCTGATTGTATGCCTTTCCCAAATAATTAAAATTTAATCCAATTTACTTGGACTTTATTTCAAAATTGAGACAGTGTGAAGCTGTATAGAGATTGTAGTGTAGGGTGAAACACTGTTTGTTGATCATTTGGACTGTGATTAACACAAAGTTGAATCTTGACTACAGTAGAATATTTTGCAAGTAGTTATTTGAATGATACGTTGATTTTTGGAGAAGTCCTGTTGGAGTCAGTGCTCAGTATTGACCGTCTCTGGTAAGTGACAGGAAACCATCAATAACATGAGCTACCACAAATTGTAGATAATGTGATTGACTGCTACCTCTGAATCGGAACGAAATCAGGAACAAATGAGGAGCATATAAGGACGTCAACAGTAACAGCACGAAAATTACCAATTATACATTGGCATTCATGCTTTTTCTTTCTTTATGAATAAATGGCATAGGGCTTTTTACTAGCTCCAGTGCAAATCAAAGGCAAAAATTGTTGACTGTAAATCATTTGACAATGGTAGGATAGTCTTTCATCTACATTTAGGAAAATACTGTTTTTCCAGTAGTGGTTGGTAGATTGTTCCCTGTAAATAATGGTTTATAATATTAGAAGTGATAATTAATGCATTGAATAGGTTTCATATAATTATGGTTGCTTGTGACAGTCTTTCGTATATTATGTCACAGATTCATTTCCCTCCTGCTAGTCTGCCTGAGGTAGTCAATCCCCACTCCCCTCCCAAGAAAACACTAGACTTTTCCATATTATTTTCTTTTGCTTGAAGAAATGCAATGTTCTTCCATGACTGTATTAATTTTCCCTCTCTTCCTCTAACCCTGTCAAATTACCTTTTGCTATCACGAAGAACTTCATTAGTCACGTGGCTTCTCCAGCCACATTAGTCATCTGGCCATTTCAGCTACCACCACTCAGAAGCCATTAACCTGTCAGACTAACAACTTGCATAGCATAAAAGGTTTGAAAAAAAAATCTCAAGCCTGCCACTAACTGTTGGAATAAGTCAATTCTGAGCCCGGTAGTTGGTCACTTTCTGTTGAATTAAATGTAGCATCTGACAAAAGTGACATAAAAAACCTCCAACAGTACTAAATTTAATTCATACTTTAAATAGCTTTCCATGGTACCTGGTTACCATTTAGGATATATTCCATCTTACATATTCTCCACTGTAGAGAAACTCCCTGTTGCCCATTTCAAAAAAAAGGACTCTTGCCCTGGTATCTGATAGATCCAGTAGGTTTGTGATCATGGTGAACCTGTTAGAATTTCTTGGAGAAAGAAATCTCCTATCCCTCCTCAAGGTAACTCCAACCTCACTGTTGACGTTTATCTGTTTTTAAAATGTTCCAAGCGTTCAGTTGCTTGAAGTTCCATCTCTTCCACCTTCTACAAGGCAACTAAGGTTCAATAGTAATTTCTTCTTTGCAATACCCACATCCCAAGGTGTTATTTTAAAAATATGTTATATTAAACAGTTTCTCCATTTCTAAAGCTTAGAGTATTTGAGTACAAATGATTTTTCCACTGTTTTCTGCAAAGTCACCATTATAGAAATCCAATTATTTTCATGACCAATATCATACCTTGTGAAAGCTTCAATATGTTTTGATTAAAGTTGTATTTGTTTTTGACAGGCTATTCTGAATGAGAATGAAGAACTACCCAAGATATTTCTAGACTTTCTTAACATTCGTCATCTCCCTGCTTTACCAAAGGTTGAAAGTTGCAGGTAAGTTAACTGTTTGTTTTGAAATTAGCCTCTATCATCTACTCATTTATATATTGTTGTGGTTCTGTTCACCGAGCTGGGAATTTGTGTTGCAGATGTTTCGTCCCCTGTCTAGGTGACATCCTCAGTGCTTGGGAGCCTCCTGTGAAGCGCTTCTGTGATCTTTCCTCCAACATTTATAGTGATTTGTATCTGCCTCTTCCGGTTGTCAGTTCCAGCTGTCCGCTGCAATGGCCAGTATATTGGGTCCAGGTCGATGTGCTTATTGATTGAATCTGTGGATGAGTGCCATGCCTCTAGGAATTCCCTGGCTGTTCTCTGTTTGGCTTGTCCTACAATAGTAGTGTTGTCCCAGTCGAACTCATGTGGCTTGTCATCTGAGTGTGTGGCTGCTAAGGAAAGCTGGTCATGTCGTTTCGTGGCTAGTTGGTGTTCATGGATGCGGATTGTTAGCTGTCTTCCTGTTTGTCCTATGTTTGTCCAAACAGAGAACAGCCAGGGAATTCCTAGAGGCATGGCACTCATCCGCAGATTCAATCAATAGGCACATCAACCTGGACCCAATATACCAGTCACTGCAGCGGCAGCTGGAACTGACAACCAGAAGCGGCAGATTCAAACCACTACAAATGCTGGAGAAAAGATCACAGAAGCGCTTCATAGGAGGCTCCCAAGCACTGAGGATGTCACCTAGACAGGGGACAAAATGTCTGCAACACAAATTCCCAGCTCGGCGAACAGAACCACAACAATGAGCACCCAAGCTACAAATCTTCTCCCAAACTTTGATCAGTTGTATACTCTTGAGCGGTATGAGGTTTCCAGCTCTATAACCAACCAAGAGCAGTTTATTATACAACAAACAAAATGGTTGAAACTACTCCACATGTTTCAAGAGAACAAGACTAAAAACAAGCAAATTTAAACAAGTCATGTTTTTGTTTTCCTGTGTTAATTTGCCTTCCAAATCAGACACTATACTTGACCACAACTGCTATTGGTCCACAAGTAGAATCTGGTGAACTAGAAATGATGGTAGTGTAGAAGTAGTTCATTTACTCTGCTCTTTTCTAACATGGTCTAAAAGTAACCTCCCACCCTACACTTTCCCCAAAGGCTGGTGTCTTGTTTTGTTTGAAATAGTTACTCGATTTTCCCTTTAAAAGACAGAGTATTCTTTGATGCGACCACACAATCTGTGACTTCGACATTTTCAGACTTGACTATTAAGATGCTGGCCTCCTATCTTCAAAGCTCTGTAAACTTCAGATCATCCTAAATTGCCTTTATTCTATCCTCTAGGAGAAAGTGAGGACTGCAGATGCTGGAGATCGGAGCTGAAAATGTATTGCTGGAAAAGCGCAACAGGTCAGGCAGCATCCAAGGAGCAGGACAATCGACATTTCGGGCATGAGCCCTTCTTCAGGAATCCTGAAGAAGGGCTCATGCCCGAAACATCGATTCTCGTGCTCCTTGGATGCTGCCTGACCTGCTGCGCTTTTCCAGCAACACATTTTCAGCTTTATTCTATCCTCTACAATATCTCATTCACCCATCACTTTCGTTTCTTTTAAAATTGATCCATTTAATTTCATTTCCGAAACCTCTTTAATTATAAATTTCCAGTGCCTAGAAAAGTTATTTTGCAAAGTGACCCATTTTAGCACATGAAAGTTAACATGTCTCTAGATGCCAGATTAATAATAATATTGTGTACAGTACATGAAGAGGAACTGATATAGTGGTAATGTCACTCGCATAGTCCAGCAATCCAGACTAATGCTGTGAGGACACAGGAGAAAATTCCACCATGGCTAATGGTAGAAATTAAATGAATAAAATTACTAATGTTCTTGAGCCTTTGTGTAACTCCAGGCATACAGCAATGTAGTTGACTCTTAACTGATCTCTGAAATGGCCTGGTAAGCCATGCATCTCAATGCCAATTAGGAATGGGCTGCAAATGCTGGCCTTGTCAACGTCATATAAATGCACCAAGAAAGAGTAAAGGATAATTCAAAACCCTTGTGAACTTTAATAAGAGACTTCCTAACGATCAAATGATTTTATGTACACCTTTAATTTTCACTGAAACTCTATATTCCTGGTGACAGAATACTCAGCGAAATCCCTCTCTGCTCCCCATGTGTTCCAAACATACTGCAATCAGCCCTTTCCTTTCAGAGGCACAGGAACCTTCCCCACACCACACAACATACACTAATTATTCCCTCTCTGCCTGACTGACCCCTCCACCACACACACACACTGCAATCAACCTTTCTCCCACTCACAAACAGGAAATCCACCCGTCACTTGCCTCCTTAACCAGTGTAATCAGCCCCTGTTCTCCACACAGACTAATCAATTCCTCTCACTTCCCACCCGTTGCAAACACTAATCATCCCCTTTCCAAATCTTCCATACCACCCCAACACATACACAGATACTCACTCACTGTAATCAGTCCCTTCTCCCAAACCTCCACACACTTTGGCCAGTGGAACAATGCAGCAGCTCAGGCAATGTGAACCTCAGCCTGAGCGAGTGTGTAGCTAATTCACCATCTCCATTCTTCTGATGTGCCTACCTGCCATTGCCAATGAAGCATTTCACATTTTCTTTTGACATATTCATTTGACAAACTCATAATTAAAATTGCTGTCCCTGTTGACAGCAGTTCCCTGGTGCAGTTTCCTTGGCAAGGCCTCATTTGCAGTCAACTTGCCAATAAACAAGTGCTGTTTACCCATGCAGTACAAATTGTTGCTTCCTTCAAAAATTTGGAATTCTTGTAAGTGTCCTGATGAATGCAGCTCTAAAAGCTTTGCCAGCATATCACTTTTCTCAGTAATATTCATGCAAATTTTACTTGGCAAACTCCACTTGAACAAACTTACACTGTAGGAAAGCCATGTACTTGAAGTTGTCCAGTTACAGACTGTATCATGTAATAATTAGAAAGTTTACGACCCCATCAACCTCTCCTAACTCTGCACCCTCAGTTACTACCCACCCAAGAATTGACACCTCCTCAGACTCCAGTTAGTTTTTGCAGATTAATTCCTATCTCAGCTAAGGAATAATGAGTTCCCTACATCAAACATTTACTGTTTTTCTTCTCCAACACCATTTACAGAGGAAGCAGGCCATCAGTGCTTAGGTTGGATCCATTGGAAGGCTTCAGTGAGAGAAGGATGGAAAAGGCAAGAGAAGACCATAACTCATAACAAATTGATTCGTTGTATTGTTGGCAACTGGTGGGAATCTCGTTACTGACTTGGAAAGAGAAGCTAAACATCGAGCATGAGCAGGATGGGCTTCGCCTGAGCCTCAATGCAGGGTTTGCTCTAGAAGGCGGTTCTTTCTGAGATTAACATCTGGATCTACTGAAGATTGTGGCTTCAGTACGTTCCATTGTTCAGCTGTGATAAAGTTTGGCTCATCCAGTACTGTATCTCACATCAGGGGCAGGGGAGGAATTGAAAGAGATGTTTGTTTGAAACAGCTGAGTGTCACTTGTGTACATGAGGAAGCTAATGCCATGTCTCAGTGACATCACCAAGAGGTAGCAGATGGATGAGAAATAGCAAAAGGCAAGAATAAAAAATGGGGGAAATCTGGGAGATAATTGTCCTGGGCTTGGAAGAGAATCCGGTTTAGGTTCTTCTCTAGTTAAGCTGAATATGTAGAAGTGGCACTCGAGGAGAGCATGTCTAATTTGCTGGACATGGAAGGGTAGGGTGTTATTATCAACTATTGGAAAGTAATTTTGTGTCTAATTCTTTAACTGTTGGATTACAAAACTGACTGATTCTAGATAGTTTCTAAACCTAATTCATTGATTGAATTTTATTATTTATGAATGAGATGGACATAGTTCTTGGGGCTAAACTGTCCAAAGGGTATGGGACAAAAGAGGGAGCAGAGTACTGAGTATAGTAATCAGCCATGATCATATTAATGGAGCAGGCTCAAGGGTCCAAATGGCCTTCCTGATGAAGGGCTTGTGCCCGAAACGTCAAATTTCCTGTTCCTTGGATGCTGCCTGACCTGCTGTGCTTTAACCAGCAACACATTTTCAGCTCCAAATGGTCTACTCCTGTTCCTATTTTCTATGATTTTCGACTATGTGACTTGTAATATTGTGGCTGTTAAGTTTTCTTTATTTACAAATACATGGGATCAATCCATAGATAGTGCAGTAAGTTGATAAAGCTGATGCCTTTGTTTTCGTTTTGTTCCTTTTCCTGTCATTGGTATGGGATGGTGATGAACATTCTTGTACTCCTTGTTTTATATTTTCAGTTGGTTGTGCTGAGAAGTCCTTTGTAACAAGATGGTGCTAGTTAATAAAGTTCATGTTGACCATTTAGGGATTGGGCCATGCTCAGTCCTGCAGGTCAAGTGCATACAGTCAGCTAATCACATGGGGCTCAAGCAGTTGGTTGTCTCTGACAATCCTTGGAGTGTTGTGAGACGTTCTATAGAGGAAGTGGTCCTCCTGGGAGCAGATGCAGCGGAGGAAGTGGGATTAAGGGAGCAGTTTAATTTGACTAACTAGGGAAAATGAGAGGTATCTATACAAATGCTCTTAAACTTATAGCTTTTCACTCCTGACCATCGAGATAAGACCTGAGAAGGAAAGGGAGGGGGGTTCCAGATATGGCCTGTTACAGGCAATAGAGGCTGGGGTTATCTTTGCATTTCAAGATGATTCTGAAGGAGTGAGCTGTTTGGCAGAGGCCTGTCAACCCAGATAGTGCCTGATGTAGCAAACCAAATCTGGTGACCTGTATAATACAAAATGGTTTACCATTTAAACCATTGGCCTTATTCAGAGAATGTAAGGCCATACATACCAAGGAGAATAATCATGGTGAGGGAGAGGAAAGCTTTTACTGAGAAGGTGAACATCAGTGGTGGAATGAAGGTGTGACTGAGCAACTACAGAAATGTTGTGGCAAATAGGTAACTGCAACAAAGACTAAACAACTTTGAAATTTGAAAGTGTGTTGAAAGTGGTTTGGAGAAGAGTTAATTTTTAAAACAGATTGGTTCCAAAATTTCAGCATTTTGTTATATCCTTGGCTTTGCTCCCTTCATTAATTTGCGATATTTTTGAGGGATAAAAGGATTTTCCATAACAAATATTATAAATTAATTAATCACCAAAGCCAATGATATAACAAGATGCTGAATTATGATATGTAGTACTTTCTGATATGATTTTATTCTGTAAGAACCAGAAAAGAACATAGTAGATGCCATACACGACTTCTAATAGACCCCATACCACAATAATTGGTTAACTATTAAATCTCAGCATAATACACCAAACATGTGTAGTGAGGATGTGTGAAACTCTTGTCAAACTTATAAACAGCCTTTTAATCATGAACACAAGAACAGTGTGTTGAGAGATTCATCCTAAAATTGTCATTTTAAAAACTTCTTGATTCAGAGTTGCAACAAAGATGGAAAGTTTATTTGTTTTACCACCAAGCAGATCAAACTTGTGAAGGTGGCTTTTACTTCTTCCATGAAAGACAGACACTACCATAACAGTTGTCACGGAAGAGTTTTGAATGCTGAACAGGAGGAGTAAGTTGGTTTCTGTTAGTGTTATGACTTTATGGCTCCCACCCAAAAAGTAGAGGGACTGATTAAGACCAAACAAGAAGGGCAAAGAAATTAAAAGATAATCAATAAAGGCAAAAGGAAAGAAAACAAAAATATTCAAGTGAACCAATGAAAATTAAGCAATAATTCATCCTTTCAGTCTCTCATTTTTTGTTTCCTTATGACAAGTGCAATATAAAAGTTAAACTTCCTAACCCATTATGCTTTGCCAAAAATTTAGCAATCTTACAAACTTCAAATTGGAGTTTGCTAGTAAACCCTCTGCTATTTGGTTGGAGGGAGTTGGTTAGTTCAGTTGGTTGGACAGCCATTTTGCGCTGCACAATGGCTGCAGCTGAGGTTATTATGCCATCTTATCATGCCTTTCCTGATGAAGGGCTTATGCCCGGAACATCGATTCTCCTGCTCCTCAGATGATGCCTGACCTGCTGTGCTTTTCCAGAACCACAATCTCAATTCCCACCATCTTCTCAACCTTGCCCTGAGCCCAAGGCATAGTGACCCTCGGGTTAAACTCATCACAGTCATCTCTCGCTAATGAGAACAGTTATCATTCTCGGAGACTATGGTGACTTTACCTTTACCTAGTCAAAAATGACACAACACCACACAGTCCAACACTGACACCTCCGCATCAGCAATTAATTATGGCTGGTCAATGAGAAGGAAGTTTGATTTTGAGGAGATGATATTGCCTTAGATGCTTTCCCTCTTGTCACAGGGTAGTGTTTATGGGACAAATGAAAATCCCCAAAAAAACCTGACAATTTGTTAAACCTCTAGCTAATTTTTTTTTCAGTAACTATATAGGAATTATAATTAATAGGCAAAATATCAAGCATGATGTTAATGTGTTAAAATAATTTTCATTTTTAGTTCCATTGATGACTGTGATTATGAAGAATTCAGGTAAGATCTCATCATTTCTCTTAAATCTACTTAGTTGAGAACAAGATAAGTGAAGTGTTAAGCCACATATTTCATCAATATGCCATCCACCTTCAGCATCATCTTATTGGTATGTAAATCTGTGAAAATCAGTTTACTTGTGAAATCTCAAATACAATCAAGAAAACTGAGAAACTCTGGCTGTGAATATTGAACATTTCCAGATCAATACATGGATCAGGAAAATTGAACTGATTAATCCTAAAGGCACAAGCTATGTAGATATCTTTACCAGTGCTGCCAAATTAATCCACCGTAGGATGTTCAGGGCACCATAACATTTCAAGACATGAGATTTCCAAATATTCAAATTTACCAAAGGGTATAATACGCCATCCGCCATGACCAAGTATTCTTCCCTTCACCTTGCTGTCAATCCTTGGGACTTCCACAAAACTTTAAGGAAACCCATCACAGCTATGTTACTTAAAAGTGGAATACTTCTAGCCATTCCTGAACAACTAACTGAAGAAGAGAGCAATTATTAAGGTAGATCAGCAGATTAGTGACCATTGCTATTCTTATGATCTGTGGATGTGAGTTAATTATCCCTAAGTTATTACTAAAGTCTAGGATCTTAGTGGTTTGATCCTCTTGAATCAGCTCAGAGTAATATTTTCATTAGGCTTTAAATCTTTTTATCAAAAATAGAGGAGAAAGTACTTAGGTTTTGTTTGCTCTGACCTGATAGTATAAAGACATCTATCATTGAATATTTGAATAAAGTAGCCTCATGCTGACATATTATTTTGAGGACAATCTTAATTTTGCCTTCTTCCCCCCTCAACCCTTTGAGTGGGTGGAGTTTAAGGGACTTGTCCAAAAAACTTAAAGCAGATGTGACATGGCTATCAACTACTGTAAAAGAGGAAAATGTCTTCAGTACAATTTGTTTTTGACTGGAAGCTTAAAAAGCTTCTTCTGTATTCTATTTGCCAAGACCTTGAATGTATAAATCAATTAGTTATATTGGAAGCGAGGTGTTTTTTTCTCTGTTATATTTATTTGATAGAGTATGAATCAAGTTTTGTGATCTTTCTAATTGAGATCACACTTCATGTGATCCTTTTTAAACAGTAAATCTTTCTCAATCCTCTTTGGGACATCATAGAACTTGTCATAGTACTTCTTATGTCTCTCAGTGATCTTTTGGAAAATAGCATTTGTATCATGGCAGGATAGGAGCAGTAGAAGGTAATTTAGCCACTCAGACCTGCTCAGTCATTATATCACACTTAATCTGGAATTCAAACTCACTTACCTGATGTTTGTCATACTCCTTGAAACAAACAGTTAGCAAACATCTACTGAACTTCGCCATGAAAGTTTCATTGGCCCAGCATCCTCAACTCTTCTGGGATGGAGAATTCTAGGTTTCCATGAAATGGAACACGTACTTCTTTCTGTGCCAGACTGGCCTTGCTTGAACTTCAAAAATTAGTCTCCTTATTTTGGATTGATCCCCCACAAGGGGAAATGTTTTATCTGTGTCTACTGTAATAAATGCTTTATTACAGTAAACATCACTTAGATCACCTCTTAGCTCTCTAAACTCAAAGGAATGTAAACAGCTTTATGCAAACATTGTCTACTTACCTTCATTAAGACCTGGAATGGTTAGGAAACTTAAAGGAAGTCAAAAAATTCACATGGTTCACAACAGCTCATCTATTTTGTACTTTAACTCATATTGATTTTTTGTAACGTTTTTAAAGCTGAATGAATACTTACCACCTTTCATTAATAGGATATTTTTTCCTCTATTTACTTCTTTACGTCCTCATATCTTAATCGTCCATTGTACCTTAATTATATTCTGAACTCACCTTATTTTGCTTACTATACAATAGTAGTACCTCTTCAAAAACCATTCAAAAGGATGACCCTATCTTTTTTGACAATCATCTTTGAGCCTTTTATTTAAAATAGGAGCTTGTCAATTATGTGGGTGTCTTTTTTTTTGAAAATGTTATATTGAGTCAGTTATTTAAATTTTTGCTCGGTCTCCAAACAGATATATCCAAAAGATATTCATTAGAAAGATACTTAGACACCTGTGATTCAATGAAATCCTTGTTGGGAACTTCAGAAGTTGTTTTTAAGAAGATTTTTATTTTTAACAAAATCTTTGATTGTTGAAGCAATTTTTAAGAAGTCACTGAAAGATATTTTTTTTTTAAAGAAGTGTTGTTTTGGGATATGAACATCATTGGCAAGACCAGTATTTATTACCTAAAATTAATTTACCTTGAAAAGGTGACAGTGAGCCATGTTCTTCAACCACAGCAGTCCACATAGTGTAGTACTTCCACTCTACTGTTAACAGAGTTCAAATTGTTTGTAATATACCTGAACTTCTAAAATATAAAGCAGCAATATAACATTAAATCATACAACTTGCTGTATGGTAAACATGTTATCAAACCTTGCACAGTGAAATAATGTTTTTTATTACATAATTCACAACCTTGGAGTTGAAAGCAAATTGGTACATCTCCTGATTGACTGTGTTGGATGATTTCAGAATACTGACATTCTTGTCCTTGACCTTTCCAGCAAACTATCCCACCAGCCAGTACTGCTTTTCCTGAGGGATCCATTCATCTTACCAACAGCCACCGGTAATCAACCTGTCATCTGTTAACAGCTCTTTAGTGTTTCAGCCCTTACCACTGTAACATTATGTGAAAATTTAACTGAAGGCTAACATAAATCTAGTAGATTAAATGTTTGTAAAGGTGATGTAATGATTGGTGTTTTCTTCCCCTCCCTTCCCTCCCTCTTCTCCTTCCTGAAAAATTTGTTCACACTTATATGCTGGAGCATTATTGACGTGCCAATTCCAGGGTAATGCAGTTGACTGCTGATTTGAGATTGTTATGGTGATTGGAGCTCAGTTTAGGCATGTTTTCTTGTGTTTGAGTCATCTCGTTCACACCATAGAATAAGGTACGGACACCTGCTAGAGTGTGTCCTCAAAGCAGCATATTGTAAACCCAAACAGCTCTGAGGAAATTTTAATCCTTAGTAATCACTGAATTGTGGAAAATGGAAGCTTGATGTTATGCTGTCAGGCACAACTTGTTACTAAAATCTAACTCTCCCACCACCCAACCAATGTATTAATTAATTCTGTGGCCATCTATTAATTAATATTCCCTCTGCAAAATGTAGCAAGAGGACATGGATTCAAATCATTAGAAAAATATATAGGTAATTACCACCCAGGAAGCTCTCAACTTGCAATTTGCTAGGTATATAGAAAGATGAATTGATCTGAGAACAGTTTATCCTGTCTGTTTTGCCTCAACAGATTGTTTCCAACCTAATAGGTCCATGGTAGCTATTTGGAGATCTCTTCGACAAGGGTTAGAGGATATTGGATCAGTTCTTGATTTTATATTCTGAGATAGATAATGTGTTTTATTCAGCAAAGGTATTAAGGGATATGAGCCAAAGGCAGGAATATGGAGTTAGGCCACAAATCAGCCATGATCCCATTGAAGAGGCTTGAGAGGATGAATAGTCTACTCCTATTCCTACATTCTTAACACTGAACTCCTTTATGCTAAACTTCATAAACTCTCATCATGTCCCTTTGCTATTTTTTTCCATGCATGAGTAATTACCATCTGTTCCCTGAGAATTATTTGGCAGATCTTCTGAGGAACACCATTCACCATTGGATGCTGCTGTGCTCCAATGTACCTCCGATTCCACATTTTACATCAGGTCTACCAAATCCAGATTTAGTAGAAATGCAGTGCACAGCATCTCTCAGGAAGCTGCATTGTTATTAAATAGTTATGGGAAGACAAACTACTTAAATGGAAGATATTCCTCCCTTCCCCAATAGTTTAAAATGATGAATTCTCAAAGTGCAGATTTGTAATATCTCCTCTGTCCTCATATTCCTATTATGAAAATATTGCTTTTATAACCACGACACTTATGAAAAGGCCACTTTCTTGACTGCAGGTTTCAAATAAAGATAGTATTTGGGCATATGCAAGAGAACAGCTGTCTAGTCATCAGAGGACCTTGCTCAACAATACAATGTTTACAGTACAGGCTTATCGAACACTAAGTTACTGTTCCTCATAACAGTTTATGAATTTCACAACTCACGGCAATCTGGCATCACATGATTTTGCTTAACGTCCTGGGATATTGCACATGGCAAACAATAGTAACTTAATGTCAACTTCCCATATTCATTCCCTTTGGACCCACTGGTTCAGGCCAACAGGCAGGGCATTCCCAATGACCATTACTTTTAGGGATCCTACTGCTGCTTGGCAGACTTTGGACCTCGTACAAGGTTGGAGTTCACTTGAAATCACATATTCATATGCACTGCTTTACCCATTCAGCGAAAGCTAATTTGCTTGGTTACTTTGGAGCCAAAGGAACTGCCCAGAAGCCAGTGATGATGTCTAGAACTGTCGATATTCTTCATTCTGGGCTTAACCAGATGATAGTGAGGCTAAAAGAGGAGGATATAATGACAGGACTACTCGATCCAGAACTGTGTAATCAATTGTCAATCTATACATTCCATCCAGTTTCAGGGTTGGCCACATGGGTGAGTCCGTTGTGGGAACTGTCCCTTGTACTAACCCTCCTGCCATTGGATTGTTTACTGTTTTCCCAACTGTTACCTTTACTTCTGGTCTAATTGGGTACTGGTGGTGAGCTACTGTCCTTAACTGCAAATTATCATTGCTTCTGTTTCTGCCCTCTGCCAATCCTGACTAAGTCTGATTAAACTGTCCTGAATGCCCAGAATTGGCCAGTCTAAATAACCTTCTTCAATAATGCCACTTTCTCCATCACTGCCACAATAGTTTTTGGAGTTTGCCTTTTGTTTAACTTCTATCTTGCTTGCTCTTTGTAGGATGGTTCTGTAATCGTTGCCCAATGAGAATCCAGATCTAGAATTTTTGATGGTTCTGACTGAGTCCCTAATTTAATATTTTAAGAAAAAAGGTTATTCCAGGTGTGGTTATATACTTTAGAGAATTCCTTATGTCTTGTATTTATTTTAGTATATCCACTGGAGGTTTCCTCACAGGTTTTGGGTGACCCTTATAATCATTCCCTCATTACATTGTTCATTGCCCAGTGATCTGTCCTGGATATTACCTGGTCATTAGCTTCATTTTTGCCAGGACCTCAAGAACATTCAAGAAAAGAGAACTGGACTAGGCCATTTGGTGACTCAAGCTTGTTTCACCATTCAATAGGATCATGGCTGATCCAGCATTCCTCATGTCCACTTCCCTGCCCTTTCCCCATAATACCTGATCCTCTACTGATCAATAGTCAATGACAGCCTTAATTATATAAAATGACTCCCCCACCCCACAGTTCTCTGTAGCAAGAAGTTCAAAAATCTTACAACCCACAGAAGAAATTCCTCACTTGTGTGAGAACACACCGCCGTTTGTCCTTTGAATGCATGTTTCTTTCTTTGGTCCAACTGAAGCAATACAAGGGATTTGGACACAGTTGAAGAAAGGTCTGTTAATTATTGCTTGTGTTTTGCTCAGGTTGAAAGTTGCATGTGTGGGTTGCAGTCATGGTCAGGTTTTGTCCAGGATTGTTTGTGTCGGTACCTATCTCCACCTTGTCTCTATGGGAGCCAATTCAGCATTATAAAAAGTTGCATCTCAGAGCCATCGACCCCAAAGGCCCACTTTGGCACGAAGCTTCCAAAATCCTTCTGTCCCTATTTGTGGGCCACATCTCCGAAGTTCCCCAAGTCTACTTCACCCAAATCCTGAGGGAACAGTGGCCTTGTGGGTACCTCAGTCACCTTTACATGCTCACATGCTATTTCTTGTAAAGGTTAAATTCTGTCCTCTCAGTTTCTCTGTCTCTATCACATCGACTTTGACTATTGGGTGCCGGAGGGGGAGCCTCAGAAATGTCTACCCTTTTCCTCAACAACGCATTCCCCACCACCATGGTCGACAGGGACCTTAGCCACATTCTTCCACACTTCTGCCCTCCCACACTACTTACAGCGTATGCCTGGTCCTCAATTGCCACCCCACCAGCCTCTGCATTCAAAGGTTTGTAAGCCATAATTTCCATTACCTCCGGGATGCCACCACTCAACATACATTCACTTTCTCTCCCTTGTCAACATTCCACAGGGATCGTTCCCTCTGGGACATACTGATGTACTGCACCTGTATTCCCAACACCTCTCCACACCCCCACAGCACCACCTTGTGCAGTTTTAGAAGGTGTACCACCTGCCCATTTACCTCCTCCCAATCCAAGGCCCCAAACATATCTTCCAAGTGAAGCAGCGACTTAGCTGTACTTCACTCAATCTAGTCTACTCTTTTTGCCGTTCACAATGTGGTCTCCTCAACACTGGGGACATGAAACACAGACTGGGTGACCGCTTTGCAGAACACTTACATTCTGTCTGCAAGAATGACCCCGAGTTTCCAGTTGCCTGCAACTTCAACACACCACTGTCTTGGGTCTGCTGCAGAGTTCCAGCAAGCCTGATGAACAGCATCTTGTTTTTCTCTTGGGGACCCTGTAGCTTCTAGGATTCAAGAATCCAAGAACTTTAGAACCTGATTCCACCCTTCCATGTTTTTTAACCAGCCCCATGCCATTTTCTTATCCGTACTGTATATCTCTAGGACTCTATAACACTATAATATAATATAATATACTATAATATAATATAATATGAAACTGGTTGTTTTTGGTTTGTCTCATTCTCTCCTACTCTCAGCTCTCATCATCACTTATTCAGTTTTTTTTCTGTCCTAGCCTGCCATCCATAATCTCTTTGTTTACCTATCCCTTTCGTATCTCTCTCTGGGTTTCATTTCCACCTATCTTCTCCCCTCCTCCCCCAAACACCCCCAGCTTTAACATAAATACCGCCTTTTCCTACCTTCTATGAGTTGTAATGAAGAGTCACTGGTCTCAATGGTAAGTCTGCTTTCTATCCACAGATCATGCCTGACTTGCTGAATCACACGCAAAGTTTTGATTTTGTTACATTAACTACTTGAGCCTGACTGACTCAGAGACTTCTTTACTGATTTAGTAGTGTTGCCAATATTGTTTGATTTGTTGATTAATTAAGTTGTCTTGAGAAAACATCCCATAGTCTCGCCAGAACATTGAAATAGAGACTCTACTATCAAAGCAAAAGCTATAGTTATGTTAACTATAGTCCTGATCTTTCTTTCTCTTATGATCTCTTAGATGACTCCCCAAATGTAGTTATTGAAGGTGTTCTACATGGAATATACTATCCATATCTTCAACTGAGGTAGAGCAACATCTACTGCAAGAAAGGCATTTCAAGATATGCAACCACAAGATTAACCAGTAATCATCATTAAAAGATGCACTGTTTAATATGCAGTCATCAGTTTGGATTGACTTATCCTTGGCAAGTTGTACATTTAATGCTTAAATCATGAAATATTTTTAAACTTTTACTAAAGTTATTGCATAAACTTGTGTATATATAATATATAGACATTTAAAAAAGGACTGCCATGTGAATGTTTATCACTGAATGCGTAACAGATTTCATTGTGAACCTTGAGTTACATGTGGTAACCGTGTTATTTGAATTTTATGATCAAAAGCATTACTTCATCATTAAATGGAGAACTTTTCTATTTTATTCCTTAGGATACTACCTGTTGAGAAAATCCTAATCAGTGCACCAATGTTGTAAATAAACATTTTAAGGCAGAAATTTTACATTTAATCATGTCAAAATGAATTAATATTTATCTGTAAATCAGTGATCCTTGAGTATGTAATTTTGTTAACATTTCATTGAGGTAATGTATATCTATTATTTCATAAATTTATGTAATAAATTTGAACAGTACAGCACACAATTAATGAATGGTCTATCATTTTGACTTTTGTCCCCTACCCAGTGTATACTCTAAATTTTTCTTTGCTCATATTTTCAAATGCTGTTTATCTTATCTTCACCAGCAGACTTCTATGCCATTGCAATTAAGTTGCAATGCTGAAAATTGAATTTCTGTAGCTTTTACATATTTTCCTATTGACTAACCAAACGGCACCCTCAGCCAAGGTAGAGCATCCCACTGTCGAACGAACATATTCAATAGCCTGACTCAACTGGATAAAGCATGAGATTATTTTAAAATAAGCCCTAGGTTTTTGTTCAGAAATTCAAGTTTCTCTTAGGTTGCACATTTCTCCATATAGTTTAAAAGAAGTGTTCAGTAGCACACTCAAACAAAGTTCCCGGAATACTCAGCAGATCTAGCAGAATCTGTGGAGAGAAGTAGGGAGTGGAATTTGTTGCTTGCTGTGGTGACAGTACTGGCAGCTATGCTGACAAAAGACGGGCCAAGATGAAAAAAAAGTCAAATTCTCATGTCAATTCTCCTCATTTTCATCTCAAGCCTCAAATGGCAACTCTCTTCCTTGAGCAGTACCTACCTTATTCACATGTGTTTGCATCTCATTAAAGCCTCAGCTCACCCAATTTCCATCCCACTTCCAATTCTCCTCTCCAAGAAACTACATGATGTAAATTTTCAACAGATAAAAAACTGAGTGGGTACCAGTCGTGGCAGCTGCAGACCTCGGCTATTGTGCAGAAGAAGCAGTGACACAATGTTCAACATGTTCTCTGGCCACCGTCCTCTTCAACTCTTCACCCCCACAACTCCACACAGGCAAACCATCAGCCTCACCACATTATACTTGCTGTCAGAGTAATTCAACTTCTACTTCAAGATGCTAGTGCTGATGGGTACCTTCACCTTGCATGTTTCTGCCAGGATGCTTTGCATGCAGGGACGGTCAAGTGTCCCGTGCACCAGGACAGAATACTTTTGTGCTGACATGAACACGTGTAATTTTTGGCTCTTATTTTCTTAGCATTTACTGACTTCCAGGCTGCCAATCACTGTTGGATGTCTTAGCACACGAGCTCTCGATTGCTCAGTTACAGGTCGCCAGTCTTTGCAATTTAGCTTGCTTTTTCACACAGAGAAAGAAGTAGCTTACGATAGTGGAGACCACTGAACAGTCAGTCAGTTAAACAGAGAAGTGCACAATCACTGTGCGGCACAGTGCTACATCCACCCGAATGGTGCAGTGTGAGCTAGGATCTTGCACAGGGTGGGGTCAAGGGCAACTAGTCAGTCAGTCAGAGACTCATCCAATTACTACAGGGTTGGCCACGGTCAGTCTTGTAGCTCAAGTACTAGCTGTGCAGGGATTCTGAGAAGGTCCATTAGTGCATTGTTGAGCTGTGAGCAACTTTTCCCGCAATGTGACAATGGGAAGACTGAGTATGATGGAAGTGGATGCAATAGCAGTTACTGATCATGCACAAGCAAGAATTTTAGTCAGGTCTCCCCAGAGAGTAAGCAGCAAGGGATAGATATTGGAGAAGGTGAGGTGGGGGAGAGCTCTTGAGTGGACGTGCTGCATGCGATACTGAGGGTTGTAGTCCATCAGCCTTCAAGTGAGGTGTGTACTGTGGCAGGGTTAGGTTGAGTGGTGGCCCTTGAGTGCAAGGTAGCAGAGAGATGTTTGTGGCATCATTGACTTTCTTGTGACACTACTGGGTTTCTCTTTTTACTCAGGACACAGCTATGTTCACGCTATAATGTGTCCAGGCTGGCTGGCTGTCATGGTATGGGCCTCTATGGCAGCTAGCTTTTAAAAACTTGGCAGATGAACGTGTCACACAGAGCTCAACAGTGCCATTTTGCCCATGTCATGATTGGGGGCGGGCGGAATGGTGCAGTAGTGGTGTCACTATTTTGGGAGGCCACCATTAAAATCTAGTGGGCATTCTAGCAGGTTCTATGATGGCATTCTCCGACTGATTTTTTTTAAAAATTCAGTCTCAGTTCAAGAAACATGAAACATATTCTAATTCCAAAATTGGAACTGTGGAAGATTTAAATCTTAATTCATTTATTATGCTCTAGTTGAAACAAGATGTCAAGAGGATGTCACCCCTTAAGGGGGAAGATGTGGAACCATGGAACACTTTTTTTAAAAATGCCTTCTAGAGAAGAGGTGAAATCATTATTTTCCTTTCAGAAGACTGTTGATCTGTGCAATTTTCTTCCCCGGAGAGCAGTAGAGGCTTGGATCATGGAGTATTTTTCAGGTTGATTAGATTCTTTATTGACAAGGCAGTAAAGGGATATAGGGGGCAGACAGGAAAGTTGTTTTGAGGCCACAATCAATCAGCCTTGATAGTAAATGAAAGAGGAGTCTGAAGGGGCTGAATGGCCTACTCCTAATTCATTAACATGTATGTTCTAGCAGATTCAAATCCTCCAGCTCTTGGATATTACTTGAATGTTGGCTGCTCTCTTAGCTCACCCACAAAAGAAAACCTAGCTTTGAATTAATAAACCACAAATTAAAATTATTCTTTTGAAGTACAGTATTTGAAGATTATTTTTTTCAATATGGCAGTCTGCCAGTTACTTGTGCCAGAACAATAATGTGTGGGAAGAAGACACCACATTAAAACATTTCTAGATTGTGGTTTCTTCAATTATTTGTGAGCTGAAGTGTTTGCATCTATATTCATCCCATTATGACTTCAAATTTAATCCCAAAATATTTAAGTTAAAAAAACACTGACCTAATGTCAATGCATTCACTAACCTAATACTTGTTTTGGATTTTTCGTTGTAAGGTCTTTCAGAAGGTCTTTCAGCTCACTGGCTGCAGCACTTCCTGAACAAAGTTTTTTCTCTTTATTTACATGGTCTATACAGTAAAAAGACAGATTTGTTCATTGCCATTCCTTTTCTGAAATTTGAATCATTGTAATTTTGTTGCTGGAGTTAGGAGTATTTGTGGCCATTTTGCTATGTCTAATTATAGATTTGTTTAGAAAGCATCTTAAATTAATAATGGAAGTGGGAGAAGTTGTATGCTTTTGGCTCACTGGTGTTTACCACTGCTACGTTGCCACATTTACTTTGAGAAAGGGTACTGCTGCATCAGTCAGCATGCTCAAATCACTTCCCTTTAGGAAGGGTGCTCTAGACCAAAGCTGCTCATATCCACCATGCACACCAAATATTTATTTCACTAGGTTAGCAACTACACGCATTTGCTCCCAGACCCAATTTCTTCCAAGTTACTGTATTCCTTCCCTTTTGTGTGACACTTCCCTCACCTCCACACAGCCACGATAAATACTAACAAATATTTGACCAACCAATTTTCAACTTTACAAAGGCTGGACATTGTTATTGACTTTCCAAATCCAAATCAGTAACTGCACGTCTGTGGATTTACCCACAACACATGGACTGCAGCGGTTCAAAAGGGCAGCACACCACTACCTTCTAAGGGCAATTACAGGTGGGCAATAAATAGTAGTGTAGCTCGAAATGCCCATATAAATTTTTAAAAGTTACTTTGGCTCTGAGCCGCATATTTTTAAGAAGTGCAGTTTCCTGATTCTCCGAATACTGCTGCTCTGGAAATCTCAAGCCGTGCAAGAAACATGTGATTGAAATCATCAATGGGAAGTGCTATGAACAGGAAGAAATTTTTATCTATTATGACAACATTTCAATTAGATATGTGATTACCTGAACAATCAAACCAAATTATACCTTCTACATTAGCCTAATTAACTATAGTAGCTAAGACAGACAATGTACACAGGGTATATGTATTTCTAAGGAGTTATAAAACTAAGTTGTTTAGTAAAATTCACAAAGATAATAGGCCAAAATTTACTGTGACAGATCACTTGATATATGTGCTGGTGGGTAGATTTGCTCTCGTACATGTTTTTTACATTTTTGTCTGGCAAGTTGCTGAAAATGCAATCTGATAACTTGTCAGTGAAGGAAACAGAGCATCTGGGACTTGAGTGAACAGGACAAACAACTGTTCACGTCTTTAACCAACCAGTCTGACAGATTGTGAAAATAGTATAGCAAGGACAGAGGGAAGGAGAGGTTAGAGTGCCTGAATTCAATTTCAAAACAAGAGCAGGTACAAAAAAAAAGTTTATTTAAAAATGAAGCATTAAATTGTTGGAAGTTTTTAAAATCTTCCAACAATTAAAATCTGGAGAAATGATACTCCACACTAATATCATTTAATCTATAGTGCCAAAGAGTGTGTCTTTCAGTATAGGACAGTCTGAAGTAGACAGGAATTTAGTTCCGATTCTATAGAAGAACAGTCAATTCTTACATTTTCAATGGCCTGGGTTATTGTCCATCAGGATGAATTGTGTATCAGAGATACTAAAATAGCAGCAGCATTGTCACAAAGGAGATTTGGGAGGAGGCAGCCACATAACAGTCCATCTTTGGGACTTCTGATTAAGAATGGCAGAAGGGCTCAACCATTGGAGCGCCAATTGAAGAATCCAAGAGTCTCATCAAGTGAGCGGTGGATTGGCAATGTAGGTATGACAGCAAACTTCAAGATGCTCTGAAAATTCTTCAATGTTAAAGTGACGTATCCATCAGGCTGTCAAGGTGGAGGGGGAGCCCCTCCTCAGGATGGTCTGCTGCTACAGTGGCTTTTTTGGCAATCATGGCTTTTGGAACATTTTAAGAGGCATTTGTATGCGTATATGAATAGGAAGGGTTTGGATGGATATGGGCCAGGTGCTGGCAGGTGGGACTAGATTGGGTTGGGATATCTGGTCAGCATGGACAGGTTGGACTGAAGGGTCTGTTTCCATGCTGTACATCTCCATGACTCTATGACAAGGGGAAACAAAATTAATCTCTCTTCTGCTCGGACAGGAGGCCGCCTTCATCCACTGGCAGCGTTCCATCTTCAGTGAAAGGCCTACCTGCCAACTGGAAATTCCAGACAGCATCTGGTAAATATTCCTCAATAGATGTTGTCATTGACAACATTAGTTATTCCTCTCTGGAGGGCAAGGAGCCATCATTCTGCCAGACCAGCCTCAAATACAACAGGGATGAGACGGTAGTGCTGGTAGCACAAAATTAACTTCTGATCCTTACATACAATGGGCAGAACTATATGTTAATGATTTATAGGCAAGTACTAAATATAACACCTCAAAGTTGGGTAGGAGGGCAGAGTGTGGGCAGGATGCAGAGATGCTTCAGTGTGATTTGGACAGGTTGAGTGAGTGAGCAAATGAAGTATAAAGTGAATAAATGTTGGGGTTATCCAGTTTGGTGGCAAAAAGCAGGAAGGCAGATTGTTACTGGAATCGTAATAGATTAGGAGAGGGAGAGATGCAATGAGACCTGGACATTTTTGTGCACATGCAGGTAGTGAAGGGGACAATTATAGCCATTGTAATGAGAGAATGTAAGTATTACAACAGGGGTGCTATACTGCCATCATATGGGGCCTTAGTCAAACCACATCTGGAGCATTTGGTCTCCTTATCTGAGGAAGGGTGGTTTCTGGCTATGGAGGTAGTGCAATGAAGATTTACTAGATTGTTTCTTGGGGTGGCATAGTGAACTATGAAGGAAGACTAGGTTGGTCAGGACTATATTCACTGGATTTCAGAAGAATGGTGGCATGAGTAGGGGAAAGAGAGAGAGAGATGAGATTCAGAGAGAGAAAAGGAAGAAATCTCATCAAGTCTCATAAAAAAACTCTAACAGGGCTATACAGGGTAAATGCAGGAATAATGACTGGGGATCCAGAATTAGATGCCACAGTCTAAGGACATGGGGATATTTAGGACTGAGATAAGAACATTTTCACCTGACAAATGGTGAGCCTGTGGAATTTCTGCCACAGAAAGTGATTGAGGTCGAATATTGAATATTTTCAAGAAGTTAGATATAGTTCTTAGGGGTTAAGGGATCAAATGGTATAGATAGCAGGATTAGGGTATTCAGCTGGATGATCAACCATGATCATATTGAATGGCAGAGCAAGTCAAGGGCCAAATGGCCTATTCCTGCTTCTATTTTCTATGTTTCTACAGCAGAGTAGCTGATCAGGAATAGAAACTTTCCATTTCCAAAATTCAATTTGAACTTACTATTGTTATGAAGATATAAATATACTGTACTTTTAAGAAAGATAAAAGCTAGTAGAACTACCTGACAGCACCAAGTGTGCTGAGAAAAAAAATGTAACATTTGGTCGATTAGCTGGTTGCCTGGAGACAAAAACAAATTTGAATTCAGCCAATCAGTTTAAGTTATACCCCCAAAAAATACCAAATTTCAACCAAGTTTGAATTTAGTATATTGACAATCATAAATGCCAATGACACAATCCAATACTTTAGGGGTATAAGACCGGAGAAAATTGAACAGTTGGGAGGAGAATTGCCAAGCTACCAGCAAGTAAAGATTGCCCAAAAAATAGCTCTCTTTATTGATCAGTAACCTGTGAAGCTGAATCCCCAAGAATAAAAGAAGACAGGAATACAGATAAGAACCAAAAGCTGCCTGGTTTTTGAGATAAGAAGTTTTGTTTTGTCAATCTTAATCAGGATTTTTATTACACTAGTATTGGACAGGGGAAAGTAAAAGATAGGTTAGAGGAAGGAGTTGTAAATAGTTGTTAGTTAATTATTTTCTGTTATACTTCCAGAAATAAAGTTGTTAATTTTTATTTGGAATAGTTCTTGGCCTCTTGAATTTTCACAGATTACTGCATGGAATAAATCGTTTCTGTGCTGCTGGTTTAAATTAAGCAGGAGAGCTTACCCCATATCGTAACACTATACTTTGTTATTTGCATGGCATTTATAGGCCAATCAAATCAAACTCTCCACACTGCCTTTCTCAGACACAGAAAACGTTACTTTTATTGTCATTCAATCAGTCTACATTATAAACTGAGCAAATCACTCACATGTAGGATAAAAGAATATAATCTGAACTTTGTCCCAAAATGTGAATTACCTGTCTGTTTTACTTTATCAAGCACTCACCGGAAGTGAATGTAAATCAAACAGTCAATGTGACTAATCAAATACTGAGATGTGTTTGATTTTAAGTCAAAATACATTTCAGTAACTGTGTGACACATTTAGAAATTGCATGATTTTACAAGGGCATTGAAGTAATGAAGAAAAGGACGTTGAAGATTTACAGCCTTAAGGTAAGATATCACAGAAATGGAAGTTATTGGCATTGGAATAAAGAGCAAGTAAAACTTCATTCTATTTCCTAAACAAGCTATTTAGTCCAAGTATACATGCAGTCCTTCCAGATTTGAGCAGATAGGCATTGCTCAATCAGATGAGGGGTTAGGAAATGTATTCTCTCTCTAAAAAAAAAGTATGTTTTCAGGATTGCTTCTTAGAATAACGCTCTGAAACTGATCAGAGAGCAGGCTATACTAGAACTGGTAGCATGCAATGAGATAAGATCAGTGGGTTCATCATGTAGGCACCCCTAGGCAGCAGAGACCGTAAAATGATTGAATTCTATGTTTTGGTTTAGACAGAGTGGGATCCGAGACAATTTTTTTTTAAAAAAAAGTAAATGAGGGCAGTATTAAGGGCATTAAAGCTGAGTTACCTAAAGTGAAGTGGTAAAATAGGTTAAAAATAGATTAATAGAGATGCAGTAGTAGATATTTATGGGAATAATTCAGAATATACAAAATATTCTATTGAGTAAGAAAAATTTCAAGAGATAGACCCATTTACCATTAACTAGAAATAAGAAAGATAATATTCTGTTTCCTTAAGGCTAATACTATGAAAACACTGATGATAGGTCAAAAGATTGGAGAGAACATCAAAAAAAAATGACCAAAAATTAATAAAGAGAGAAAAATTAGAATGAGAGAGGGCTAGTCAAATATATATCATACACAGTAAGAATTTCTATAAATATTTAAAAGAAAAGTAGTAACACCGAGTGTTGGTCTAACAAAACAAAAATCACCCATAGGCAAAATGCAGGTGAATCAAACAAATATTTAGCAGTCTTCACTTTGAAGTTACAAGTAAAACCATAAAACAGAGGGGCACATGTAGGCCATTCAGACAAATGAGTCTGCTCTGCCATTCAACAAGATCCTGGCTGATTTGATGCTCCTTAAACTCCATTTTCTTGCCTTTACCCATAATCATCATTCCCTTATTGATTAAAATTCTAAATAACCTTGGTCTTGACTATACTTAATGATTTAGCCTCAAAAACCCACTGTGGTAAAGAATTCCTCAAATTTACTTCCCTCTTGATTCAAAAAGTTCCACTTCATCTCTTATTTAAAAGGTAACCCCTTATCTTATTTTGAGACTTTGCCCTTTGGCCCTAGACTCTCTCAGTAGGGAAAACCGTTCTACATCTGTCCTGGCAAATCTAAGAATTTAGCATTTCAGAAGAAGCAATAAATTACGAAGTAGAATGGAGGGAGAAGCTCAGGAAGATGACAATCACCACAGAAATGGTGCTAAGTAAATGAGCAAGCTGACAGTGCTCAGACATTGGTGAATTCATTCCTACAATCTTATAAGAAGGGTGATAGTTGATGCATTGATTTTATTTTTCCAAAACTCTTGGTTTGGGGACAATCCCATTAGAAAATAGCAAATGTAACTCTTCCATTCAAAAAAATGAGAGAGAGACAAAAACAGGAGCTGGGAATTTGTGTTGCAGGTGTTTCGTCCCCTGTCTAGGTGACAGCCTCAGTGCTTGGGAGCCTCCTGTGAAGCGCTTCTGTGATGTTTCCTCCGACATTTATAGTGATCTGTATCTGCCGCTTCTGGTTGTCAGTTCCAGCTGTCCGCTGCGGTGGCCAGTATATTGGGTCCAGGTCGATGTGCTTATTGATTGAATCTGTGGATGAATGCCATGCCTTTAGGAATTCCCTGGCTGTTCTCTGTTTGGCTTGTCCTATAATAGTAGTGTTGTCCCAATCGAACTCATGTTGCTTGTCATCTGGAGTGTGTGGCTACTAAGGATAGCTGGTCATGTCGTTTCGTGGCTAGTTGGTGTTCATGGATGCAAATCATTAGCTATCTTCCTGTTTGTCCTATGTAGTGTTTTGTGCAGTCCTTGCATGGGATTTTGTACACTACATTGGTTTTGCTCATGCTGGGTATCAGGTCCTTCGTACCTAGCATGAGCAAAATCAATGTAGTGTACAAAATCCCATGCAAGGACTGCACAAAACACTACATAGGACAAACAGGAAGACAGCTAATGATCCGCATCCATGAACACCAACTAGCCACGAAACGACATGACCAGCTATCCTTAGTAGCCACACACTCCAGATGACAAGCAACATGAGTTCGATTGGGACAACACTACTATTATAGGACAAGCCAAACAGAGAACAGCCAGGGAATTCCTAAAAGCATGGCACTCATCCACAGATTCAATCAATAAGCACATCAACCTGGACCCAATATACCGACCACTGCAGCGGACAGCTGGAACTAACAACCAGAAGCGGCAGATACAGATCACTATAAATGCTGGAGGAAACATCACAGAAGTGCTTCACAGGAGGCTCCCAAGCACTGAGGATGTCACCTAGACAGGGGACGAAACGGCTGCAACACAAATTCCCAGCTCGGCGAACAGAACCACAACAACGAGCACCCGAGTTACAAATCTTCTCACAAACTTTGAACAAAACAGGAAACTACAGAATAGCTAGCTTAACACTTGCTGGAAATTATTATTGAAGTTATAATAGGCGCTTGGATATGTTGAAGACAATGAGACAGAGCCAGCATAGTTTTGTGAGTGGGAACACATGTTTAAGCAATCTATTGAAGCTCTTGGTAGAGGCTGCATGTCCTGTGGATAAAGCAGAACTGGTGGATGTGTCATACTTGGATTTCCAGAAGGCCTTCAATAAAGGTGCCACATCAAGGGTCATTGAATAACAAAAGCTGATGATGAGGGCCCATAAGTTCATAAGATATTGGGGCACAATTAGGTCATTTGGCCCACTGAGTCTGCTCCACCATTCGATCATGGGTGATATGCTCCTCACCCCCATTTATCTGCCTTCTCCCCATTATCAATTAAAATTCTGTCTAACTCCGGTTAGCACATTGATGTGGATAGAAGATTGACTGGCTAACAGGAAGTGTGAATAGGTCTCTCCAAGTTGACAAGATATAATGAGCGGTATGCCACAGGGATCGGTGCTTGGACCTCTACAGTTTACAATTTATGCTAGATGACTTGGGTGAAGCAAAGGATGATTTGTTTGTCAAATTTGCTGATGACACAAAGATAGGTAGGAGTTTAAGTTGTGAAGAGGACAAAAGGAGGATACAAAAAGACAGTGAAAGGTTAATTGAGTTGGCAAATGTGTGGAAAATGGAGCATCATGTGGGAAAATGTGCAATTGTCCATTTTGGCAGCAGGAAGGATTTAAGAGAATGTATTTAATTATCTAAATGCCGAGAGATTGCAAAGCTCAGAGATGCAGAAGGATCTGGGTGTCCTCATGCATGAATCCCAAAAGTTTAGTATACACAGAGCTAATAATCGGGAAACCTAATAAAATGATCAACACGAGGGGAATCGAATACAAAGTAGAAAGTGTATGTTTCAATTCTACAGGACTGTGGTGAGACTGCATCTGGAATACTGTGCACAGTATTAGCCAGCTTATTTAAAGGAAAGATGTAATTGTTTTAAGAGTCAGTTTACTAGACTTATACCTGGAATAGGAGGCTGTCTTAGAAGGAAAGGTTAGAGGCTGAGCTTGTATCCGATGGGAGTTGTGAAGAGTAAGAAGTGACTTGAATGAAACAAAATTATAAGCAGTAGATGCGGAGAGCATGGTTCCTTTCCTGGGAGAATCTAGAATGAAGTCACTGTTTAAGAATCAGGAGCTGTCCATTTAAAACAGATTAGGTGAACTTTTCTCTCTTAGAAGATCAAGAGCTGTTAGAAATGTCTTCTCAAAAACGTGATGGGAGTTCTTGAATATTTGTAAGGCAGAGGAGATAGATTCTTGTTAAGCGATGGATGATTTGTCATCAGGATAGTCAGGAATGCAGACTTGAGTTTACCATCAGATCAGTCTACTCCTGCTCCTGATGTGTATGTTTCTAAGAATAAGTTGGAACAAAAGCCAATTAAAACAAGGTAAAATCTCAATTTTAAAAAGGTGAAGAATAATAGATCTGAAGTACATGAACTTCTTAAAGACAAAAGATGCTAAAACAAACTTTGAAACATCAGATATCTTGCTTGGGAACATCATTTTTGGAATGTTAATGGAGATTATAAAGAAAGAGCTTACATTCTTATTGTTTGTTTCAAGTAACTAAGCATTTTATATCTTTAGAATTAGCACTGAACTGTAGTCTCTTATGTAGGTATACAAAAGTAGAAAATATGCAGATGCTGGAAATTCAAAATAAAAAAGTGCCTAAGAAACCTAGCATCAGTGGATTGTAATAGAACAGATGTCCTAAACTTTTTTGAAAGTTAAAGACATATTACAGAGCATGATTTTCATAAAAGTTTGATTTGTAGTTAATCACCTTTATTAAAAAAATAGAGAACAAGAACAACATTAAATGCAGGGCTCCCGAATACTGGCCCACCTCAAACTCTATTTACCCCCTTTGTTCCATAACTTCTAATACTCTTATTTAACAAAGATTACCAATCTTAGTCTTGAAATGCCAAATACACTAACAGCCAAAACCTTTCTGGGTAGAAAGTTCCATATTTCCACTGAATCTTTATGGAAAAGACATTCCGCTTTCAATCCAGAAAGTGATGTTCCCTTTTTCTGCAGGACAGTTCTTTGGTGAATGTGTATTACAGATTATAAGAATGAACTTGGTATGCTCAAGAATCTCACCATTTTTGTTATTTAGAATACAGTATTGAGTAAAATTTAAAGTTGTAGATGCCATAAGACAGCAAGTTCATCACGAGCAGACAGGCCATTCATTATGTACATTGAACATTGTCTGATAAAAATAATTTGATGCCTGTTTCACAAGAAATTCTTGATAAGCTGATAGCAATAGCATGCTATAAAGCTTCCTACTCTCTGATGTAAAGTGGTAACACTCATCCTACTCATTGATGTACACTGGTGAAATGCAATTAGTGGTCTGGATTTTCTATTGATAAGCATAGCTGTGGGCGCATCCCCATTACTCACTGAAATTGGCATCAAATGGAGGAGTCTGTACTTATTCAAAGTTCACAGCATTTGAAATGCCAGTTTTCAGTCAATTTGATTAAATCCAAATGACTTGAAGAAATCCCTGGGCACTGTGGATAATGCAAGGACCAATTGCGATGTTGAAGCTTCTAAATTGTCTGTATTGAATTAGAACCTCTGGTGTAGGAATACCACACCTATTTCTGACAGCAAAACATTCTTGAGGTCTATCCTGTTATTATAATGCTAATTACCCATCAGTATAGAAAACCAGATTATCACACAGAGAAAGTACCATCATATCCATGCTGATCCTGAACCAACCATCTATTCTCATACCACTTTCCAGCACTGACCTATAGCCTTGTATGTTATGGCATTTCAAGTACTCAACTAATGGGCGGCACGGTGGCACAGTGGTTAGTACTGCTGCCTCACAGCACCTGAGACCCGGGTTCAATTCCTGCCTCAGGCGACTGACTGTGTGGAGTTTGCACATTCTCCCCGTGTTTGCGTGGGTTTCCTCCGGGTGCTCCGGTTTCCTCCCACATCACAAAGATGTGCGGGTCAGGTGAATTGGCCATGCTGAATTGCCCGTAGTGTTAGGTAAGGGGTAAATGTAGGGGTAATGGTGGGTTGCGCTTCGGCGGGTCGGTGTGGACTTGGGCTGAAGGGCCTGTTTCCACACTGTAAGTAATCTAAATACAGTATGATTTAAATATTGTGTAGGTTCTGACCTTTACCACCCTTTGAGACAATAAGGTCTATTATTTGATTGAAAAGAGTTTTCCTCAAATACCCTCTAAACCTCCTGCTCTTTACCTTAAAACTGTGTCCACTGGTTATTGATACCTCTACTGAAGTCAAAAAGCTTCTCCCTATTGTTATGGACCAGGACAGACCCCCTCAAAACATTTCAAGAAAGTGGCCCAGACCCTAACTTTGCTCATTAAAACAGGTGTAACACAGATATTCCAGGAGATCTGCTTAGTTTCAAACAGAAGAATTTATTTACACAATTGATTAGACTTTTTGGAGTCTATGTCATTTACAGCCACTCTGAAAATAAAAACCAAGGACAAGATAACCTTGTTAAAGGAGCAGCATCATGAGATCTATACCCCTCATAACTTTGAACACCTCAGTCAGGTCCTCCCTCAGCTTTCTGTGCTCTCAGGAAAGCAACTCCAGCCTAACTAATCTGTCTTCATAACAGCATCATTCCAACCCAGACCACAACAATCTGGTGACTCCCTTCTGCACCCTCTCTAGTACAGTCCCACACATCATCTAGTGTGGCATGCCGACTGGACACAGTATCCAGCAGTGACCTAACAAACACCATATACAGCACCATCATAACATTCTTGGTCTTGCACTCAAAGACTTGATTAATAAAAGCACCCCATGTACTTTTTAACCACTTTACCTACCTATCCTAACACTTTCAAGGATCTACCACAAATTATTGAAGATATTTCTCAACAACCTGTTCAGAGATGTTCAGACACATACCTCTGGAACAGGTGGGACTTGAACACAGACCTCCTGTGTTACTACTACCATTTATCAATGTAATGGGAAGGTTTTATCACTGGTGCTATCAAGCAGCACTTACCAATAACCTGTTCAGTTTAGAATCCTCCAAAATCACCCAGCTCCAATTTACTGAAGTTCTATCAAATTTCACACCAGTTCTGATAAACCAACATAAGTTCAATTTACTTTATGATATATTACAAGGTTGCTCCACAGCCAGGTTAACTATTAAGTTTCAGCTCCTATTGTTACAGAAAAGCAGCTCCACCTCTTTCACACCACATATTGCAAGCTTGCTTGCATAACGACTGCTGTTCACATGTTCTACATCCCGGTTACTTGCTCATTTGAATTTTCTTTTAAAGTGTATTTCATTGCAGTCTCCATTCAAAAATGGAGAAAGCAGATTAACTTAATTATTCACAGGCTAAATGTCCTCCTTCTGATTTATACATTTTGCTCTCTCCCACACCTTTGGGGTTATTGCATTGCCCTGAATAGGCTCTGTGTATAATTTGATTAATTGGAAAATGGGGCTGATTTAGTGGTGGTGGACAGTAGGTGAAAAGTACCATGGGCAAATTGATGGTGAGAAAACAACATTTGGTAGTGTGAGATAACACTTCTGAATATAGAAACCAAAAAAAAAACGCCTCTGGGGTGGTTACAACTTTGTGATTCTAACAGCCACTGCCCTGATGTCATGGTAGCATTTGACTGAAAGTCGCATCAGGAAGCCCTGGTAAAACTAATTTAATGAGAATCAAGGTGAAATCTCTCCAATGGTTAGAGTCATACCTAGCACAAAGTTGTTGGAAGTCAAATATTTCAGCCCCGGGAGTTCCTTGGGATGGATATTTTGCTCATCAATCTGTTCAGAGATGTTATGTACTTCTGAAGCATGTGGAACTTGAACCCAGACATCCTGGCTCAGAGGTAGGGCTACTATCATCACACCACAAGAGCTAGTTTCTTCACAAGGGATATGAAATCTTCAAAGAACTAGTCTTTCAATTTTTTCAAAAGCCACTCGAAATTCAACTGCCTCAATGAATCAGTGGTTTCATTAGTTCCTCTGACATTGTGTTTCACTGGATTCCCAAGTCTTCACTCTGGCAGTAACTCGTTCACAATTCCAGCTCTTTCACAGCCAACTTGTCAATTAAGCTGGTACTGCCCTTGGGGTTCTGTGATCTCCAGCGTCCTGAACTAGACCAAGTAAATCCTGCTCCTGGTTTCTGTCGAGCACCAACTCTCAGCTGTGTCACTGGCCCTGAACCGTGATGCAGCCAACAGCTCGCAATCTTCTCCTGAGCACCAGATGCAAAGATATACAAAGCAGCTGCTGGGGCTTCAGTAAGCCCCCAACTCCTCACAACTAAGAGCAACACTTCAGCTGCATTGAGCTACATGTTCGAGCCCTCTCTCACACAAAGAAACTGCCCTTAAACACTGTTGACTGATCCTTGAACTGTTTTAATTGACCTTTGAAACATTCCCACAGGGTCACATTATTACAAGACATAAACAAATGATTGCCTAATTCCTTCATGGGTATGGGATGGCAGCCTAAGCCACTATTTATTTTTATACCTAATTGCCCTGGAAAACGTAGTGGTGAGTTGCCGCTGAACTGCTGCAGCCCTTGGGGTGTCGGATGTCACTCAGTGCTGATAGGAAGGGACTTCCAGGATTTTGACCCATAACTGTGAGGAAACAGTGCTTTAGTTCCAAGTTAGGATAATATGGGCTTGGAAGGGAACCTGCAGGTCGTAGATCTGCTGCTTTTGCCCTTCTAGGTGGGTGAGGGTGCTAGCTTGAATGGTACTTGGTACGTTACTGCAGTGCATCTTGTAGATGGTATACAATGCTAGGACTATGCGTTGGTGGTGTTGACACTGAATGTATCCAAGTCATGGATGTGTGGACTGCTTCATCGGGAATGGTGTCAGGCTTCTTGAGTGTTGTTGGAGCTGTATCCAAACAGGCAAGTGGAGAGTATTCCATCATACTCCTGACTGTACCTTGTAGATGGTGGACAGGCTTTGGGGAGTTGGGAGATGAAGTACCACAGAATTTCTCACAGCTAACCTGCTCTTTTAGCTGTTATATTTATATAGTTGATCTAATTCAGTTTCTTGTCAATAGTAACCTCTAGAATGTTGAGTGTTGGGAATTTAGTGATGGTAATACCATTGAATATCAAGTAGAGATGGTTAGATTCGCTTGTATTAAGACAGTCATTGATTGATACTTGTGTGACAATATAATTACTTCTCAACTATCAGACCAAGCCTGTAAGTTCCCTAAATCTTGCTGTAAATGGACATAGACTGCTTCAGTGCAATCATCAATAAAGATCCTCACTTCTGACCTGATGATAGAGGGAAGGTCAGCAACTCAATCTGGTTGGGCCTAGGTGATTCATTTTGAGGAATTCCTGCTGAGGTGTCCTGGGAGCGCAATGATTAACCTGCAACATCCACAAACATTTCCTTTCTGCTGGTGTAACTCCAACCAGGGGAGATTTTTCCTCATTCCTCCTTGTCTTCAGTTTTGCTGGGATTCCTTAATGCCACACTCAGTCAAATGCTGCCTTAATGTAAAGGGTAGTCACTCTCACCACATCTCCAGATCAAGGCTGTTATGAGGTTATCTGGGCAATTTTCCACATTGCTGTGCAGTTGCCAAGGTTGTAGCTGTACAATAACAACTTTGCTACAGGGCACATTTAGCTCTGGAGAATAAACCTTCTGTACTATTGCCAGAATACTATAAGGACCCACAGGGATCGCCGTATCCGCTGCCTTCAGCCGTTTCTTTATGAGACTGGGAATTAATTGAATTGGTTGAAGACTGGCATCTGTGATGTTCTGCACTTCTGAAGGAGGTTAAGATAGGTCAGTCACTCATAATCAGCAGTTAAATACCCTGTGCTTAAATATAGCAATCTGCTAATTTATGTAGCACAAGTAGAAGAACAAAAGGGATTTTGTCACACACTTTACTTAGTTTAAAGCTGAACTCTAAAGTGCTTTTAACTTGCTGACTAGGAATTTATATTTGCAAATTGGGACCACTGCTGTCCCATGCATACATATAATCTGACGTGATTGACACTGGGTCATGAAACTACCAGCAAAGTATGTCAGCAGATGCCAAAATTAGTAACCACGTTTTTTTAAAATCACAAATTGGGATTTAAGCTTGTTAATGCGATTGAGTAAGCAGGTAAGCTTAAATAAGCAGTCCCCTTTCTCACTATCTGAGGTGAAATAATGGGAAAGAGAGGGTAGGTACATTGTTTAAAAGTTCCCTGAGCCCATTGGGGCCACCACTCTCCCACCAAGCCCCCACAAGTTCCCTCATCAATTGATTTACCCCGCAAGGCTTCCCCATCCCCTGAACACCCTCCTAACAGTGCTGAATCTCTGTCTTCATTGTTGCATTATGCCAGCAGTGTGTACCATCATCAAGATGGAATGCAGCAACTCACCAAGATTTTTTTTAACACCTTCCATACTCATGACCTCTACCACAAAGAACCTTGGGTCAGCAGATACATGGCAATGTTTCCACACTGCAGGTTTCCCTCCAAGCCACACACCATCCTGACGCGTAACAATATCACCATTTCTTCACAGTTGCTCGGTCAGAATCCTGGAAGTGCCTCTCATCAGCATTGCACCTACATCCTACTGCAGTGGCTCAAGGTGGTGGCACACAGCCTCCTTTTTCAGGACAATTAGGGACAGGCAAGAAATTTTGATCCTGCTAGCGGTTTACATACCCAATAAACAAATAAAAATTTTAAAATTGTTTTTAAAAATTGTGGGACTGTTTATAGTACATTAGTTGGTTGTTAACCGACTACCACTTAATAAGTATTTGCATGAGCACTTGCATTGCAAGACATACAAGGTTATGAACCAAGCGGGGGAAAATGGGATTAGAATGGTTCGGCCTCAATGACTCTCATCCATGACTTTTGTAGTGGAATGGAAAATATATCTACCCAGAAAGGTAACCCACAGATTTAATTGTGGTGACAATATTTCAATGCAATTGTATGTTTGTTTTATTGCTGATGTCTTGACATCCTTAGTCCTGGCACCAGCTTTCAATTGGAAAGTACATAGCCACACCCTTCAAGCTTTCTTCGAGGTCAGCATTGAGGGCTGTTGTTTAATCCCTGACTATAAAGATTGGTGCAATGACATTAAAGATATCAGCTTACTCTTCATTTTGCTTTGGCTCAAATATTTAACAATTATAATCACAATTGTAAACTCTGATAAATTGTTTATGTAACTAGGCTTCTGTTATGATTCAGAAAATGATCTCACAGTTTTGTCAGGAAGCATCACAATAAAGATCTAACATAGGCAACAAAATTGCATCCAACTTCAGCAAATAAGTTCATCCCAAATTAAACAGAAAAGTTATTTACAACAGCTAATATTGCTCTTAGAAACTTATTTTTACACAAATGTTTTCAATCCATAACAAATTAAGATGTTTAACATTGATGGCAAATGTTTAATTTCTTTAGTTTTATTTAGAAAATTAATTTTGGGGATCTATACTTTGCTGACTGGAGCAGCGTTTATTGCCCCTCCCTAATTGACCTTGAGAAAATAATAGTGAATTATCTTCTTGAACCACTGCAGTCAACTTGATCTAGGTAAACCAACAATGCTGTTAGGAAGGCGCTTCCAGGATCTTGACTAAGCAACAGTGAAGAATCAATGATAAATTTCCAGGTCACGTTTTGATTTGATTTGATTTATTATTGTCATGTGCACCTAGGTACAGTGATAAGATTTGTTGTGTATGCAGTACAGGCAGATCATAGTATACAAAGCCAAGATGGTAAGTGCAGGTTGTGATGTTGCTATGTATTTCTTCCCTTGTCCTCTTAGGTGGCCAAAGGTCCATGGATGTTTCCACTCAAGTAGCATTTTTGATTAAAATAATTAAGTAAAAATTAAAATAATGTAACTCTTTTGGCTGCTAATAAATTTCATCATTGTAAATTATCTGTTAGGTTGCAAATATAACTTTAATAGACATGATACAAGTAGCACATTTGCCTTTGTGAATCATCATTTTTATAAAAGCTTAACTGGAACAAAGTAAAGAGCATTGCAAATAATCTAAACAGCATTGAATAGTTCTGTAATTTCATCGATACTAACAGTTCTATATTGGAGGAAGGCCAATTTTGATGGTATTAGGCCAGGACTTTCAAAAGCTGATTGGGCGCAGATATTCGCAGGTAAAGGGAAGACTGGAAAATGGGAAGCCTTCAGAAATTAGGTAACAAGACTCCAGAGAAAGTAAATTCCTGTTTGGGTGAAAGAAAAGACTGGTAGGTATAGGGAATGCTGGATAACTGAAGAAATTGAGGGTTTAGTTCAGAAAAAGATGGAAGCATATATCAGGTATAGACAGGATAGATCGAGTGAATCCTAAGAAGACTAGTCGGAGTATACTTAAGACAGAAATCGGGAGGGCAAAAAAGAGACATGTGATAGCTTTGGCAAATAGAGTTAAGGAGAATCCAAAGGGTGTTTAACAATACATTAAGGACAAAAGGGTAATGAGGGAGAGAATAGGGCTCCTCAAAGATAAGCAAGGTGGCCTTTGTGTGGAGCCGCAGGAGATGGGGCAGATACTAAACGAGTATTTTGCTTCAGTGTTTACTGTGGAAAAGGACATGGAAGATATAGAATGCAGGGAAATAGATGGTGACATCTTGAAAAATATCCATATTACAGAGGAAGAAGTGCTGGATATCTTGAAACACAATCCCCAGGACCTGATCAGGTGTACCCCAGAAATATGTGGGAAGCTAGAGAAGTTATTGCTGGGTCTCTTACTGAGATATTTGTATCATCGATAGTCACAGGTGAGGTGCCGGAAGACTGGAGGTTGGCTAACATGGTGCCACTGTTAAGGAAAGGTGGTAAGGGCAAGCCAGTGAATTATAGACTAGTGAGCCTGACGTCGGTGGTGGGCAAGTTGTTGGAGGGAATCATGAGGGACAGGATGTACATGTATTTGCAAAGGCAAGGACTGATTAGAAATTGTCAACATGGCTTTATGCGTGGGAAATCATGTCTCACAAAATGAGTTTTTTGAAGAGGTAACAAAGAGGATTAATGAGGGCAGAGCAGTAGATGTGATCTATATGGACTTCAGTAAGGCTTTTGACAAGGTTCCCCATGGCAGACTGGTGAGCAAGGTTAGATCTTATGGAACACAAGGAGAACTCACCATTTGGATACAGAATTGGCTCAAAGGTAGAAGTCAGAGGGTGGTGGTGGAGGGTTGTTTTTCAGATTGGAGGCCTGTAGCCAGTGGAGTGCCTCAATGATCGATGCTGGGTCCTCTACTTTTTGTCATTTACATAAATGATTTGGATGCGAGCATAAGAGGTACAGTTAGTAAGTTTGCAGATGACACCATAATTGGAAGTGTAATGGACAGCGAAGAGGGTTACCTCAGATTACAACAGGATCTGGACCAGATGGGCCAATGGGCTGAGAAGTGGCAGATGGAGTTTAATTCAGATAAATGTGAGGTGCTGCATTTTGGGAAAGCAAATCTTAGCAGGGCTTATACACTTAAAGGTAAGGTCCTAGGGAGTGTTGCTGAACAACGAGAACTTGGAGTGCAGGTTCATAGCTCCTTGAAAGTGGAGTCGCAGGTAGATAGGGTGGTGAAGAAGGTGTTTGGTATGCTTTCCTTTATTGGTCAGAGTATTGAGTACAGGAGTTGGGAGGTCATGTTGCGGCTGTACAGGACATTGGTTAGACCACTGTTGGAATGTTGCATGCAATTCTGGTCTTCTTCCTATTGGAAAGATGTTGTGAAACTTGAAAGAGTTCAGAAAAGATTGACAAGGATGTTGCCAGGGTTGGAGGATTTGAGCTATAGGGAGAGGTTGAATAGGCTAGGGTTGTTTTCCCTGGAGCGTCAGAGGCTGAGGGGTGACCTTATAGAGGTTCATAAAATCATGAGGGGCATGGATAGGATAAATAGACAAAAGTCTTTTTCCTGGGGTGGGCAAGTCCAGAACTAGAGGGCATAGGGTGAGAGGGGAAAGATATAAAAGAGACCTAAAGGGCAACTTTTTCATACAAAGGGTAGTACGTGTATGGAATGAGCTGCCAGAGGAAGTGGTGGAGGCTGGTACAACTGCAACATTTAAAAGGCATCTGGATGGGTGTATGAATAGAAAGGGTTTGAAGGGATATGGGCTGGGTACTGGCAGGTGGGACTAGATTGGGTTGGGATATCTGGTGGCATGGACAAGTTGGACTGAAGGGTCGGTTTCCATGCTGTATATCCCTATGCTCTATGACTCATTATCTTTAAATGTATCCCCAATTTATGCATTCCCTGCACCTGAACATTAAGGTCTAACATTGTACCAATATTGGGCCTCAGGCCTGATTTTAACAGCTAGTATGGGATGTGAGCCCTCAGGGAGTCAATGGTTATGCCACTACTAACTCCATATCATCTGTCGGGTAAAGGGGTGGAACCAGAGGTGAAGTCACAGTGATTGGGGATGGGTTTGCAGCAAATTGGGGCCTTAACATTTTGTCACAGGCTAGCTTTTGCTCTTCACAGCTCCACATTCAGGGAAGCTTCTTACAGAGAAAGAGATGCTCCATGCGCCCATATCTGTATCATTATGTTGTAAATAATCTTCAAAATGTACAAGTCAATCCTTGCTCGAGAAGTCCAAAAGAAAAAGTAGAATCATGCTTTGGTATGTCACTCATAAAAATGTACAAAACCTGTCATGCTCTCATATCCTCTGTTGTTCCTGAGTGACACTAGTCTGCTATCTACTCATCGCTGTTTACTTCAACCACAAAAGGTTCCTTCACGTCTATCTTGCCACTATTTACAATCACACAGTCTTGAAGAGGTAGGTTTTCACTGTTTGTTTCCTGGAGTTCTATCGTGTGTACCACAGGCTAAAAAATTGAAAAAAAACTGTTAGTAACATTCTGGGAGAATTGTCAAATTTACATTTTCAACATTCCCCAAAGATGCCATATTATCAGGACCAATGTGACAGTTAATTATGGCTGGTATTTTTCATGGAATGGAATGAGGAAGTTATACAATTATACTCATTCCTGCTCCCATTTTCTTAAACTCTGTTCAAACCCAAATGTCCTGATAATCTAGAACAGAAGCTACATGAGCCACCACAAAGAAGACTCTAAGACAGGCAGTAAGTATCAACTAGAGACATCAGGACAAGTTCTTGATAAAGGGCTTTTGCTCAAACATTGATTCTCTTGCTCCCCGGATGCTGCCTGACCTGCTGTGCTTTTCTAGCACCACACTCTGATGAGTGAAGACCCCCTGAGCAAGCAATCAGCGCCACTAAGAGGTGAGGAAAGGTCTCAGTAGCAATCAGTCAGAGACAGAGCCAAATACATTGAAGTTGACTGGAATTTGGTCTTGCTGCATTAAAGGGAAAGAAATTAGCTGTATGTGAGTCTCTTGTAAGTGATTAAGGCCTTTCCTCTTATTAAATTTTGTACAAATTAGTGGTAAAGCTAATAACAGATATAAAATGCAACATAAGTAAGTGAATAATGTCATTAAAACTCATTTAGGGTGACAGTTCAATTGATGTGTCAAGGCTATAGCCTATGGGAGTTCTTGGATACCATTGTGATTAAGGGCAAACATGTCTGCTGTAAGTGTTTGATGTTCAAGCAATTTTGGTTTGGCATTTATGAGATGCATGCTAAACTACAAACACTACAAAGCATCAGTGAGGGGGAAAGTTACCTATATTATTTGTACCAGTAGGCAGTGACCAGATGTGGACAGTGGTCAGGGACAAGAGGATTGGACTGCAAATGAGGCAAATATGGAAAAATGAAGACAGCAGAAGTGTCAGCCTCTGCAACTGACCAGTGCTTTGAGACTCTCTTGGTCTGCCTGCATTAGAGCAGAGACTCCAGGATTTATGTACAAACTGACTACGATACCATAGTGCAGGAAGCAATCAAGTTGGGAAAGCAGCAAAAAATGCAGTAGTAGTCGTAGGAATAGTACAGTGAGGAGAATTGGTACATTCACTCAAGAGCAAGAGTCCAGACAACTGTGTTGCTTGACCAGTACCAGGGTTCGGGACATCTGCTCAGGGCTGGAAAGGAACTTCCTTTGGCAATGGGGAGCATCCAGCAGCCATGGGCTCAGTCCATGTATTTACCAATGACATAGACAAAACTAGGAAAGAGATGGCATGGTGGTTCAGTGGTTAGCACTGCTGCCTCACAGTGCCAGGGACCCAGGTTCAATTCCAACCTCGAGTGACTGTCTATGTAGAATTTGCACATTCTCCCTGTGTCTGCGTGGATTTCTTCCAGATGCTCCAGTTTCCTCCCACAATTCAAACATGTACAGGTTAGGTGGACTGCTCATGCTTAATTGTCCGTAATTTCCAAAGATGTATAGTTTAGGTGGATCAGCCATAGGAAATGCAAGGTTACAGGGATAGGATGGGAGGTAAGTCTGGGTGGGATGCTCTTCAGAGAGTGGGTGTGGACTTGTTGGATCAAATGGCATGTTTCCACACTGTAGGGATTCTATGAAAGAGTTCTGTAGACAGAATATGAGGAGTTGGGCATTACATTTAAAAGCACAACCCCAAAGTTTAAACCTCTGATTAGCTGGACTGCATGCAAATTCATAGAATACACATAGCATTAGAGATGAAAACTTAGCTCAAAGACTGGCCTGGGAAATGCGGCTTTCAGTCTGTGTGCCATTGGCACCAGTGCCAGAGTAAATGGGGGCTGCATCATTGGGAAGTCTGCATCTGAACTATTTTGGGACTAAGGAAGTGTAGAGAATATTGAACTAAATAATGGGGAAAAGGATCAAATGTGGAAAGATAGGAAGTTATTAAGTTGAGAAAAGAGGGAAATATCAGAATATGCGTCACAGAATGGCAGGAAATGGCACAGAAGGGGAATAAAATCTAGGAAATACAATATTCAACAATGTTATAGAGATAGTAAAAAGACAAACTAAAGGCTAAAACTGGGTCACAAGAGCATTAACACAACTCTTGAATCAGTTTACAATCCATGCACCTGTGCAGCAAGAATATGTGGAAACCCTGTTGCCACACAAAATATGATACAGCAAATCATTTCAACTGTCTGGATGAGAGCTGCAGTATATGTGAGGCAGCTTAAAAATGCATTGTGGTCTGCTGTATGCTGTATAACATTGCCAGATTGGGAAGACAGTTCTTAACACAAGCTATGTCATACAAGGAGCATGAGCAGAAAGAGAAGGAGGAGGATTAGGGGAAGGAGAATGAAGATGGATGATAGCAACCTGGTGAGCCACTTTCTGGTCAGAAACTAATTTGAGTACAATACCAATGTTTGTAACCCCAATTCCCCATTCACTAACAATTGCACACTATTTACCTGCTTTCTGTTATAGACTATCACATCAGCCTTTTGATTGCACAAATAAAAGCCACCAAAAAAACAACTCTCAAATAAACTTTATATCCAAGATTATGCCAAATTGCACATAACCTGATAGTAACTATCCTTCTGAATTCCTTGAATGACTGTTTTCTGCATGCCTTTATCTGGCAGTATAAGCAGGGCTATTTGGCCCTTTTGGCCTGGTCTGCCATTGATTAAAGCTGATCTGCTTGTAGTCTCAACACCATTTTCCTCTGTTACATTATCCTTCATTCACTTATCTTAACAACAATCTATCTAAGTAAATGTTGAATAAATCCAATGATTCAGCCTCTTCTGCTTTCTGGGGAAGAGAATCTGCCCAAGTTCTCTGGAAGAAATGATTTCTCCATCTCTGCTTTGAAAGAGAGACTTCTTGTTCTGAAACTAGTCCCTCAGGATCTTATGTTTCAATAAGATCACCTCTCACTTTTCTAAATTCCAATGAATAAAGGCCCAATTTGTTTCATCCTTTGTTACAAAATAAGCCCTTCATCCTAGTAATGAATTGAGTAAACTTTCTCTGAATCACTTTGAATGTACAACACTAACAAAATATTCCATTCCCCTTGCAAGAATTCATAATATTCCACTTGCCAACCTAATCACTTGCTGTATCTGCATACTAATTAAAAACCAGGAAACCCATATGCCTCCACCACTTCTACAATCGTTCTCCAAATAATATGCTGCTTTTCTATCCTTCCTGCCGTAGTGAACAAGTACCCATTTTCCCATATTATAATCCATCTGCTAGACCAATCCCTCTCACTAAATCTGTATATGGCCTTGAGACAATCTCTACTGCCACTTGAGAACTTACTTTCCCACTTACTTTAATGCCATTGGCAAAGTTAGACACCATGGATTTGGTGTCTTCATCCAAAGCATGGATACAGATTGTAAATAATCAAGGATCGAGCACTGATCGCAGTGGGACCATATTCACTAAAATGTGCCAATTAAAAAAAGACCAACTTTCTGCTTCCTGCCAGCTAACCATTCTTACTCTCATCCTAATATGTTACCACAATGCTTTGCGCTCTAATCTTGTTCAATAATCTTTAGAACGTAAGCAATAGATGCAGGAGTAGGCCTCTGAGCCCTTCAAGGCTACTCTGCCATTCTATAAGATTGTGGTGATGTTCTAATTTACACCATTTTCCTGCACTATCCCAGTATCCCTTGATGTTTTTAATACATCTTAGTCTATGAGCTCTGAACTTACTCAACATCCTCTGGAGTGGAGAATTAGAATTTCCTCCTCATGCCAGTTTCCAATGAAAGTTTCCATTGATTTAGGACTGTTCTTGTTAACTACAAGAGACTCTTCTAGTTAGACCAAGAATTGGCTACCTCTGCCACATTAGACCCAACCATCTGTGTAGAATCCTAGCGACTTTGTAGTAATTTTCATCATGAGCATCAGATTGTACAGCATTGTGAACTGGCCTGACCATAGAACAAACATTAGACCTAAAGTCTTCTCTCCAAACAATATTAATGCTCTCACTAAGTAACAGAGCTAAGCCTTTCCCAGCTTCCCCTTTTTCATGATTGTCAAATTGCCTTGAATTTTGTGGTCCCTGCTTTGATTTCCCTGTAAACATGTTTCTGTAGTTGCTATCAGAACATAAGTGAATTGTGATTTGAGCTGATAATTTCTCTGGTTTATTGCTTCTAAAATGTGGCACCTTTTCAAATGCCCTTTGGAAATCCAAGTACACTGCATCAACAGTTTCTCTCCAATCTAGGAGGCTTGTTGCCTCCTCAAAGAAAAGATTCTGTCAGTTAAATACAATCTCCTTTCACAAAATCTTACTGACTGCTTGAATGTTTATACAAAGAGTTACCCAATATTTGCAGCATAGCTGGTGGAATAGAGCTGACTTTCAATGGGGGGAGACTTCGAAAGGTCTTTGAGCAGCCAAGTCAGCAATCTCAAGCAGCTCTGAATCTAGAAGGCCAGCTTCAAACAGCATTAACTCCATAGAGTGGTATCGATCTGGGCCAATTGGTTGACAGCTGGAAATGTGGGGCTATGAAGGACGAATGCTGTAACCCTGAGAGAAGGTGAAGTCCCTGCTACTGTCTTAGGACAGTACCTGAGCAATCCTATTGAAAGACAGGTTCACTGGACTGTTGTGACACCCTGCAAGTTGCTTGATTATTGCTGTCTACAGCCGCAGTGGCACTGTCTTGGCAGAAAGCTGATTTTGCACAGTCTGAGGTTCCGCTGAAATACTCAGGCATTTGACAAAATCTGTCATTCTACAAGTGTAGCTCAGACATCAGTTATCAGAAGCTGCATCATTGCTGAGTCCTCAAATGGTGTCGAACAACATTTTCATGCTCAAAAGGATGGGCCTCAAACTCTGCACAAAGTCCTGTGTAAGATTGGTACCAGGCTCATCCATGAATGCAGGCTTCTATCAGGTTTCCCAATGCACCAAGTATCTAGTCATGTTTAGCCATTAGCCCATTTCAATAGCCTGGCCATCAAACTCCTCATGTGAGTTCTCTATAAAAGTTGTATGTGATCCTGTCCTCTGCAAGCTGGTGCTTGTGCAATCTTTCTCGCTATGCCCCAGTTGCAGCCCAATCTCTCAATGTGAGCTAATCTTGCCTCTGATCCATCCTCTAAGTTATGCACAGTTTCAGCATCTGAGCTGGTGACTATGGGTGTGAACACAAGTGACATGGATCTTCATCTTCACTCAACTGAGCAGGCTGCACTTAGGTATCTGAAAGAGAAACAGCATATGGGTAAGGAGTGGTGATTGTGATGCTGGAGGAGCATGGAAAAAGTAAGATACTTACACCTTTTGAAAATTGTAAGTCGGAAGAGATTGTAAAATAAAAGAGAATGAGAATGTTGTCATTTTTAGTGCTTTCACTACCAGCTCCTAAGACCTCAACAATGATCTTTCTGATAGTGGACTCTGGACAGCACTGTCTCGCCCAGGGGAGTCAGGAGATGCAGCCATGGTTCTCCTCCTCTAGTTAATTCCTCTTATCTTCTCTTGTATATCACCTTCTCCTACAAGAAATGGGGCACGGTCTCAGTGATTTTTGTGCAATATGTTTAGGTGATGTGCTGTTCTAGTTAGGACATGTGGATCAGAGGCATAGCTTTGTTTGTTCATGGGATGTGAGCATTGCTGGCAAGGTTGACATTTATTGCACAAGCCTAATTTTCCTTGAGAAGGTGATGGTGATATGCTTTCTTCAATTCTATGTGGTTTAGATACACCCATACTGCTGTTAGGGAGGGATTATCAGGAACATGCTCAACGATAGTGCAGGAATGATGATGATAAAGTTCCAAGACAGGATGGTGCATGAGTTGGGGAGGAACTTGGAAGTAATGATGTTCCTGTGTTTCTGGTTGCCTTTGTTTTTCTACGTGGTTTAGATTGCAGATTTGAAATGTGCTCTTGAAAAACATATTGCTGAATAGCTGCAGTGTATTTTGTAGATGTTGTCACTGCACATTAAAGAACATCCTACTGCCATCAGAGTATTCAAGACTGAAAATAACACAGGTTCCGAATTGAATTATCAATGTGTTGTGTCAGAGGGTAGGGGAGGCAGTGACTTTCGCAACATTTAAGATGTTTCTGGATGATTAGATTAGATTAGATTACTTACAGTGTGGAAACAGGCCCTTCGGCCCAACAAGTCCACACCGACCCGCCGAAGCGCAACCCACCCATACCCCTTACCTAACACTACGGGCAATTTAGCATGGCCAATTCACCTGGCCTGCACATCTTTGGACAGTGGGAGGAAACCGGAGCACCCGGAGGAAACACACGCAGACATGGGGAGAACGTGCAAACTCCACACAGTCAGTCGCCTGAGTCGAGAATTGAACCCGGGTCTCAGGCGCTGTGAGGCAGCAGTGCTAACCACTGTGCCACCGTGCCGCCCACTTCATATGCCAGGTTATGAATTGAGTACAGGTAAATGGGATTAGCATAGTTTGGTATTTTTCTGCGGTATAGATTTGGTTGGCCAAAGGGCCTGTTTTGATTCTGTATGACTCGATGACTATGACACCAGTTGTGGAATGAGTGAATACTGAACATAGTGTGTGGGATGCCAATCAAGCAGGCTACTTGGTCATGGATAGTTTTAACCGTCTTGAGTATTATTGGAGCTGCACTTGAGTATTATTGGAGCAAGTGGAGAATATTCCATTGCACTCTTCATTAGTGCTTTATATTAGTGCTATGTCTGAATGGAAGATGAAATATATATATGAGTGTTAGGAATGAGTCTTGATTGATCGAAATTGATGGGAAGTATGGTGCTGAGCAGTAATTGAGGTTCATCGTATGGTTGGTAGGATGTAGCATTTGGAGGTGCATTTAAAGACCTTGGCTACTCATTGTAGAATATTGAACTTCGTGCAGCATTGCATCCACGAGCTTGGCGCTTGACTTCTGGAATTGACCTCTGAGGCGATCTGCTCCCAATGCCTCTTCACTGGGTGCATGGAGGCCCTCCTGATGAGCTGTTTGCCCAGGACTTTGCTGCAGCTTTCCACCAAGAGCTCTGGTGTGGCATCAGAAAACCCAAGTGCTTGCTCTTTCCCATGTTCAGCCACTCCCAACACTGACTACAGCCACATGGTCCTTTGTTTCAAATAGGTGCAGGCAAGTTTCTAAGTTGGCAAACATAAGAGCAAAAGACTACAGATGCTGGAAATCTTAACATTGAAACTAAAAAATTTGACAACAGCAAATTAGGCAGTGCCTCTGGACAATGAAATAAAGATGAAGTGTGAAACGTAAAGCCCTTCCCCCATGGTGGTAGTAGATGCCATTTGCTGGAGAGGGAGGGTGCAGGATGGGAAGCCCATCGTACTCCTCATTCCCCACTGGTATTTGAACTTCAGCTGCCATGGCAGTCACCAACTTGGGAGGCTGTCCAGTAAACCCTGTCAGTTTGCCAGGCCTATTGATGAGGGAGGGAGGAGGGGGCCATCATTCACAGGGACCCAGCCCTGGGAAGGAGGGAAGTGTCTGAAAACCTGCCACTACCCTGGACTCTAGGTACCCTCCTGTACATCACCAGCAAACTTCCCATCCATCCCGTCTCACTTCCATCGAGAGATCCAGCACCAATCCCTCTTTCAGACTCTGGGTGCAGTACCAACAGTGACCACCACTGCAGTGGAGAGCTGCTGGTCTTTGATTTTTCGATAGATATTGGGTTGGCACTTCTGAGTGTACTGGGCCTTTAATCAAGTGGGAGGTCCAACAATGTCCAGATAAGTGGCTGACTGCATGGTAATTCTATCTAACGGGGCTCAAGACGGTTCCCTAACCAGTGAGCAGATGCTCCCCCCACATTCAGGTAGATAAATGATACCCCCACTTTTCCAGTAAAGGGTCTTTCATCAGAGTGATAAAAGACCATCTTCTTGAAATGTTAACTCAATTCGTCTCAAACGATGCTGCCTGATCAGCTAAACATTTCCACTGTTTTCTGTTTTTTTATCTTTTTTGGGAGGCCCCTGCTGATTTGAGCTGCTCATCAAAAGCATACTTGGTGCTGAATGCATGCAGTACTCATGTAAATGAGCAGACAGCATGAAGGTTGTTCCCTGTGTATACTGCATCCGATGAGTTATTTGCACAGCATAATCCCCACACCCATTTTCAGTGTCCATGCATTAGCTACCAGCCGATTTAAGAACATACAAATAATCTTGCATTTCATGTTCACATTCAGGCCAACAAAATGTGTACTGGATATATCTTTCATATGGAAACAGAAAACAGTATGTATGTGGTGACTCTGTTTTTCACAAAAGATGAACACACTTAATTAATAGTGATTGAATACAATGATTTGATTTAAAAATAAGGTCCTTTGTAAATAACATAATTTATGTATTTAAAAAATAAAATGCAATTAAAAGATCCCAAACCTCTGAGTGGATAGTAGAGTGGGATCTGTTCATCCCCAAACTAAAGATGGCTGGAAAGTTTGTGAACAGTGCCCTTTGTCTTGCTGCTTAGTTGGCTAGCCTATCTTCAGTTTAGTGGAATAGTATCTACTTATTCATGTAGCCATTGTTGCTGAAAGAAAAGGATTTAGGAAACAATTATATAGAATATAATAATTGATCAGTCAGACAAGTAAACAGTTAGTTACCATTCCAGATATGACCTTTCCAAACACCACATGCTTTCCATCTAGCCACTTTGGTTTTGTCAGTGAAATAAAAAACTGGGAGCCATTAGTATCTGGTCCTGAATTAGCCATGCTGACCCATCCAACTCCATAGTGTTTCAGTTTGAAGTTTTCATCAGGAAAAATATCTCCATAGATGCTTTTTCCTACAACATCAAAGAGCAGTGTTTAGTGTATTAATGTACATTAGTCTGATACTTTGGTCTTATTTACAGAATATTAACTGATCTAATGCTCTCTAGTTTGTGCTTTAACCAGAAGTCCTATATTCTTAAAATGTCATCATGCAACACAAACAAAATAGTAAATGCAGCAATCAGAATGGATGAGAAAAGTTAAAATAGTGGTGAATTAAACTTTTTTTTTATGCTAAACATATTTTACCAGAAATGAAAAATAATCACAAGTCCAACATCTATTTCTCTGGCAAAGTAAAACCACTTTCTAATGTAAAATATAACTTTAACATTTTAAAACATCTTTTAAAATGTACTTTTTTACAGTTACTTTTTATTCACTTGTGGGACGTTGGTGGTGCTGGCTGGCCAGCAATTGTTGTCTGTCTGTAGTTGCTATTAAGGTGGTGGTAAGGTGTCTTCTTGAAATGCTGCAGTTCACTGGTATAGGGAGGGAATTCCAGGACTCTGACCCAGTAAGTAACAGTGATATATTTTCAAGTCCAGATGGTAAGTGTGTTGGAGGGGAAATTGAAGGTGGTGGTGTTCCCATGTATCTGTTGCCCTTGTCCTTCCAGATGGAAGTGGTCATGGATTTGGAAGGTGCTGTCTGAGGATCTTTGGTGCATTTCTGCAATGCATCTTGTGGATAGCACACACTGCTGCTATTGACTGTCAGTGGTGGTGGAAGTGGATGCTTGTGGATGTGATGCCAATCAAGTGGGTTGTTTTGCCCTGGATGGTGTCAAGCTTCTTGAGTGTTGTTGGTACTGCACCCATCCAGGAAAGTGAGGAGTATTCCACTACACTTCTGACTTGTGCCGTGTAAATGGTGGACAGGCTTTAGTGAGTCAAGTAGTGAGTTACTCGCTACAATATTCCTAGCCTCTGACCTGCTCTTTTAACCATAGCATTTATGTGGTGAGTCCAGTTGAGTTTACAGTCAATGGTAACCCCAAGGATGTTGATAGTGGGGGATTCAGTGATGGTAACACCATTGAATGTCAAGAAGCAGTGATTAGATTGTCTCTTATTTGAAATGGTCATAGCGTGGCACTTGCATGCCATGAATGTTACTTGTGTATGCTATATAAAAAAAAGGCAATTATTACCTCCTTTTCCACTTCTTGAAGTAATATCTCCGCCCTGTATCAAGAAATCCTTAATAACACGATGGAACGTGCTGCCTTTGTAACCAAACCCTTTCTGAAAGCCATTTAATGGAAAGACATTTTAATCATTTAACTTGAGTGTTGATTGGATAATGAAATTTAAAGCTTGACCAATATTTTATACATCAATGAAAATAATGAGTATACATTTTATAAAACATTATTGTATGTAAATCCTCTTTAGGAGTAAAACCTCTGTGTAAAGTCAAAGAACTTAATATAATCAGTCAGTTATTGATTGTGACAAGTAGAATATAGTAGTCTATATACAAAATTACAAACAAAATTTTATCTTGGTGGAATGTAATAAATTCCAGGGATTCCATTTAGGGAAAAAAAACCTGAAAATGTCACTTTAAGAAGAGCTGAATCATGATTTACTATAAGATGCCAGAGATTCCATCAGCCCTCCCAAATAGATGTAAAAGATCTCCTGGCATAATTCCAAGATAATTGGAGTTGCTCTTCCAGAGCTGGGCCAATATTTTTACCTCAGACAATATCAATCAGAATAGATTATCGAATGGTTTGTCATAATACTATTAGCAGGAGCTTGCCACATGCAAACTGTTCCCCCAAATCATAAGAATATGAAGTATTTGAACTACTGAGGAATGCATTGGCTTAGGGGAAGGGGAAGGGTTATGTAGTAACCATGATCTAGATGTCTATGAAATCCTTTATAAATATGGCAGTTTTTAACAGGTGTTATCAGCAACTGGTAGTACTAAGTCATTTCTGTACTGAACTTTGTTTTTATTAAACACATTTTGGTTGGAATTATTCACTGAATACTTACATACATGGTTAGATATGACTGCAAGAAAGTAAATTAAACTGAAATTTATAAATACAGACCATAACTGGATATTCAATACAAGAAACATAAATAAGGAGCTCAACTCAAAGAGGCTGGTGAGGAAGGCAGAGGGGAAATCAAATACGTATTTTTTTCCAGTTTAGTTCAGTATAAAGGCATTTAGTGTATAATTCTTTAGATGATGAGATTTGAACAGCTGCTAAACTTTCCTAAGGGGTTCTTCTGTAATTATTTATAATTAGATTATACTGGAACAGAAAATATAAATAGGCCTATCTAATATGTGTATATTTCCTTTTCATCAGTCTCTCTTCTTCTTTACATGTTATGTGCCTGTTTTAAATGTTCACAAACTTTTTCAAATACCAAACCAACAATGGCAGCCTGCGCTGATCTAAAAGTCTCATCAAAATTTGAGTGATGGCTTTGATTTTTGGCATATACACTAAAACCTGAATAAATATACAAGGGTTCCAAGCATAACAATTTCTTGGCAGCAAATCTGAACTTAATTGTACAGGTTAAACAGTTAAAGGAGCTATTTTATTGTGCATGCCTGCAAATGAGTCCAGATATATTTCTCCACTGAGTTTCCAATTTTGTCTCTAACAGGAAGGATCTCAACCAAGGAGAGAAAAATATAAATTGGGGAATCTACCTAGCACATGAACACACATCATTTAGAAGATAATTTCTGAGATCACTTATAACAAACAGGGAAAAGTAATTTTGTCATTCTAGGATGTGTGATGGGAAAAGATTAAAAAGGAAATTAAGCTGGCATAAAGTCAGACTGATAAGATACAACTTTATTCAATTTCTCATACATTTTCCTCACAAGTTTCAGCTGGGTTTTTATAAGAAAACAAAGAAACAGTTAGAAATGTCATCACAGAGAGAAAAAGGAACAAGTGGAGGGCCAAACATTCCATTGATACTGCTTTCTTCTCTAATGTTTTGGTAAAAATATGGGAGCAGTCTCTTTTATATGTTTATGGAATTATATGTTCTATGCGATGTACATGATAATGTAGTACATTCAAATAATGGAAAAGAAAATTACAGAATTACACTTAGTTTATGAATGCACCTTCCATGGCCATTAAGTCTGCAAGTGATACTCTAACTTGGAGCTTCAAGCTCAAAGGCAGGCTCACTACTCAGTGTGTTACAAGATACTAGAGTCCCAGCAATATTAAAACTGCTTCAAATTCATGGAAGTATTGCATGGAATGTAAAGTTTGATGCATTTCAACACTTCAAAATCATTACAATGCATGCACCATGAATAATATTTGGACAAAATGGGGAGTCAGATTTGCAGACTGGCTCAGAAAATTGTGTGCATCAAATGGTAATTAGCATTTAATAAAATTAATTGGTTTATAATGTATGTTATAACTAGTTAGTTATTCATAATTTAACATGACAGTCAGTTTCTTACCTCGCCAGTCGCTAGGGTGATAAAGTTGTCTACTGTCAATGGAACAACTTTACCGAATAAACCAATAATGATCCTTCCAACATCTTTACCACCGATTTGAATATCGAAGAATACCTAATGTTGTACAAACCTTCATTAGAATTGTACATTTATAAACTAATATGATTAATTTATCTGAAATTACATTATTTGCATTCACCTGAAAAATCCTTCACAGGAAAGGCAAATACACTTGCCATTTTGAACATGTGTTTACTCAAAGTATACATTTGTATGAAATAAACAATTATAATAGATGAGCACTGATTTTTTTTTTGCCAGTTAACAAATAATGCAATTTTGTACACAGAGGAATCAAATGTATTAACTGGACTTCTTAATTTATTTACCACTTTATAAGTAAAATTTGTAAACTCAAAAACAAATTTTGTATGAGAACATTAAAATTGATGATTTGAGGTTGTGCCTTCCTACCAGAGTGATAAGGGAAGCTTGGAAGTATATATGCTAAATGTCAATGATCCTACCTAGCAATAAAGCTAATGTTAGTGTGGTTGATACTTAACTGCTCTCTGAAATTGCTGAGCAGATTTTACTATCATTGATTAACCTAGGCATAAGAAACAACAAACGCATATTCAACCCACATGACCCTTTGAAATCTTTCTTCCTAACATTGGGGGAATTGTGTCAAAATTGGGAGCACTGAGTCATCGACTAGACAAATGACAGCAATAACATACTTTTCTAGACTGAATTTTATTAGCCATTGCCCTGTACAGCTGACCTGCCCATTGTTAATCTCCTGCAATTTACAATTATCTTCCTCATTATTTATCACCCAACCAATTTTCATGTCATCTGCAAACTTTTTGATTATTTCATGTGTATACACCAAAAATAGAAAGGGCTCCAGCCCCAAGTTCTGTGGACTCCTAGTCAAATGAGACTTCTAGTCACACAAACATTCTTCTGCTTTCTGTTCCTCAGGCAATTTTTGATCCAATATTCCACTTTGTCTAGGATCTCATAGACTCTTACTTTCTTGACTTCATATTTTCAAAAGCCTAACCAAATCTTAATGTAGACTACACCAAATGATTACACTCATCAACATCCCGAATTAACTCTTCAAAAAAAGCTATCTCAAAATTGTCCCTGAGTGAGCTGTGTCTCTTGAAGTGCAGATATGTTCCTTCCCTCAGAATTCTTTGCAAACCCTTTTTCAGTCCCAGCCAAGCTTAGTGGGTGGCACAATGGCACAGTGGTTAACACTGCTGCCTCACAGTGCCAGAGACCCGGGTTCAATTCCCACCCCGTGTCTGCATGGGTTTCCTCTGGGTGCTCTAGTTTCCTCCCACAGTCACAAAGATGTGCAGGTCAGGTGAATTGGCCATGCAAAATTGCCCGTAGCGTTAGGTGAAGGGGTTTGGATGGGTTGCGCTTCGGTGGGTTGGTGTGGATTTGTTGGGCCGAAGGGCCTGTTTCCACACTGTAGGTAATCTAATCTTAACCTCAATCTATGCAATAAACTATATTGATGTTGTATTCTTTGGCCATTATGTAACTTTTCATTGTACATTTTAAAGTTTGTTTTCAAACCGATATGCCAGTTTTGTTTTCCTGCTTCCAGGAAATGTATTTATTTATAACTAACTTTAAAAATTTATTTTACTTATACAGTCTTCTAAACCTCTGGTTCTTCTTTCCATCACCTATCTGGTCTCTCTCTCTTCCTTGATTAATATTTCAAATCCTGTTTTCTAGCCCCAAAACTGCAAATAACATTTCTAATAATTCACACCTCTTCATAAGATTAAAGTAACAATTCTAAGATGTTGTTTTTCGCATCCCAGCTCCAGTATGAACTCTGCCTTGCTATTTCCCAATGCATCCCTCCCCTCTCTATGATAGACCACAACTTCTCGCCATGGAATTTCCTTACACTCTCGTGCATATGCCACACTGTCCTTCCACTCAACTGGCTTCATTTTAAATACAATCTCAGGCCCACCTCCCATTTCTGCTAGCTACTGTGGCATAACGTTTATCCTGTTTCACCTTCTGTTCTAATTTTCACATCCTGCCTTTACTAACGCCAGAGACTTAACTCTCTCCAACACCCTAAATTCTATATTAACTACAAAGCACCTCATATTTCTCTGCATTTAACTTCATCTATCACCTATTTACCCACTCAACCAACTCACCTCTGTTCTTATGGAGTTTTACACTTTCTCCTGTGCATTACATAATAAACTTGTTCAGCAACGTTATTACACACCTTTGGACTAGGTGGGACTTGAACTCAGACCTCCTGGCCCAGAAGTAGGGAGACTACCACAAAAGCCCCCTCTACTTGTCCCTATTTGGATCCCCATGATTTTGAAGAACTTTATCAAATATTGTCTCAATGTCTTCACCACTAAGATAACAATCTCAGCTTTTCCTTTCATGCAGATGACCCGAAAGATTAGTCTCAGTAGTATTTTTTAAGGGCAGCTGTGCAGAAGAAAAATGCAGTTTACAGATGGAAAGGTTAAGGGTTTAAGACATAAATGATGAAGACATTCATGGGGTGATTAAAGTAGCAGATGCTTAAAAGGGCAGAATTGGAAGGGTGCAAACATCTCAGAGATTTGAGGTATTGGAGGATGTTTGAGAAATAGAGGATTAAATAAAAGGATTTAATAAAAGGATTAAATAAATTAAATCTAGCTATCACCATTGTTAACAGCTAACCTGAGAATGCAACTTTAAAAAAAAAGGTTTTGTGATTTACACATGAAAGAAGTGAAACTTTCATGGTATTCAAACAGATGAAAGACTTAACAATCAATTTTTCAATGTATAATTTCAGTTACATCACACTGCAAATTTTTGCTATAAATTCTGTGTTAGGATTGAGCCCTCCACAATCACCTGATGAAGGAGCTTCGCTCCGAAAGCTGGTGTGCGTCCAATTAAACCTGTTGGACTATAACTTGGTGTTGTGTGATTTTTAACTAAATAAAAGGAGGCATTTATAACCAAGGATAAAAGATTTAAAATTGAGACATTTCTTATTAGGGAACTATTGTTAGTCAATGAGAATGGAATGATTGGTGAGTGAAACTGGCTATTAGACAGGATTAAAGGGAGAAAGTGAGGACTGCAAGATGCTGGAGATCAGAGCTGAAAATGTGTTGCTGGAAAAGCGCAGCAGGTCAGGCAGCATCCAAGGAACAGGAGAATCGATGTTTCGGGCTTAAGGGGCCGAGTTTCGGATGACGTTAACTTTAGTGAAAGGTACAATGTTTAGGAGTCTAACCTCTGGTACGTTGGGATAGTAAAGCATCGAAGAGCGTTTTCAGAGCAGACAAGTTGAAGGAGGGGCATAGTCAAGCAAAGTTATGGATGTTCAAACAGAAGTTCTTAGTAATATATTTTGGAATCATATTTTGAGTCTTGTTTGCAAATGTTTGAAAGGAACGTTCATCTTTGCAATATTTATCCCATACGTGATGTAATGGTGTTTGATTTGCCAAAAGCCGAAAGGGGCGAACAATCTTCTGCACCACTCCTTCATGTTCTTCTTTCTGTCCGATTTAAAAACAAAATTGTCACCTCTCAAACCAGTTTTGCGCTTGCAAACGACAACTGGGATTTCAAAGAAACAGGCAGCGGAGCATAACGGCGAGCGCCTTTCCAAATTTAATCCTAGCTCGCTTTAACCATGTTTTAACTAGCAGTTTGGCAGACATAATTACTGGGTGTTTGGTTTGGGCCTGCGAGGCTACGTGGCAAATGTCATCCCCAACTTCTGTTCACACATGTGGAGTTTCCCCGCTTTGTCTCACACGTCTAACTTTTTTGTAACTAGAGGGCGTAGAATTTGCCACCACAGTCTGGACCAGCCCGAGGTTACACTATTGTAATCGCATTAGCTACCCTACAATTGAACTCGTCTCCCAATGTAACAAGGTAATGTCGAATCAGTCGGGTGTGAGCTGAAACCCCGCCTTCGGCCCATTGTGATTGGTTGTTTGAAGGGTGGTCCTTTCAGCAAGCCCTGCTGTTGGGCAGACCAGCTGTCAATCCAGTTGCAACCGGGGGCATTGCCTCTTGGAGTCTGCTCCTTGTCTCCCCTCACTGTTCCCCAGCAACTGTGAACATACCTTGGCTGTTACCTTTGGGCCTCGCTTTTTCTTACTCACGCAGGTGGCTGTGTCCAGAAGAAACACCACGAACAGAAGCAAAAGCAACTGCGATTTCATCCTGGGGAAAATAAAGTTTTTTTTCAAAATAAATTAATTACGTGGCTCCATCGACAAACACCCGGAGAGATCCAGACTCCGCCTTTTACTGGAAGCAAACAGCGCAGCTCGGCGGGTGGGGACAGCAGGCACACCCGCCCTTTCCGGGATCCCACAGCAGAATGGGTGGACAAAACAACCCTCACGCCTAACCTCCAAAATGTTGTATTTGCAATTCAAAATACGCGAATTCTTTCGATGAACCGAAAGTATAGGGCATTTCAACACATTTCCCTTCGAATCCAATGATTCAGGAAAAAAAGTATACAGTAAACTCGCAAACAAATTGACCCGCACAGTATTACAATCCCACATCACCCTCTGAAGATTGAACAGAATTGTTAACCCCGATAGTACCAGAGATACAGTTCGGACAACTTCACTGCAGCATTCTGGCCATGCTTTTACTTAGCATGACCATTTATTGTAGCGTTGGAAAGTGGCTGATAAGGTATCATAACTTCAAATTTAAAAAAACGGTTCAAAGTAAAATAATGTGAATGCCGCAAATCTGAAACAAACACAGACAATGCTGGAGAAACCCAGCAAGCCTGATCGCATCTCTGGAGAGAGAAAACAGAGAACGCAAGTTAACGTTTCGAGTCTCCAGCATGACTTCTTCAGCTGACATCGAAACCCACAGAAATGTTTAAAAAAATAACTGCAATCTCTGCTATTAACACAATAGTGTTATCATTGTACTTGTAACCCGTGATATTTTAAATTTGTGTGCATTCTGCTTAAACTTATTTTGAACTTTTGCAAGAGATAGTTGTTGAAATGGAAGAAATCAAGAACTCCTGATCGATTTCAACAGGGACAGGTAAAATCTACACATCAAAATTAGAACAAAAGTGTAATGTGAAACCTCATTGACAAAGGCGATGCTCATCGAAAAGTAACAACATTGCAGAAAATGCATCTATTTCTGACTTAATACGGACTACCATATTAGTAGTTACTTTGTAGTAAATTGTATTTATTGATGATAGAATACAGATGCGAATTACTTTGGAAATTTTTGGTGGTCTTGAATCGCTGTCTATTGGTGTTGTCAATATTAATTTGGGGCGGTGACAACAATAACCACGAGGTGTTTTTAACAATACAGTGTCCAGTCAAACGCACCGAATAACAGATATTCCACACAAAATACCAACCACAATAAAAATCAACAAAGACCATCACCCCCCAAAAGGACAAGGGCAGCAAACACATGGGGATACCACCGCCTTCAAGTTCCCCTCCAAACCACTCATAATTCTTACTTGGAAATATATTGTCGTTCCTTTAATGTCGGTGAGTAAGAAATCCTGGAATTCCATCCCTATGGGCAGTGGGAATCTACCTACAACACATGGATTGCAGCGGTTCGAGAAGGCAGCTCACCAGCACCTTCTCAGGGACAACCAAGGATGAGCAATGAATGCTGGTCAAGGCAACAACACCTACGTCCTATGAATGAATAAAAACGTGTAAAATAATGATACAAACAGTAAATATCATGATACTGTCGCTGAAGTTCGCACAAAATGAGTCCACCAAGAGCCAGAAGAATGGGTGTTTTCAATTTGAATTTGTAAGTTCACAATGTTTAACTCCTGCTGTTCAAGTAGGTGGGTGTTGGCCAGCTGTTGTTTGAAAGACATTCTACAAGGTGACTGCTCTATAGAAGCCATAGTGTTAGGTTAAGATAGTCACCAATCCGTAAACCAATTTCTGAAATGGTAGCCAAGTCTGTATCACTAAACTATCTAATCAGACTCCCTTTAGTACATGTTGATTTAGTTTTTGATATTTTCTGATCAACCTATTCAGATATGTTATTATACACCTCGGGAACAGATGGAACTTAAATCCCAGCCTCGGCTCAGAGATAGGGACGCTACCACTACATCACAAGCGGTTTTTATTTACTTTTTTAAGGTTGCCTGAATAATTGACTCTAATTTATGCAGTTCCGCTCTACTGAAAGTCGACTTCTTAAACTAAAGCTTTAAGGTTTTTTTGGCCATCAATGCTTGTTCCTTATATTTGTTTTGAGGTTAATGCAAAGTGCTGCGGATGCTGGAGATCTGGGCAAAAAGGGGACAGAAAATGCTGGAGACACTCAGCATCTGGAGGGAGAAAACAAGAGTTAACGTTCGAAACGGATATGACTCCTTCGGGTTTTAGTTTTAGTTTTCTGAACTGCTGCTTTGGAAGAACGAGATTTGCATGCGTCTGGATCCATGGTGTAATCGTTACACTAACCCATTGAAAATACTGGAAGACAGCGTCATTTTGATAATTGCATTGCACTCAACGACTCTGATCCTTTGATGATTAGAATTTATGGTGTTTCCCCGATGCTGTGCCCACACATTGCTTCTCACATATCTCCGGACTTGCGCTGAGATTGCCGACATAGTTCAAGAGAATTTTTCTGGCCATGTTACCGATTACTAAGCCATAAATAATGTGTCGGCATTTAATTCTGTTTCTCAGGGTTATTAAATCGGAAATTCCCTCAAAACAAGCACATATAAGGCACATGTGAAATAAAATTGCGCCTATTAAGTGGTCCATTGGTAAATTATTTCTACAGAGAATAGTCAACGCTATTTATTGTTGTAATGTGTTTTGACAAAGCAGGAACATGCACCATTTTCTTTAGTACCTTAAAGAACACCTGACAGATACACAGTCCTTTAAGGTGTCACCAACACGTGCAGAAGAAAATGAAGAAAGCCAATGGAATGCTGGCCTTTATATCTAGAAGACTTGGTTATAAGGGTGTAGACGTTATGCTGCAGCTACAGAAAACCCTGGTTAGACCCCACTTGGAGTACTGTGGTACATTAGCGTTGGAGGGAATACAACATAGGTTAACAAGAATGATGCCCAGACTTCAGGTTAAGTTATGGCGAGAGATTACACAAATTAAACCTGTTTTCTTTAGAAGTTAGAAGGTTCAAGGGTGATCTGATCAAAGTCTTTAAGATATTAACAGGAAGTGGCAGGGTAGATAAAGGTAAACTATTTTCACTGCTTGGGGATTCCAGAACTTGGGATGTAGTCTGAGAATTAGGACTAAACCATTCAGGAGAGATGTTAGAAAGCACTTTTTCATACAAAGTATGGTAGATGCTTGGAAATATTTTCCACAAATGTAAGTGAATGCCGGATCAGTTGTTAATTTTGAACTGGAGATGGATCATTTTTGTTAAACCAAAGGTATTAAGGGATTTGGACCAAATGCAGGTATATGGAGTTAGGCCACAAATCATCCATGATCTAATCAAATAATGAAACAGGTTTGAGGAGCTGAATAGTTGTATCTATGTTCCTATGATTATACATCACTTTTTTCTTCAGTCCTTACAACTTCTTTAGGAGTTAACTGCTCACTCACAATCATGCAAAACTTAAGAATTAATTCTTACTTACTTGTCAAATTATTTTGCAAAATGTTTTCAGATTTCAGTTCTATACTTTAACATTCAATTCTTTAACTTATATGTATAAAGCATACAATGCCTTGTACTCTTTCCTGTTTGATTTGACAGCAGATATGATTGATGTTATGAAGTGTTTTATTGTCCTGGTATAATCACTACAAGTGAATGAGAAAGTCAAACCAATAAAAGAATAAGAGCAAATTTCTGTCTTGCATTAATCAACCTGTAACACATGTTTAGCAATGTTTTCAAAGTCATAAGTTAGTTGAAAGGATTGAAAAGCTGTAGTGAAAATATTGCAAACTAATCACAGATAAATATGGCATTGGGTCCAACTTAGCTCATAGACATCTGGCTCGGTGGTTGTCAAAATATTTAACTGTAAGAGACTTTTGCAAATTGATTGGGAATCAAGAATAATCCAATTATATTATAATAATATAATATAATTATATTATAATAGTGTATAATAGTTGAAATATGCCAATATTTTAATAATGTTTTTTAAAAGTCTCATTTATTTGCATGTATCAATTACATTTTATGCTTATTGTGTTTACAGAGACTATCTATCAATGCAGGCAAGAATCAAGAAGAACCAAAATATAGGAAGATCAGAACACAGAGAATGTACAAACATGTGCAGGGAAGGGGGGAAAACAGAAGCAAAGTGGAACCACATCGTGATGAGAGCAGAAATATTAAGTAAAGTGTGCAGAAAGCAGAATCTTGGATTGAGCAAGAAACCAGCAAGAGCCACAGCACCAAGAGAGCAGGAAGGCAAAGAGTACAAAAACACGATGAGAAGAGGAACCCAGAGACAACAGTAACCCAGACAAACCAGGAGCATGGAGGGAACAAGGACCTGGAGATGGCAGGAGTACAGACAGTACAAAAATTCAGGCATAACAGAAACACAGGGAAAGCAGGAACATCGATAAAACAGGAACACAGAGAGCACAGAAATTCACCAGGAGCACAGAGAGAATGGGAAAGTAGAATGAACAGGAGCACAAACCAAGCAGTGACACAGAGAGAGAGTGACCCAGAGAGAACAGGGGCCCAGAGAGAACAGGGGCTGAGAGAGAACAGTGACCCAGAGAGAACAGGGACCCAGAGGGGACAGTGGCACAGTGAGAACAGGGGCCCAGAGGGGACAGTGACACAGAGAGAACAGTGACACAGAGAGAACAGTGACCCAGAGAGAACAGTGACCCAGTGAGAACAGGGACACAGAGAGAAGTGACCCAGTGAGAACAGTGACACAGAGAGAACAGTGACCCAGTGAGAACAGTGTCACAGTGAGAACAGTGACCCAGAGAGAACAGTGACCCAGTGAGAACAGGGACACAGAGAGAAGTGACCCAGTGAGAACAGTGACACAGAGAGAAGAGTGACCCAGAGAGAACAGTGACCCAGTGAGAAGAGTGACCCAGAGAGAACAGTGACCCAGTGAGAACAGTGTCACAGTGAGAACAGTGACCCAGAGAGAACAGTGACCCAGTGAGAAGAGTGACCCAGAGAGAACAGTGACCCAGTGAGAAGAGTGACCCAGAGAGAAGAGTGACACAGTGAGAACAGTGACCCAGAGAGAACAGTGACCCAGTGAGAACAGTGTCACAGTGAGAACAGTGACCCAGAGAGAACAGTGACCCAGTGAGAACAGTGACACAGTGAGAACAGTGACACAGTGAGAACAGGGCCCCAGAGAGAACAGGGGCACAGACAGGATAATGGCATTGAGAGGACTGGGACATAGAGAAAACAGCAGAGAACAGGAGCACATGAGAACAGGAACACAGACAGAACAGGTCACTGGGAAAGCAGAGAGAACAGCAGTGCTGAAAGAAGCATAGAGAGAAAAGGGATTGAGAGAGGATAGAAGACCAGAAAAAGGATGAGCACAGGGCTGATATGAACATGGACATAACAGCAACCCAGGGAATTAGGTGCATAGATGGAATAAGAGGAGAGAGACAGAGACCAGGAATCCAGAGAGAACAAAATCCTAGAGGGGACAGTTGCGGAAATAACAGGAACCCAGAGAGAAGCAGCAAGAGTGCAGCATTCCAGAGACTATAGGAACTCAGAAAGTACAGAATTTTAGAAAATTCGGAAACAGAGAGAACAAAAAAAACCAATTAGAACAGGACTCCGGAGCGAACAGTTGAGCAGAGAGAACTGGGGCATAAAGAGAACAAAAATGTAGAGAGAACAGGAATGTAGAGAATACAAGAACATAAAGAGTATCTTAATTCAAAGATGGTAGGAATGCAGAGAATGTAAAGCATGGGTAGAGAAGTGACCAGCTGCCATTCACTTCTTCACTTTAGAATATGATGCTCTGAGATGTAACAAATGTGAGCTGCCCACTGGATGGCCCTGCATTGTGGGCCTCTAACAGTTTCCCAATAATTCGCCCCCACCTTTAGAACCATTATTTTAGGCCAACACTAGAACCTTTCTAATCTTCCCCCCAAACCCACCCACACACCCCACCCCTCCATTACTCAACTTGCAGCATCCATTCTTTTTATTTCCTGATCTCCTTTCATGTGAAATTAACTTTCTGTTATTGGGCCCCAAATTTTTTTTTATAATTTAAATACATCTTTTTTGTCCTATTGTGACAGCTCAGTATAAGATAACATTCTTCACATAATTTTTAATTCCCTTAACTATCTTGTATAACTGTACACATTTCTCAGGTACAAAACCAACTTTCTAGGCTGGTAATTCTTAGGAGATTGTCTTCCTCATCTGCCATAACTTCAGCAAAGGAATCACAGAAACTCGACACTAATAACCTAAACCCCACATTTTTCTAGTATTTCTACAATTCTTCCTGCAAAGTGATAATGGATTATGAGAAAACTCTGCCAGAAACTTTCCCCTAATTTTAGTTTTTTTTTCAAACTTAAGTGACATATTCAGATTTGTAGCTCCCATTTTCCAGTGCATCAGAGTTCATTTGTTTGTTGGAGGGAGTGGGAGTGGGGGAAGTTGGCAAGAAAAATTGAAACGTAAATTTTGAGGCATCTTGGATTTTTTTGCTGGTATATAATTGAACATTCTCTTGACTTAGTTCATTGTTGTTCCATATTGGTTGAATATTTTACAGCTGTGAATCCTAATTCCTTCAAGTTCCTTTCACTTAATTCTTATATATTTCAATTCTATTCATGAAAAAATAGGCGACCCAGTTTTCCTTCCTATGTGGGTTATCTTTAAACTTAAATGAAGTCTACCATTTTTTTGCCCAGTTTTGTATTTTGACCAAATCATTCAATAACTCTTAACCTCTTTCCCTAAATCCATTCTAGTTTGGCGCCATTTGAAAATTTGTCCAGTTTGCATTGTTTCTGACTTCACATCACAGTACTGGTTTCAATATTAAACCACAAGAAATGTAGTCAACATATAAACCCTTAAGAATCTAATGATGATTGTGAAACCATTGTGAATTGTTCGGAAAATCCCATTTGGTTCAGTAATGCCCTTTAAGGAAGAAAACCTGTTGTCATTATCTGGTCTGGCCTACATGTGACTGCAGACCCACAGTAATGCCATTGATCCTTAAAACTGCCCTAGGCAATTTGGGTTGAATAATAAATGCTGGTCTAGTCAGTAATCCCTTGAATGAATTGTTAAAAGTCTTCAGACAACACAACGCTGTTGTCTTTTCTGCAGAAGACAATCCCAAGGTGACCATCAGATGGCAAACCATTGCAAGTTTGAGTCCACTATAGGAAGACAATAAGTAAGAGAAATTCATTGAGAAGAAGAAAACCGGGATTTATTTAGAGTCTCTTGGTCCCACAATAACATACTTGGCAATGGGTATCTGGATTTATATGGCACACAGGGTAATCTGAAAACTGAGCCAAGCAGGCGCATAGCACTCTAAGCCTTTTTCTTGTACTTAATTTAAACTTTCAAATCCAGAACTTGTGCGCTGTTCTTCATCCTTGCATCCAATTTTTCCAGCGCTACGTGGTCACCGTTCTGCCTCTTCATCTCTTTCAAGGACCTGAAAACTGTGGAACATATTGTGCCTAGCAACCTTCCGGCTTTTAGTTAATAGCAAGCCTATTGTCTAATTTATCTAACTACTCTTGTTATTCAATTTTAAATCTAGTTTTTCAGTATAAATAAATGATCCACATTTTCCAATGAATACAAAGGCGAGCAATACATAGTCCCCAAACGTAGTTTTAAATTGAACCTAATTAGCAATGCGGAATGAAATATGACTCCACAAGAACGCATTCAGGATTAGGGCAATGCCAGACTCAGAATGATAGCATGCAATGATGGTAATGTAGTACCTCGCTTTTATGGGACAAACCAGTATTCGAACATTTAATTGACAACCAAATAGCTCTTGCGATAAAGGACATTAATTCGATATTTTCACACAACGTTATTTCAAATTATAAATTCAAGAACTTGAGTGGAACAGGATACCTTGAAGGACATTATTAAATTTACCATGCATTGACTTATCAAGCAAAAGTTTCGTATATTATTTTGAGTGACGTAGTAACGTTTAGTAATGCGTTACTGTCTGAATACCATCAATTGGCGTTCAAGTGTTTCTGGATTTGTGTCTGCACACCTGTACATTGCTGATGTTTGGAGCTATTTCATCACCCTCACTGACACGGATCCCTATTCGAAAGTAGCCCGCCATCACAGCCTGTCCTATTTCACTTTGCAGCCTATGTTTATATTGTGGTTGTGTTTTTTTTAAAATATAAAGTTTCAAGTGCCATGTTGCATGTATTGATTTCCACGGTCAAGAATTGCAGGACGTAAAATAACGTGTTGGAGGTTGGGATGGACGCATTTTGGCATAGTCACAGAAGATCTCCCAATGTGATATATCCGACCACACCCTGTAGAAACCAGCACTTTGAGGCAAAAGTATGCTTATTGGTATATATTTGAAGTATTTTAGATGGCTATGTACTCGAAGAAAAGTATAAGGTAAATCATCTCGGTGTGTATCAAAGATCCAAATACATTGGATGTGATGCCTGATCCAATTTTAAATTGCATTTAAATTAACCAAACTCATGATAAACAGCAACCTGTGTTCACCCTGTAGACACTGAAGAAGTCCTAGATGATAATTAAACCCGGGCTGGAAACTGTGAAAATGCGAGTACCCTAACCCTAGTGGTGTTGCTTCATGCCTTTGCCCGCGGCCATCAGATAGACTCTTTGCTATTTTGTCCTGTTGAAGATTTGTTCCAAATTGCTGGTGTGCTACCATCACGTTAAAGTGAGCTGTTTGCGGGCACATGTCTCGAGATGCTGCTAAAATAAAGCCTATCTGTGTGAAAATTCAGGTGCTAGCTCCTTGTCCAACAGTAAGCTGTTTATTCATGATCAACGCATGCGCTCTGTGACCAGGCTGACTCCAATGCGATGGATGCATTTCCTAAACACGTCTATACTATAAGTTCCAACCTGTCGAATTGGAAGTAGGCAAGGGGTTATGTGTGATTACCATCAAAACCTCCAAAAATAACAATGTAAAACCGTCAAATTTTCCGAATGCTCAGATTATTTGCATAATTAAATTGTAATTCATAATTTGTGACCGAGGGAGAAAAGGCAACATATTTGAGGTTATTAAGTCCAATAAAAAAAAGTTGTTGTAAGACAATTTACTGATAGTCATCCGTTCTAGTATGATAGAAACCAGAACACCCCATTTCTAAAGTAGAATCGTATTAGCCAAATGGATCTACTCTGTTTTCTTTATTAGGTTTAGCTGTAGAGAGGTTGCAAGATTTCCCAGAAACTGCTGGGGTCAGATCTCTCAAAGCAGTGAGTTTCGAATCTATGTATCGCTTTCGGACGCCGACCAGTTAGTTCTCCTTTCTTTCATGGTTTTGACAACCGTCAGCGGGTACATTCCACTTCTCCACTTACTCTGTGTTACTTAAAGTGGTAGAAAGGTTTAGCCTGAAGAGCTCCAAGTAATTGTCGGGGTGTGTAAATTGGTCTGCGGCTGACTGGTGCACTCCATTGGTTAACCAGGTGAATTCACCCCAAAAGAAGTTTAACACTTCGAGTGGTGAACACGAAGGATCGAGACAGCTACCGAATCCAACCTACCGGGGCCAAGAACAGGATCTTTTGGATGTCCCAAACTATTCAAGTAATGGACGATGATGTGTATGGAGAAAGCTGACGCATTAAGCACAGCATAAAGTTATCACTTAACGCTTTTTTTTATAGCCGGTACTACACGCGTGAATCGAAGCGAAAGGGTCCAGAGTAACAAACAATTCAACCTGTTCGGGATTGAAGGCCACACAATGGTTCCTAATAAGCCCTTTTGTCGAAAACGTCGATTTTCCTGCTCCTTGGTTGCTGCCTGACCTGCTGTGCTTTTCCAGCATCACTCTAATCTTGACTGTAATTTCCAACATCTGCAGTCCTCACTTTCGCCTTCCTGATAAACGGCGTCTGGTGCTGTTTAAGATGTCTGTTGACACTAACTAGAAGGGAACAAGGTGGCATCAGCCAGGTTAATATCCTTCTCAGTTGTGATAAAGAAAACTTCACATTATAAACTTCAGTTTACAAATCCCAATCTGTCTCATCAAGCTAAGTGTCTCGAGAAACTCCCAGTTAAACCGGAGACCAGACCAGATCAGGATTTATGTACAAAACTGATTAAATTTCAGCCAAGTTGACCAGGGCTGCTGGTGGTAATATTTTCTTGTGTTTTGAAAGTGGTCAGGTGGAGAGGGAGAGAGTGCCTGCTGCTGTTCCCTTTAAGATGTCTACTGGGTGAGGATTTGAAAGTGTGAGGTGCTGCGCCCCCTTGGGTTTGTTCGGTAACTACTTGTGAAACTCAGAGTTTAGGAGCCGGTCACTTCCCCGCTTTCAGAAGAACCATTTCCAGCAACTTGCCGAACTGCGCGTTCGTTACCCGTTTTGCTAAATAACTGAAGTTCGATTTTCTTGGCGCGTTGTGTAATCTACTACATTTATTAACCGGGCTCCGTGTTTTTCTTTTACACGCGTATCACGTTAGGTCAGGTTTTCTGAGATTTGTAATAAATAACGAGAAATGAAAGTCAAAGTAACACCGAGGGAGTCACACCCGATAATTATGATTCCATCCATAGTTGATATTGTTATAAATGAAAGCTTGATAAATTCGATGGTGACGAATTACTCCAATGTGGTTATTGATCGTGTTACTACTGTAACACATCATTCAGTGACACTGGAGTTTTGCAGTATTTTCACATTAATTCTGAATGCAACTGTAATGATCTGTATGATTGCGAGCTTGCACATTGTGTATTTTGATACCAGATGCAGAGAAGGCACAAGTGTATATAGTTTTGGAAGATTACTGATTATAAACCCTCAAAATGTACCGTAAAGCATGAGCCTGAAGTTAAGCACTGTTCTTTCTGATCACTTCTTTAGGATTTCAAAAAGACCTACCAATTAAACCTCGGAATGTAAACCATGGACAGTATTTTTATAACACTGGTGATATATTCTCATCGTTTTACTGTCAATGCAGTGTTCTGAGTATTTGCCCGGACATTAGTCTGTAATATGTTTACTGAATGCTTTCCGCTTGCCTTGATTGGTCTTGCCTTGAAAGCAACAATGTTTGAGATTCACTTTTGTCCACCTTACATTTCCCACAAATTTTGATCACTTACCGTGCAGTGAATTCTTCCGAGCGCGCGCTGAACTTCCCACTGACAGGAAAGAAAAGGCGTGAAGCATTTCGCGTGATGAATGTACACGTTTTACAATAATGTGGAGTTCATGTTTACAAAGAAAAACTGAACTGGATAGAAGGCGGCACCAGTATCCTCCCCGACATTACTTCAAATAAACTGCTGTCGATAATTCTACTGAAACAACTTTATGTTCATTAAAATGGAAACGCACAAACTGTTAGAGAATTTATGTTTGAACTCATGCCTAGCTGAGTGCCGAACATTATCGATACGCTATTTTACCCACCCCCATTCCCGATTGTTTTCGTAGATGGGAAAGTTAGTGAAGAGTGTTGAATTAAACCGCAATATGAAATATATAAGAGCCGGATGCGATTTTATAAAAACTCAGTGTTGGTAATGATAACACAGGGCAGAATGCTTGGAGTATATCATTGTTTACACGCCCGTCGCTTTATACAGTGGATCGTTACATTATGCTCATTAGGTTCATACACGGACAGTAATTATCGTCCCGAACTCATTGACAGGCAAGTTTACAACCTGTTATAGTTTCTCTTTCCATTCTCCACCCAAAATAAGTGCAAATGATGCAAGAGAGTGTGATCTTCATTAATCCCGCCTGAATAAATGTCTGTATTAATGAATTATAAACCCGTGAAGCTGTGACCTTAAAACTATAGTCAGGAGACACCTCGGCCAAGAAAAGCTGTTGAATTCTTTATCGGACTCCTGTCAAAATGAACCGTCTATTTGTCTTGCCCGATCAAGAGAATTAATTAACAAGAAATGCAAACTTTTAATTGGGTGTCAAATGGAATCAGATTTCCTAATAACCAGCAATCCAGATCGAACCCTGCCTCGCTTCTACCTTGTGGGACACGTCAAAAAATTGTGACTTGCTTTGGATATTTTACGCGAGAAAATGATGAATTTCGGTAGTTAATTTATCGATCGCAGCTCCCATTCCCGCATGTTTTATTTTAGAAGTCATTAATCAATGAAGAAAAACATGAGTGTGCTCCCTGCAATTTAATACACTGAGCCTTATTTCAGTCCAACAAATTTGCTTGGAATATTTACATCGATTGCAGATTTGTACATGCACGCACACACATACATAAACGCACATCTGATAACACGATCGCTTTAGAGGCGGACAAAACCAGTCTAGGTGTGATCATTTTTAACATCCAAAGCTTTTTTTTACTTAGCCTAAATCATAATTGTTACAAAAAAAGGTCCTTTCTTTCTTTTTGCATAATGACTTACAGAAAACTAGCATGCCCAATAAACGAAATATAATTTGAATATTAATTTCACGTTATCAGATTGGATAAATCATCAATCAAGTAAATGTCAGCGCAGTGCTAAATGTGAGGGATACGATGCATTGCAGCAATTAGACTTTGCTTAAATAAATTTACATTTTTCTTGCTATAATCGACAGAATGCATTAGCAAACTGACCTGGCTGTTGTTGGACACTGACAAACAGACGGACGTGGAAGACTTTGCAATTTCTCCCAGAGGACGCTTCTTAATCAGACTGCTAGTGAGCTGCTTTATTGCTCTTTGCCTCCCAAGTTCAAAAAGTCCCTGATGAAAACGGGTTTTATTCCACCATCCCACCCCACCACCCCGCTCCCGACACACTATATTGTTCTTTTATTTTTTTTAATTGAAATAGGATTTGTAAAGGTGACAAAACTGAATGTTGTGGGCAGCAGACTGACAATGGTATTACAAAGCAACAAGATAGACCTTATCTACTTGGTTAACGCCCATGAATTGCTGGAATAGTTATTGTGTGATTAGTGGGTCCCAAGTGAGTACAAAATCTCGACACGCTGCATTTATATTCCACATCGTGCAGCGTGCTATTACACATATTACACACGCTCTGATCTGTATCAGAGAGGAGCCCAACAGACGATGTCTAAAACAACCGCGAATCTTGGACGTAGTGGCAAACATTTTGTTTTAGATTCCGTTTATTCTCCTAATTGAGTCGATCACATGCATGTGATGAACATGACAACATAATGTAACTAAACCCTGATAAGGAAAGGGGTCACCGACCCTCACTTTGTTTCCATATCAGTGATGATATTTGCTCTATGATCTCCCACAAGCTTCTTGTAGCACTTGGTGTATTATTTTATAATATAAAAAGGAATGGGAAATAAATCGCATGAACTCGAAAAGATCTATTTACAATGAAATGCCAATATATCACCAGCTATTTGACTGTTTCATAAATAACGATCTCTGCTGCAGAACTCAATACTCATGGTGTCTAGCGCAGTGCAATAACATAGGACGCACCATTAGTCGTTGCTTTAATAATCTCTAAGTTCAGAGTTCAGAGTATTTTGGAATCACGTTGGCATAATACATTCTTTTAAGTGAAGCAAATTTTTCATAGTCAACTTTATTTCGCACCAAAATTCCTTTCCGCGTGATTGTGTTTGTCTTTTCGCTCAGTGTTATCAATCTATGGACTAGATGACGGACGACCCTGTCAAAATGACGCCAGTCAAAACATTTCCAGCGCTGCCCCACTGGAGTTAGGAGAATATGCACCGTATTAGATAGAGACATAATCCAAACACACCAGCGATTTTCTCAGAATCTGCTCCTTTTGTTGGGGAATGACTGCAACACGAACCTGAGTATTCCCTTTACCTGCGTCACCTCCGTGTGCTGGAAGACTTAAATGGCGCTGTGCAAAACATTGCCTGCATGGCATCACCTGGGTAAAGGAAACTAGTCAAAAACAAAAGATAGAACAAAACGTGGACCAAGAGAAGGAAAGTTAAAGACGAGGAAAACACGCACGAGGACATTCGTGGGAGGAAAGGATAGAGAAATAGAGACCTAAACACGCAAACTGTGCTGATAGTAGGGACTACAGACTGGAAGAGAGAAAAATATATAAACTTTACGATGAAACTTTCCTGGATATATTCTGGCCTGGGTTATCCAAAGCCATCTACTCAACATTCACACCTACTGCTCTCCTTTTGTTCCATCCCTGTGACTTCTTCCCAATGTTTTTCTGAATTAGAATTAAAACAGCAAATACATGGGACATCTTGATGCCCAGTAATTCGGGCATTAGATTGTGTGTGCACATTGTTGAAGTAGATTAAAACCAGATTTTAAAACTCTATTTGCCACAAGTTATGCAAATTGACTAACTCCCAGGAGTGTTTGCTATGCTGTCAGGTTTAAGTGTTAGCTTTAGAGAAATGCTCTAACATGTGGTTGACATGGCTGGGGTTTGTGTGTAATGGGGTGTGGTTACTTTCCAGTTTTCATCAACGTTACATTCCCCCCTCCCCCGTCCACTGCCAAATCTGTGCTGTCGTAAAAAACCACGTGTCCTGCTCCAAGTCAGACTGTAAACGTTACAGGGACCTCATAGATGAACACAATCCCGTGGCTCGAATCTAACGCACGGAGATTCCCACATAATAACCGTCCTTTTAGGATAAATGCGGAAGTAGACTCATAGAAAGCACGGCGCTTCTGTTCTAACAGTCGGAACGCTGATTGGAATAACATCTCGTAGGTAAGTCATGCAAAAGCGGTCTCCCACGGCGGTGTATTATAATTGCACAGAAGGACGTCAGTTCCAAGTTGGGCAGTTGGTCCACGGCTCCTGCAAGTTTTCTCCAAGTTGTTACGTTATAAGGTACTTCTAAGAAAAAGCCGGAGAGAAAAGACAGTGTCACACCCTGACATTCAGGCGGTGTCTAGACTCTTAGTAACTGAAGCGAAACTAAATCCATGTGTTTTCAAAATGCCACTTTGTCATATGACATTTTGGATTCCTGCTACTTTTAGTGCGTTGTGTTAGAGAATCGTACAATACTTTATAATTTATTTGACCTGTCACTTGAAGTGTAGAAGCGGGCCGTTCATAGATTCAAACTCGGTGTAGTTCAGTATCTGGATGTAACACAACTTACAGTTCATCACCGCTCCCGCTAAAGCCTGTTTGCGCCGAGATAACGTCAGAATGTTAAACAACATATTCCTCATAAACATTTCATTTTATATCTTGCGAATAAAATCTAAGGACATGCCTGCTAAAGAATAACTTCTGAAAGTCAGTTGTGCGCAAGCTATGCTTAGTGACTGTATTTGTTGTTATTATTAAAGTTGGAAGTCTATTGAGATGATGAAGCCCAGCGAGACCAGTGGATCCGCTTTCCTGAAGGTCGACCCTGCCTACATGCAACACTGGAAGCAGCTTTTCCCCCAGACACAGCTGAAAGTCGGCTCCCTGACAGTGATTCCCAGTCAGCTCCAGTCACTCGATAGAGCTGGCCCGGCGAACGACAGCCTCCGCCAGCACTCTGCACCTCTCACCTCCTCATCCGCCTCCTCGTCCTCTTCTTCGGCGTGTTCCCTGTCTTTCTCCGGCTTGACCCCGGTCTCGGTGCCGCAGATCTCGGTGCTGGGGCAGCGCCCGGTTTCTGATCCGCCCTCGGCGCTCAACGGCAACCAAGGCAAAGAACTGTGCTCCTCGGGGCCGGAGAGGATCCCGCCATTCTCCTTCACAACAGAAGACCTGGACTATTACCTGTACGGGCAGCAGAGAATGGAGATCATCCCAGTCAACAACCATACCACAGACCCCAATAACCGTGAGTAAATCATATCTCTCACTCTCCAATATACCGCCTGTCATACCTCCCTCCCCAGAACTTTAACAAAGGAAATAGATTTCAAATTGCAACACAGACCGAACAGATTGTCAAGTAGGTGGAACATTTGATTCACTCAGTTAGAAAGTTTATCCCAACATACTGCAGCACAGTTAGATAATAATGGACCAAAGCCGGATCACAAATTTCCTGCAATCACATATAAGGAGTCTCCCAGACAATATTCCCAGCCCTTGACGTACAAAGTTTTGATTTGATTTTCAAAATGCCTGTATAAAGTTTTCACCAGCTCTCCCGGCCCAATATCAAATCAAAGGCGATTGGTTTGAAGCGAAATTGGAACAATATGCGGCGTAAATCCATCATTTTTTTAAAAAAGGAGTACCATAGTGCTTGACACCCTGAAGATGCTGCCTTATTGTGGTTTGGCTTGAAACTCGACCGAATCAAACATCCCCTTTCCCGGAATCAATAAGAGAGATTGCCAAGTGCCAGAAGTCGCTCTTTAGCATAGGCTCTGCTTGGAGCCATCCTTCCTAGCGTTTCTACAAACTGGTGCTCAGGCATTTCTTAAAAATCCAACGAAGAGGTCAAAACAAGTGAAAACATCCCTCAGTCCTATGAAAAGTTTTTTTTCAGGTAAATTATCCCAAACTGTTTGACCAATAATACAGACCAATTCGCAAAAACATCAAAATAGTGGCAGTTTAACATACCAGCAAACTGAAAAAAAGTCTTCAGACAGCTTGCAAATACCGAATGCAGTAAAGCGCAATTTGACATGGAATATGCCTGAGTCAGAGGCGAGACACAAATCCAAAAGACAGCAAAGAGTTGAAGACACTCTTTTTCGCTAAGATTAATGGGCTTCATAATTAAAGCCCTGGTTTAAATAGGTGTTTGAAAACTCTGCACAGGATAAAACTAAACGTGATTTTAGTTCAGCCCTAAGGTTAAGACATACATTTTTTAAAATTAAAAAACCCTCTCACTTTGAAAGGCTCCGATTGTTCCAGCTGGCACCTTTTACTTCAAAACAGTGGAACATTTAAACTAGTTGATAGGGATGTGGATGCAGGAGTATAATTCCATCATCTTCAGACTCGAGCCAAACATTTGTTTTCTGGAATCCATAGATACTTTTCTGTTTGATCGATTTTTTTTTCTCAACAGCTAAGCTGAGATAACTCATTTCATATATACAACAGCTTGGATGAATGAGCAAGATCCTTATAGATGCTGAGGTAAACAGAAACCAGTGAAAGATTTTACTGTTAAGACTGGGATGGATCCTGAAGTTACAGAATTAACTGATAACCGTCAACCAACTTCCCTTCCCTGAATTCTTTCAACAACTGCAAATAAAGTAACCCAAAATATCGAAGGTGTCAAATTAGCACATATTCTTCATAAACTAAGCGGTCATTTCAAGAATGGCTACCTTCTCTAACTATAGCTTTATTATCCATATTTCCTTTGGTTGAAAGGTGGTAAATGTTTATTTAACGTGATAAAATGGTCCATCAGCACTAATCTCCGTCGATAACTGCCACACAAAGATGAGCGATGAGCGGACAAGACACAATTAATTGCCACTAGTTTTCTGGAGAAAGCTCGCCGAATCGACTGTATCAGGGCACCGATCGATCGCCTCAGAGATGCTATTCATCATCTCGGTATTGTTTGGGTCTCTTAGGGACCAGCCGTAGTTTTATCTAAAAATCCTATCTGTCTTTCTTCACCCCGCCCCCCCACCCCACCCCCACCCCCCCCCAAACTCCGTCAACCTGGTAAAATCCAATCAGCTACCCACCGTACAGCCCCAGTCCTCTGTGTAACTAGGAACACACCAAGTATTGGTAGGAAACACAGCAAGACGCATTCGAGTGAAGAAGTACTCACAGGACAACTGTTTACTCCAGTTGCATTGCAATCTGAGAGAACATATTTTGATATTTATATAATTCTAATGTTATTTGCATAATTAATACAGTATGTCTCCGATCTAATTTATATATTTTTATATAAAACATATCATGATCGTTCTGATAGAAACTTATCAAACGACTTACAATTTGGAATTTATGCTTTGGAGCAGAGACCATTGCCTCATTAATGAATATATGGGCGGATAGGTTGCAAATATATTAATCTGCCAATTCAATACAATCTTGTATTGACAGCAAAACAAAATTATTCAGTCGAATGACGTTCTAATATTGAGTATTTGGTAATACATCTATCTAATAGACAAATGCTTTTTTGTGCCACTTGTATTTTGTTCTGTGTAATTTCCCTGTCGCCTCAGATTAACCACACAGCGTGTGTGATATATAATAGCTCACAACTTCAAATAAGTAAGAATATCGACATTGTTCTTTTAAAAAAATATCGCTTTCAAAGTGATCACGAAGGTTGAACTGTGGGTGCAGATCATGTTGACCAGAGATTAAACATAGAGGAACTTTGCTTACTGTTACTTTACTCATTTACAGTTAGTAGTGGGAATATTTCATCTGCACAGTCCTGTCTGTATGAAAACTAACGGGAAGAAATTTTTAAAAATCCAAAGGAAAACCGTATTTTGACATGAGGGCAGCTTTCTGAGTAATTCAGGTTATTCCTGTCTCACTGTCTAGTTAGAAGGAAGTGTCCAAGCAATGCTTGACAAAAATGTAGGACTCTTAAAAAGTTTCACTACGAGTTTAGGGAAGAATCTGCAATCCTGAAATTTAATTCAATTAAAACATTTTGTTTCCACTCAGCATATGGTCGGGAGACGGAACCTCCAAGTGTACAATGTATTGGAACTTTTAAACCATTTTGACTGCAGTAAACCACGTATATATAGAGCAATTGTCCACAGTCTAGGGCTTGTAGCTCCCCCGTGCTGAATGGCTGTACATGTTTTGGATGATTGTCGTACAAGACACGATGCATAGATTGTCTTGAACGAAACAGTACTGTGTCGCCCTATTAAACTCTGGACTTCAAAACTCGGAGTTGCTGATGTTGTTTCTGTGTGGTTTCAGACAGAGGACACGACAATAATAGCGGGTTCAATAAGCATGTTTAACCGAGTGTTTCCCACTCTTATATTGTAACCAACACACATAATAATCTAAAATATCTGAGACTGTTGGACATAATTTATTTAACATCAAAAATCATTGACAGTATTGTACGGAAATATTACAACATCTTCAATCAAAGTTAAAATGAGTTATGTGTGTGTTTGTCGGGGATGTGAGTATGTGACCATGCTTGTTTATTTGCATTTATATATTTTTTAAAAACTCAACAATTTAATGGAAATCTCTAGTTTAACCCAACAGTTTTAATGCTGTAAACTTTGAGCTGAGAAGGAAAACTTGGGACGGGCGCTAGCTCATGTGGGTTAGAAAAGAGACTCAGTTTTGTGAAAAAGTTGAGGAACAGCCAGGGAAGGAATAGGCGAGAGTTTCGATTGGTTCCAGTCCTGTTCTGACTGTCCTTTTCCCATTCACAAAAAAAAGCTTCGATAGCTCAACACGACCACACCAAGGAGTTTCCATCCATCAGGCATGTGCAGTCAGAGCAACAAACCTACAGAGACAAGGCTGAGTGGCAAATTCTGTTGCACATCGGTATACATTGTCAGTCCACTACTGATTGGATAAACCGCAGTGTTTACTGGTTTAGCTTCGCACCGTCACTGTCCTTTCTACAGCATCTTATAAGTCACTTGGACTTTTTAATTGTTAAAATCTATGTTTATAGCTCATTCAGAACACAATTTATAAACCCCAAAGTCCACACAATTCGCTGTCTGAAGAATTTTGAGAGTGCAAAGCAACTTATTTCAAACGTTCCCGCCGAGAATCGCGCTCAATCGGGATTCTGACAATTAAAATATGTCGGCTGGATTCTAGTTCGACAGTAAAATGAATTGTTGGATTTGGAAGAATGTCATCAATCAATCGTGTCGAGTTACTAGTTTTGGAAATTAATTACATTGAGAAACAAGCTCTCTCTATTTTAAATAAGGAAATAATGCATTTGCCGTGACCTCACATTCTGGGCAATGGGACATGCCCGAATAATTTCTCGCGCATCTTTGTGTCCGAAACTGTTGCTGAATTCATAATAGTAAGCCATTTATCATAGCCAAGCCATTTATGACACATTTCTTGCTGCTTTAGAGATTGGATTAAGATGTCCTCCCGTCACGTTGCGAGGATCGTGGCAATTTCTCCTGAGTATATTCCCAAGTTTCCAAATCAAAGAGAAACAATTAAAACCGCGCCTAAAACCGTGTTAGAATACTTCAACACATTGCTATCTGCCAGCATCTTCCCGCCGCCCCCAAAGAATTAAATATGATACTCGTGCTCTGCAATAAGGTACTTAGCGACTGCAAAATGCAGAATAATTTGTAGGAAGATTGGCAGCACGACACTGTTGTATGGCTTAATTGAAGAACTCCTCGGTGTGGACGGAGAGGTTAATTCGTGTACATACTGCATCCCTGGATAATGCAATATTACAGACTGCAACCCTCTCAATGAAACAGGAAAACATGCAAATTAAATCAGCTCTGTAGAAAGGTGTTTTTTTCATACTTTCGGCATAAACTATTATATAGCGATAGACAGGTAGCAGTTACTGAGAAAAGTCTTTGCTTCCAAATGTAAATACTACAATGTACGTAAGTGATCAATTAAAACAATTATCCAGGACAGGATTTGGGAATGACATTTTTAAGAAAAAAACTATAAAGCTCTTAATGTTTATATTTAGTTGAAGATGTGACTGGGATGTAGCTCTCCATTTGATTTTAGACTTTTTACTGGTGAACAATACAAGGGAACGTGACTTTTTTCTAAACGCTTGAAGAAACCGAAACAAATGCTTCCATTTTTGCCTTTACAAAAAAAATGACGATGTCTGTACGCCGTCTGAATTGCTGAAGTCTGTATAATAAATAGTCTTTAACTCTTGTTGTAAATCGCAATAAGCTGAGTAAGGAATAAGTTGACATTTGCTGTTTCCTGCTGTCTCCTTTCACTAATCGACTGTCTCGGTCTCCCCCCTTACAACCCTTTTCATCAGCCTTGATAGTTGGCACGTATTCTAACCTCATATCTTCCTCACTACTCAGTTAGTTCAATCTCCACTCTCAGACCGTTCATTCTAATCTGACCTTCCTTCTTGCTGTCTAGTTTAGCCTGCCCCTCTAAATTACCACTAAGGATTGAATGAAGCATCTTCAGTTCCTTGGTTCCTCACCTTATCTTGCTCACTCCCTCACCTTCAAGTGTAGCTCATTGCTAATGATCTGCCTTTCTACCCAACATTTACTACATTTTAAAAATGTATGGCAAGGAGTACTTTGAGAGGTTTCAATATGAAAGACATTGCAAAAATCTAATTATAATTATTAGTACAGTAGTGGTCTGTACCTCTTCTTTCCCAGTTCTTCTTTCTAGCTGATTAGGGTAACCCATTGTCTATCTGTTCTTCTTTCTTTGCCATTCAATGAAATACATCAGCCCACTTACCACTCAGCCAAACTTGCCCTTTCACTCATGACTTGATTTAACGTATTTTGCTCTCTGTCTAACCACCTTTCAGTCCAACCTCCTTTCTTTGCTGCCAGATTAACCTATGACCCTGTTCTGGTCTCTAAGTCTAATCCATGCCCGTTCCACTATCTTTTAGACTAAGTGGTTTTTCCTTCACCGATTAGTCTAAATTGTCCTTCTCTCCTTAGGCTGTGACATGTGTGCTGACAATCGGAATGGTGAGTGCCCAATGCATGGGCCACTACACTCACTACGTCGCCTAGTGGGTACAAGCAGCAGTGCAGCTGCACCTCCACCTGATGTGCCATGTGGCCTGCGTGAGTTGCCACGCGAAGTGTGCTTATGTACAAGCACCGTGCCAGGCCTGGGCTATGGCATCTGTGCAGCACAACGCATTCCACAGGGGACCTGGCTTGGGCCTTACCAGGGAGTTGCCATCTCCAGAGAAAAAGTACAAGTTGGAGCTCTCAGGAACAGTCGTCATCTCTGGGAGGTAAGAAGGAATTGACCTCAAACTTCTTGAACATTAGCATGTTTTGTACCATTCATCCATTAATTTGCATTGTAAATGTTGCATCAAAGCTACAACATGGCCGTGCAATAGAATAAGATGTTATACACAATAATATTGTATGTATGATATATATTTGTATGAAATATATTGTTTGTATGAAATATCTTGAGTGTTGTTGAATTTGACATCACACTCTAATGACAAGAATGACCTTTTAATGACAAAGTTTTTGACATTCTCATCAAAACATTGTCTTATAAAAGTGACATGACACAACATTAAGAATATGGAAATCATACTACTTCAGCTATATTAGAAATAAATGATTAATAATATAATATATAGTTAAACCCATTTTTGGAGCCTCTTTAACTCCTTTTGGACTGAATATATCAGTCTACTTTTGATACAGGCCTTTACAATACATGTTTTGAATTTCTGCATGAGACTGAACAGATAGTTTGCCAACAATGAGTTCTGGTCATTTAGAAACATTCATCATATACTGTGATGACTGTGACATTTTCCATGTCTTTGTTTGCAGTATATTTTCTACTTAAAAAGAGTAATGTGTGTTTTTATAACTGACTATTTTTTGGGGGAGGGATGGCACTTTATCTTTGCAGGCATTGATTTGAAATATATTTCTTATTTTAATAATTATTGTCTCCACATAAATGGGGAACTGCAAGAAATGTTGATATTTTCACATTCATATTTGTTGTTTTAAGCACTGTTCTGACATATGAGCCATAACATTAACATGGGGTCTTAGAACTATTGAAATATTCAACAAGTTGAATATGCAATGCAGAATAGCACATGCTGGCTAAACAAAACGTATCTGAATGAAATACAACTTATTCATCCTCATATCAACCAGCAGCTTCAAGCAGAGTGAAAATACCACGTTAGTTGTGAATCACCACAAGTTTCTAGCTCATTTCTGCAGCTTGCCTATTGAAACAAGATCCCACATTTAATGTCCACGTGATTTTCACGAAATGGTTGTGTTTCCAAATTAATTGCTCAGAAAGTCAAGCATGCCATTTATCAATGTAATTAACTTTTTAATGATACAATAATTGCTAATCACTGCCAATCAACTCTCTTAGCCAGAAAGTAAACAATCATGAGTGTGGAACCTAGTTTCTTCTGGTTGTGAAATGATTTAGGAGGTTTTAAACATGAAAAAAGAAAAATGATTTTTAAAATTCTACTTTTCACCTTTTCTCTCCTTATTTCTCCTTCTGTACCTGATTTGACATTGAATTCACCACTCTATTAAACACTTCTTCTCAATACTTTCTAATTTTGTTTCTTAATCCTTTAATCTCATTGTTTAAGATGATATCTGTTCTGTTGATCACTAGGGTTATCAATGATCCTGTTACCCTTGCTGCACTGTTACCAGCTTACACTTCCAGTGACTTTGTGGGCAGAATAATTTAAACACTAAGGCCCCAATTTGCATTCCTGAGTTGAGGGTGCCTATTCATGAGAAATTCATGCCTATGCTTTAGATTCAGTCCAGTGTGGGTGAGGGGTTACTGGATTGGGATTCAGACTGGGTATCCCAGGAAGAGTCTAAGAACTTGCCAGTTCCCAAAATGACCAGTGCATAGAGCCTGCCTGGGGACTTTTGACACTTTACTCAAAGATTAAAGATAAAGGTAAAACCAGCAAACTTCCATCTTGCTCTCATCCTTTACTCTCTAGTCCCATTCATACCAACCTGTGCTTCTGTGCCCATCGCACTGGCCCTTCATACTGCTATGCTAACCTATTCACCTCGCCTGGCTCCTTATATCCTGTAATGTCACACTGTGCCCATTTGGGAAATTCCACAGGTTTTCATACCTGCAATGCAGTCTATTCATGTCTAAGAGCTCTTCTCAACTATATGCACAATTGTCCCCATAGCCCTCTATCACGTCTATACTGAATCATAATACCTTCCCACTTCCCTATGCCCTTCCATCTCCATGCTAACTCAGCTATTATCGGAATTAGGCATCAATCATGAGGCAATTTGACAGAAAACAAAGTTACCATTCACTATTGAAAAGAACACACTGTCATTGATACACAAATCACCCGAACATTGAAATTGGTTTAACCGTTCCTTTATGTAAATTGACTCTACACACAAGTGCTTCATAACTTCTGTGAACAAACATTTCCATTCAATAAGTGGTCAGAGCTGTCTGTCAATAAGTACCCTATTGTGAAAATCAGTCACACAGCACAAATCTTATAATGGTTATATATGGCCAGGCGTTCTGAAATACCTTGCATGATTTTAACTCCACACATCTTTGTGACAGTTCAGAGTCATATAGTCATAGAGATGTACAGCATGGAAACAGACCCTTCAGCCCAACTCATCCATGCCAACCAAATATCCTAACCTAATCTAGTCCCATTTGTTAACATAAGTCCCTTAACAACTTTGCCAGTCACAGTGAATGTATGAAAATTTTAACACGAGCATGCTTTATCATGAATCCAAAGGGTATCTTCACTCGACCAAAGATGTCTTACCTCCACTAAATATGTCCTAGCAGCTGATTCAAAAGGGGAGAACATAACACTGCCTCAACATCATCTCTCACACCCCCTTACTCTCCATAGAGCTCATGACTCAGTTTTGTATTTGTGGACACTCCTTGACAGATTGATACTTGTTCAGAAGTTGGACGATCCAAAGAATTTATGAATCATTTCCACCCAAGTTTCTCCACAGCTAACAGTCTTCAAAGGTACTTGCCCCTGACCCTCCTTTGTCCCTGATGTCCACCATCAAAATGTCATGGGACCATATCTGCATGGGTACTTTACTACTCCAAAAGGAATTCCTTGAGAACAGATCTGCTGCTACCTGGTTAACTCTCCACACTCAAAGGTTCAAATGCCAGGGAGTCCAAAATCCCAAATAGTGGAGGCAGCTGGTTATTTAAATGGCAACATGTGCGTGAAATACAACCCGATCCAATCTCTGCCCCAGGGAAATGAGAGATGACAGCTTAGGAGGTTGATCTTGCAATGCGTGACTTCTTCCAGCACAGTGGGATGTGCTCTATCTTGATATAAATCTGGGCTAAATGTGCAATTATTAGTCTAACTAATGGATGTACTACCAGCTCTCTCTCTCCATCACAATCTGTCTCATTGTGCTTTCTGGAATTCAGGTGTCACTGATGGCCATCAAGACAGACATTCATGTTATTCCTTAGAGTACTAGGAACTGATGCTACCCCAAAAGCTGTCCAATGGGAAAGCACATCTGGAATAAAATCCAATGATATATTGCTTGCATTAGTAGTGAAAATTCAACAAGTCCAATATTATTTTGATTCCTGACAAGGCTAATATTAACATTTTGGATGATGGATGCAATAAAAGGGCATTGGTATTAACTAACTGTTAATATCTGTCTATAATTTTACTTTCAAAGAAAAAAAAACCTTTAATCTTTGCTGGAAATGTTTTTGTAATCCAGTTGTTTAAAGTGCTTTGATAATGCAGATACAGCTACCTAATTAACCTATACTGTTAGAGTTTCAAAGTTACAAAGTTCAAACAAGACTTGTGAAGTTGGGTGAGTATTTTCTTGCATTGTAAATTGAATGTTTTTAAAATATCTTTACGACTATTGAATTGTTTGGCAGTATCAAGTTGCAATTATCTCCACAATCTTGAAAAAAATCAATTATGTCATTTTGAATTCTCTTCGCAAAATGGATCAGGGCTCTTTCATTATGCTTCTACATAATTTACTTCAAAATAAGCTAGAATGTTTGAGATATGAACATCTGATATACTTTATATGGACTGTGGAAATGCTGCACAAAATAGGTTGAGAGTTCTTTCCTTGTTTTGTATTTTGTTGTACTCTTAATACTCAATTGAAACTGTGATTATAGTGTTGAAAAGCTAGGGTTGTTTTCTTATTCCTGTTCAGTTTTCAGGATGGTTTTTGATTTGCTACTTTCAAGTTTGTGCTATCAGTATTTTTGCACTAATTAAAGTTCAACAAAATGAAGTTGTGGATTTTTATCATTATTTTTTCATGTTTTAATGGGATGTGAACATTGCTGGCTTGCTAGAATTTGTTTCTCATCTATAATTGCCAGAATTGATCTTGCAAAGTTGATGATGAGCCACTTTCTTGAACTGTTTTTCTCACTTCATGCAGGTAAATCCACTGTACTGCTGGGAAGAGAGTGAAAGGCCAATGAAAGAATAGTGATTCCGTTCTATGTCAAATGCAGCTTGGAATGAGTCATACAGTTATACAGCACAGAAATAGGCCCTTTGGTCCAACTCCTCTGGGCCAACCTGATATTCTAAACCAATCTAGTCCCATTTGCCAGTATTTGGCCTGTATCCCTCTAAATCCTTCCTATAAATGCACCTATCCAGATCCTTTTAAATGTTGTAATTGTAGCTTCCTCCACTACCACATTCCATACACATCCTGCCCTCTGCGTGGTCCATTTTAAAGCTTGTCCCTCTCACCTTAAACCTATATCCTCTGGTTTTAGTCACCCCTACACTGGGAAAAAGACCTTGGCTATTCAATCCATCCAATGCCCTTCATGATTTTATAATCCTCTATAAGATGACCCCTCAGCCTCTGATGCTTTAGGGAAAATAGCCCCAGCCTATTCAACCTCTCACTATAGCTCAAACCCTCCAAGCCTGGCAATACCTTTGTAAATCTTTTCTGAACTCTGTCAGGTTTTTCAACATTTTTCCTATAGCAGGGAAACCACAATTGTACGCAATATTTTAAAAGTGGCTTCATCAGTGTCCTGTACATCACAATATTAATTTACCAGCAGTAATGTTTTCTTGCATCTGCTTCCTTACCTTCCCAGATAGTAAAGATCATGACTTTGGAAGTTGTCATCAATGGAGCTCTGGTGAGTTACTATAGTGCATCTTCCGTACAGCACACTGCTGCCACTATGAACAATTTGGTAGAAGTGAATATTTAACTTAATGGGCGGGGTCCTGGTCAAACATTGCTTTGTCCAGGACTGTGGCAGCCATCTTGACTGTTCTAGAAGTTGCAATTTTCTAGGCAAGTAGAGAGTATTCTGTAGCACTTCAGATTTGTGCCGTATAGCCTTTGATGAGACAGGAGATGATTTACCATAGAATTCCAAATCTCTGACCTATGGATCCCAGTGTTTTACCCATACTACATTAGTTTGGTTAGGGACACAGTTAGTTTTGTGCATCAAGCTTCTGTGCCATTGCTGGATGTTGTCAGGGTCCATAGCCTTTGCAGTATGTAAGATTGATCCAAGTCATTAGCAGGCCATTTGTTACAAAGACCACATGTAATCTAAAACCTTCTTTATTTTGCCCCAACAATAGAGCTGCCAGAGGAATGATGGAGGCTGGTACAATTGCAACATTTAAAAGGCATCTGGATGGATGTATGAATAGGAAAGGTTTAGAGGGATATGGGCCAAGTGTTGGCAAATGGGACTAGATTAATTTAGGATATCTGGTCAGAATGGACGAGTTGGACCGAAGGGTCTGTCTCCAAGCTGTATGGGTCTATGACTCGAATAGGGAAAATCTGGATTCTATTTCAGAAAAGTTGTGACAACATTCTAGAAGAAGATATAAATACTTTTACTAAATGTAAATACTAGAGTGGGTCATTAAGCTATGATGAAAGCATTGTGAGCACAAAATAGTTAAGAAAATTTTTTTAACATGTCTGACTCTGAAAAGAGTACATTGTTATGTTGCATTCCATGTTCTATACCAATTGTCCCCATGAAAGTCTCTCTGAGCGGGACTGTCAAGCCTGATGTCAATTCACGGCAAATTAAATGCAAATTTGTTTGGTCTACTCAGGCTGATTGAAAACTAGATTGAGATTGCCCAAAGCCATTTCACTGACAGTTGTATAATTACAGTTAACAGAAATGATCAGCTTTCCTGTCTGAGCTGGAGACAAACTGAGCACCTATGATGGTGTCTTGTACTCCATGTATCTTCCCTATGTTTCCTACAGATAATAGTATTGTTCGTAATAAAATACAGCAATGTAAAGAGAATTGCATTAGTGTTTATAACATTTTAGTACATGAATCCCAGTTATAATGATAAACACAATTTTTCATATGCAAAATTACGGTTGTATTATCTATTATAATTTTTTTTTGCCATTTCCAGGCATTTGCAAGACAGTGGGAGCTATAGGGAAAAAATGCCAATTACAAATAGACTTACAAATCCAAAGCCCATAGACCTTGCAAGAATTTGTGGCAACAATTTACTTCTTTAGCAAATGTCATAACATTTTAAACATAATGCAAAATTATTTGCAATAATTCAGTAATATTCCACAAAATTCTGTTCAGGTCCTTGGTGACTTATCTCAATTTGGGGAGAAGTGATAGCATGTTCATTGCTAGACATTTTGAAAAATGTGAAAAAAATGTTTGTATTTGTATAGTGCTTTATCATGGCTCTTAGAAGCGTCACACTGAATTATTTTGAAATACAATGATTGTTGTTCTGTAAGCAAATATAGCATTCAGTATGCAGTCTGCAGGATTCCACAAACAACAATGAGATTAATGACCAATTTATCTGTTTTTGGTCATGTTGGTAGAGGCAGGAGTTCTTTCCAGGAAACCAAGTGATCTCATTGTTCTTCTTTAAACATTGCAATGAATGTTCCACATCCACATAAATTCAAGAAATAGGCAGAGAGGGTGATGTTTTCTTCAGTATACAATAGTTCTCACAAAGCCACACTTGCTTAGAACTACACTGAAGAGTCAGTCTAGAGTGAGACTTCATCCCATTAACAAATTTAAAGGCAAAAGTGTAACTGGTTACAAAATAGAAGCTAGTCAGAAAGGAAATAGCGGAGGTTTGAGCTGCCATTTTTCAATCCTCAGAAAAGAAAATGTAACATGCCTATTAAATTATAGAGATGAGTAAAGACTTGGTAATTTATAGGTGAATTAGTCTGCAGTCAGTACAAGCAAATTTTGATAAGTTTTAACTCTTGGTAGGAACCCTTTGAGTTTGAGTTTGATGTGCAGCAGATTTTAAATGTTGGGCTCCATTTGAACTTTGCCAGACAATCTATTTTGAGCAGGTAGCCAGCAGGGGAAGACAAAGAGACGGTGTACCAGAGTCTAAATCTGACACCAACGTAGCAGCAACAAGGTAGGCTACAGGTGGTAAGAAGTCTGTGGTTTTACAGACTGCATCAGTGGAGATGTGGTCACAACAGAGACTTAAACAATAGCTCTTTCTGGCCTCAGGAAAGAAGACTTTTTGTCATATTATTTCAATTATTTTGCTGCCTTTTCAACAACTTTACCTGATGGGATACCCACCTATTTGTGAGCAACTTAAAATGCTTTTGGGATTTCATGTATGTCTTATTTACCTGTAAGTAATATGGGTTAAGCAGCAATATGGATTAAGCAAAGCCAACTTGCATGGATTTGATTAAGAAAAATAATGTTTGAGAAACTTAATAGAATTTATTTTGCTTAACCCCATGCTGTTGTATAAATCTGATCCATAACAGTCACCCAGTCAACTGACTAAACTGGTCCCCCGAGGAGTCTGAGTTTCTCTGGGAACGTACACTTTACATGCATGCCATGGTCTGCAGCTGTGAATAGTGATGGTAGAAGTTCCAATTTTCTTTCCATCCATATGTCTGCTAAGAAATCTCCACTGGTATTGCTGTCTGTCACTGGGGCATATTAGAAAGCCTTACAAATTGATAGTTAACCCATTGTGAACACACCATCCTTGCTTATCAAGTCCTGGAGTAGGCCTTGTACTTGGAGATCCAGCACAGGAGTAGCAATCACCCATTGCAACAGAAGACCTCCTGGTCTTGCAATAATTTGGTTTGAACATAGATATTTTTGTTCTGATAAAGGTTTTGAAAGAATAATGAGGGCATCTCATTTGTACAAAACAGATGGGCATATGCAAAACTTTGGACACATTTCCAATACCCACCATCAGAGTGGACGATTTATTTGATCCCACCCATGAATTCTTCAGCTCTTTACATGGTGGGCAACCATTAAGAATTTAAAAGAGAATTCTTTTCTTGAAGTGTGTCTAGGCTGCTATCCTGCTTTGCAGCAAGAGTGGGGATTCGCATGTGCTGATTTAGAGATTCCTCAACTCATTCAGTGTACAGATCTCCCCAGATAAAGTGGGCAAAGACAATTGGAAACTCCTAAAACCAGTGCCAACCTGGCCCAATTGGGCCTCTGTCTCTCAGAATTTTGTGCAAGGTTGACCAAGATTCTAAGTTGAGAGTGTGGTGCTGGAAAATCACAGCAGGTCAGGCAGCATCCGAGGAGTAGGAGAATGGACATTTCGGACATAAGCCCTTCATCAGGAATGAGCCTTTCATTCCTGATGAAGGGCTTATGCCCAAAACATCGATTCTCCTGCTCCTTGGATGCTGCCTGACTGGCTGTGCTTTTACAGCACCACACTCTGATCACCAGCATCTGCAGTTTTCACTTTCTCTGACAGAGATTCTAAGGCATTTTGGCCCTAGGTTACCTACTAAGATTACCTATACAGTTAATGCTGATTATTTGTAACTATTTTAGCAGCTCCAGAATGAGCACTTGGCTATGTGTTATCAGTCTCACTGTTGAGTCAGGAAATGATGGATTTGAACCCCACTCTGGTACTCCAAGTAGTGGAGATTTGAATATGTGCTCAAATATGAAGAAGACATCTTCTGGGATACTTATATCCAAATGGTGTTAGATTGATAGCAATCTTACCTCTGAGTCATAAGAGTTGGATTTTGGTCCTACTCCAACGAGTTCTTGAAAACAGGGATCTGAGCGCTAGCTCGGAATGCCGGATTGAGACTCAACAGACATGTTCGTGCAGGTGACCCAACTGTATTAAAGGGTAGATGGGATTCTTCAGCCAACCTTGCAGATCAACTGAGAAAAAAATAACCCAAACATGAAAAAGGCCATGAAGAAGACAATGAGAAAATTCTTCTCTAGTAATGAGTGTAAAAATCTCATGTGAGACAATGAGCTAGAACATGTCTTACAGCAGAATATAATGGATGAACAGTATTTCCTTTTAGTGTGTTTTCTGTTTTGTAAGTTTCTTAATGTGTGCTGTAGTTTCCTCATTTTGGTAATACATTTATTATCGTTAAAAGTAGTATTTGTCAATAATATGGACTGCAGTACACTTGAGTATATCCATTGAAGAAAATTATAGCATAGGATCCATAATTGACCATGCCTTTGAATATATTGCTATTATATTATTTTTCCTGATGTTTAATGTTATTACTTGCAAAGTAAATCTGCATTTTTAACTGTTAGATAGATAGAATCTAAGACACTTTGTTAAAAGTTTTCATCTAACAGTTTTTTTTCAGCAGAACATAAACTGCTTTAGTTTCATTCATTGACGTTTAATAGACAGAAAATCTATTGAAGTTATAGTTCTATGAGAATATCTCTAGAAATCGCAAAGTTGTTTTGTTGATTGAATTAGGAAGTGGAACAGATTGAAAGAAAGGAAGATCAAGGCTAGTCACTGAGCCCCAGACAGTCATTTATTGCTCAATACAACTTTATTTGCTTATTACTGAAAAAAAGGAAAAGAATGTAAAAGAAAAGCAATGTTGTGCGTAAATCCAGAATATGATGTAATATGAAAGATTCAATGACTTATTTTATTCTCTCAGTTGTAAGGTAATGAAGGGGAAAAAAATAAATAATTAATGTGAGCTGTATGCTATAAACTGATTGTAGATGTTTTCTTATGAGATGGTTGAACTAAGATTAGCTGATTGACCCTCTCATCGGTATTTATCTTTTGATGTTTGGATGTTTCTGAGTTAGTAAAAGATTTTTGAAAAAAAATTATTTTGATAATGTAAACATTTTTGCTCAATTTACTTTACAAAATCTCAGTTCCAGGTTTTGACTAGAATTGGGATTTTGCTTTGATAAGATTTATCTATGATATTTCCACATTTCAGCTCAGCCTCAAATTTCTGATTAAAAGCAAATTACTGTGGATGCTGGAATCTGAAATCAAAAGCGAAAATGCTGGAAAATCACAGCAGGTCTGGCAGCAACTGTGAGGAGAGAAAAGAGCTGACATTTCGACAAAGCTGACAAAGCTTTGACAAAGGGTCGGTTAGACTCGAAACGTCAGCTCTTTTCTCTCCTTACAGATGCTGCCAGACCTGCTGAGATTTTCCAGCATTTTTTCAAATTTCTGATTACCCAAGTCTTTATATTTAAAAAAACCTTTGCCAATGTTTTAATTCCTTCTACTATTTGATTCAGCAAAGATTTACCAACATACAACTTAAAGCAGAAGGACTCTGCTCGGGCACTCAAGTCTGCTCTGTCATTCAATAGAATCACAAATTTTTCTGTTTGAGTTTTGTTTTCCACATTCCCATGTACCCTCAATAACCTTTGATTCCTTTGGCTAACAAGAATCTATCTACCTCTGCCATAAAAATTCTGCCTTCTGAGGCAGAGAATTCCAAAATTGCACAATGTCTGTGTGGAAAAAAACTCCTAATTTCTGTCCTGAAAGATCAACCCTAATTATAAAAAAAACCCTTATTCTTGATTCATCCACATCCACCTTATCAGGATGATTCAGGATCTTAAATGCCTCAATTAAGTCACTCTTCTAATCTCCAATGGAAACATGACCAGTTTGTCAAATTTTTCCTCATGAGACGACTTGCTGACATATGCAAGCATACAAGTTAGCAGCACAAATTTACTTTTGAGTTTTTGAGCTTTTGAGTCTACACTGACATTCAAAAGTTCATTTAATTGTAAACCCCAAATCTCAATTCCTGACTACTTTCGATACCTTTCAGCCCCTTGCTTTAATCTCTGATTTAAATGTGTAACCCCTTACATTTAATCAGTGACCCTTAGTTCTAGATTCCGCATTAGAGGAAACATCTTCTCCTCATCTACCCTGCTGAGGATCTACTGTTTCAGTCAAACACCTCTACATTTCTAAACTCCAGCTAGCCAGTCCAGCCTTTTCTCATAAGATAACCCTCTCATTCTAGGCATTAGTTTGGAAAGCTGCTCCTCTGAACTTCATCCAATATCTTTACTTTCTCCCTGAAATAAGGTGGCCAACACTGTACTCAGTACCGCAGATATGGTCTCATCAATCCCCTGGAGTATAATTAAAGCATAACCACCATACGTTTGTCTTCAAAGTTTGCATTCTACTGCCTTTCTTAATGCTGTGCCTGCATACTAATCTATTGTGAATCATACATGAGTACACCAAGATCTCTCTGTATCTTGGGGTTCTGCAGTCTCTCACAATTTACATAATATACTCACTTTTATTCTTACTGCCAAAATGGATATTTTCACATTTTCTCACACTCTACTCTATTTGCCACATATCTGCACAGTCATTCCACTTATTTATAGCATCCTTTTGTCTGCTTCATAGCGTCCTTGCCTTCTGATCATTGTGTATCAGTAAATTTGGCAAACAAACCTTCTATTCCTTCATCGAAATCAAGTAGGTTCACAAGATTGATTCCAGAGATGAGGGCTTTGTCTTATAAACAGAGATTGAGGAGTTTAGGGCTATACTCTCTGGAGTTTAGATGAATGAGAGGAGACTTATATGTGATGTATAAGATGTTAAAGGAGATTGACGCAGTAGATGTAGAGCAGATGTTTCTTTGTGTGGGGCTGTCTAGAACAAAAACTCATGGTTTTAGCATCAGGGATAACAGACTTAAAACAGAGGTGAGGAGGAATTATGTCTCTCAAAGGCTTGAATCTGTGGAATTCACTACCCCAGAGCGCAGAGGTGGACCGAATAGATTTGAGAAGATAGACAGATTTTTAAATTAGTAATGGGTTGAAGGGTAATGGAGCGTAGGGATGCAAGTGGAGTTGAGGCTGAGATGAGAGCAGCAATGATTGTATTTAATAGTGGAACAGGCTTGAGGGACTTACCTTCTCCTGCTCCTAGTTCTTACATTCTTATGTTTATGTAAATTGTAAATGGCTAAGCTCCCATCAATTCCTATGGCAAACCACTCACTACATCTTGCTAACCTATAAAAGGTCAATTTAAGCGTGCTCTCTGCTTCCTGTTATCTGCGATTCTTGCCAATTTGATACCTTCGGGGCGGCACGGTGGCACAGTGGTTAGCACTGCTGCCTCACAGTGCCAGAAAACCAGGTTCAATTGCCGCCTCGGGCAACTGTCTGTGAGGAATTTGCACGTTTTCGCCGTGTCTGCGTGGGATTCCTCCAGGTGCTCTGGTTTCCTCCCATAGTCCAAAGATGTGCAGGTTGGGTGAATTGGCCATGCTTAATTGCCTGTAGTATTAGGTGGAGGGGTAAATGTAGGGGAATGGGTCTGGGTGGGTTGCTCTTTGGACGGTTGATGTGGACTTGTTGGGCCGAAGGGCCTGTTTCCACATTGTAAGTAATCTAATCTAGTACATAATTACCTTTTATTTCCTACAATAACCTTTGTTTTGACATCTTATTGAAGACCTTCTGGGAATCGAAACTCAGGACCTCTCCTGTTTCCCCATTATCCACAGTATGTGCTATTTCCTCAAAGAACACCAATAGATTTGTCAAACATCGTTTCCCTTTGATGACAAAGCTCTATGTGATAAGGTGATCAACCACTGGAAGTGAGTGTATTGGAAACATGAAAACATAGAAAATAGGAGCAGAAATAGTCCGTTTGACTCTTTAACACCTCTAGCCTGCAGAAACTTGTTGACTCTGCCTGATTACTTCGAAGTTATCCAAATGCCCAACTGTAATTTACTTAATAATAGCCTCTAACATTTTCTCTCTGACAAATGTGAAGCTAACTGGCTTGTATTTGCCTGCTTTCTGTCTCTCTTCATTTTTGAATAAAGGATTTCCGTTAAGTATCTTCCAATTTAATAGGGCAATCCCGAAATCATGGATGTTTTAGAAAATTAAAATCAAAATATAAACAACCTTGAATAAAGGCAAAATACTGCAGATTCCAGAAATCTGAAACAAATACAGAAAATGCTGGAGAAACTCAGAAACCGCGGCATCGGCTGTGGAGAGAAAAACAGAGTTAACACTTTGAGTTCAATGTAACTCTTCAGAAAAACGTTCTGAAATGTTAACCCTATTTCTCTCTCCACAGACACTGCCAGATCTGCTGAGTTTCCCCAGTATTTCTGAGTTTGCATCAACTATTTCAATGGCTACTTAATTAAGGCCCTTAGATGAAGTCCACCATGAGCTAAATATTGACTAGCCTGCAGCTTCCTTGGTACCATTTGTGTGGTGATTGTGATTTTTCAGAGTTCCTCCCATCTTTTCATTTTTTTTGATTTATCATACCTTTGAGATGTTGCTAGTATCCTCAATAATGAAGACTGGTACAAAGTACCTGTTCAATTCATTTTCCAGTTCCTTATTTTCCATTATTAATTCTCCAGTCTGACTTTCTCCAGGACCAATGCCCACTTTCTTAACTCTTCTCTTTAAATATCTCGAGAAAGTCTTACTGTCAGGATATGCAGTAAGCTATTACAGAGTGTAATGAGGAGAAATTTCTTCACTCAGAGGGTGGTGAAACTGTGGAATTCTCTACTGCACAATGCTATGGAAGCTGAATTACTGAATGTATTTAAGGAAAAAAATTGATAAATTTCTGGAAGCAAAAGGCATTAAGGAGTCAAATGGACTATCTCTGCTCTGATTTTCATGTTTTCATGTTTCTAATGCATTCATTTCCAATGATTCATCATCTTATCACATAGAGCTCTAAATTTCCATGTGATCCACTTTCTTTGCACCTCTTTGATGTTTCTTTCCTTTCTACCTATTGCTCTGTAGCTCATGTATTTCTTTAGAACTGATCATCTGCCTCTATAGATGCACATTCTTCATGGAATACCCTTCTTTTCCACAATTCAATGTCACTGGACAGTGTCATCCATAGGCACAAGGCCAGTTTACAAGGATGTGATTATGACACTTAGTCCCAGTACATCCTGAGAAATGCAGAGTAATTGGGACAAACTTACTTCCTGTTTTGTTTGTAAAAATTAGATTACTTGGGTATGGAGCTTGGGGAAAGAAATAGAGAACTAGCTCAATTTTCTCTCTATTTCAGTTGATCAGCAAAGATTCATGTGGGGTCCCCTGCAGATTTGCGTGCCTATCTGGTCAGTATTAGTGTGCCTGCTGCAATGTGATACAGCAACGGGGAGAATGTCTCATTACACCACAATTAATAGTGATGCAGTATAAAAGTTGTCAAGTATTAAGTGCATGAAATGTTCTTTGCTGTTGATCTTGTATTGGCAAGAAACATCCAAGAAACTGGACGTAAACCAGATGAACCATATGAATCATATTAGAAAAGCAAAATTCTAAACTGAAATGAGAGACACAGCGGTATCCCTGGCAATGATTATAATATGGTAAACTCACACTTGGTGTTGAAACGTTATGATCATTTTTGTTGCACATTGTGATTTTGAATGAGGATAGAAGGCACAGTGACCAAAAGGGTTATTTACCAGATGGGTTGCAATCCCGTCATTGCAGGAGGCACAAGGAGAGGACCTGCAGCCCTTCAGAATGGCACTTAACAGGTGAGAGAGATGTATGTGGCTGAGGCAGGCACAAATAGAGAGACCTGTTGCAGGCAGGATGATGAGGTTGGAAGCCAAGTGACAGACTGGGTTGTGGCCTTTGATTCCTGTGATTCTGTCACAGGCACATAGATCCTCTGGCCCTGGAAGGTACTCAGCTGTTGCTAAGTGGCCACTCCAATGAACTGCAAGTAGCGTCACACTCTGGTCATGTATTTGGGGTCACTCCAATTATGGAAACCATTAAATCACACCACGGTCAGCGTAATTTGGCTTCCTGCCATCTCATTGAAGCAGATATTCCCTGGAAATAGAAACCTGATGTGGCTCTCCTCTAGTTTCCCCCATTTGCTTCCAATTCCACCTCCAAGGATCAGGAAATTCAGCTCAGCATGTTTGGAAAAGGTACCAGCACGTTTTATTTTAACAGACTCCGTGAGTGGCATGTACTGAGTGTCATAGACTTTGATCAATCAACTTAAGCATGCAAACCACTACAGATAGCATTGATTGAAATACCACCTACTAAAGGAAAATACAGACAGATCAATCAGCATTCACACTGTACTTTCAGATCTACTCTTGTAATAGAATATCTATGTTTTAAAAACATTACCAGCTATTGTTGCTGTTCAGAGCAAAAAGGTCAAACCTACTGAAATTTGGTGAAGTTCAGGTTCATATTTTGTGTAAAATAGCAATTTTCTCAAATTATGGCTAAATTGGTACCCATACTTGTAAGAAAGTCTTTAGAAAACCAAATTTTCGTTAGATTATTGACTTAAACAATACATTTTGTATTTTTGGATTTAATTCAGCAAGAATGAAAACATAATTATAGCTAAACAGGTTGTTTGTTTGGAAAGTGGTCATCTTTTTCTCATTATTATCTTTATAATTCTGCATAATTCGCATATTTTCCAATGATATGAAACAGTTACATGAATGTACTAGAAATATAAGAGCTGACTTCAGAATTCCCTTGACACCAAAAAGAATCAAGGGCTCACTGGAGTCCATATAATATCCCTTACTCCTGATTGAACCGTCTTCCAGCCAATCTGTTCAAGCTCATTCTTATATTGAAGATTCTGCTGCAGCTCTCTGATTAATAGGCACATCTAGTTTCAATGGCATTGTGCTGGACAGCCTGAGTTTTTCAGGTTAGACCTGGTCCTACTTAATGCATATGACAGCTGCTGCCTATTAGTCCTGTAGGTCTATGTGTTTTATTTAACTGCTGACAAAAGTGTCCACACTATTTTTAATTTAATCACTTTGTGAATTCTTTGATACGTATTTTGTGACTGGAAGATTTTGGTGCTTTCTGAATGTGCTAAGTAAGCAATTGACAGAACCAAGATGAATTGTTGAAAGGAAAAAAAACTATACTGGGAATTTCCTCCGGTCTTTTGAATTGGCCACCATAACTTTGAATTGATATCAACAGGAATCCTTTTTTCTGCAATCTGCCATAGAAAAATAAAGGAGAATGCCATGTCTTTTGGATGAGATATCAAACTGTATTCTGTGAACCACCTCAGGTGAAGATAACATACTTAATGTCACTATTTGGAGAAGAGGAAGGGAATTCGATGTCTTGCCCTTGTATTTACCCTGTAAGAAATATCACTAAAATAGAATGTATCTGGTCACTATCATATTGCTGTCTGTGGGACCTTACTTTGTGCAAATTGACAGGAATGGAGTGTTTGAGTTATAAGGAGAAGCTGGATAGGCTGAGTCGTTTTTCACTGGAGCATATGAAGAGGAAAATGCAGGGGGATGGGTCTGGGTGGGTTGTGCTTCGGAGAATCAGGTTGAACTTGTTGAGCTGAAGGGCCTGTTTCCACACTAAGTAGTCTAATCTAAAAAAAAGAAAAAAAGGTGGCAGTAGTTTAGTTTGGGATTATGGTTGGCATGGACTGGTTGGACCAAAGGGTCTGTTTCTGTGCTGTATGACTCTATGACTTCATTGAAACAAAAGGGTGCACACTTCAAAACTACCTCATTGGCTTTAAAACAACTTGGATGACCTGAGATTATGGTTGGTGCTGTGTTGTATCTCATGATCAGTTTGTCAGTATTCCTTTAAGAGCCACAGAATCTCAAACTTTAAAAGTAATGATTAAGGAACATTACTGTTCCTTCAGTGTTGCTGGGTCAAAATCCTGGAACACTTTTACTCTAGTGATGGAGAGGGATAAGTGTGCACTGCAGGGCAAGATTATAGCTGGGGGCAGGGAAATTATGATGCGGTGAGGCATGACTTAGGATACGTGGCTTGGAAAAGTAGACTTCAAGGGAAGGGTGCAATCGATATATGGAGCTTGTTCAAGGAGCAACTATTGAGTGTCCTTGATAAGTATGTACCTGTCAGGCAGGGAGGAATGGGTCATGTGAGGGAGCCGTGGTTTAATAAGGAATTGGAATCCCTTGTTAAAGGGAAGAGGGCGGCCTATGTAAAGATGAGGCGTGAAGGTTCAATTGGGGTGATTGAGAGTTATAAGGTAGCCAGGAAGGATCTAAAGAGAGAGAGCTTAGAGCAGCAAGGAGGGGACATGAAAAGTCCTTGGTTGATAGGATTAGGGAAAATCCAAAGGCTTTCTATAGGTATGTCAGGAGTAAAGGAATGACTAGGGTAGGAATAGGTCCAGTCAAGGATAGTGGTGGGAAGTTGCGTGTGGAGGCTGAAGAAATTGGGGAGACACTGAATGAATACTTTTTGTCAGTATTCACTCAGGAACAGGACATTGTTGCCGATGTGAATATTGAGTCACAATTAATTACAATGGATGGCTTTGAGGTATGTAGGGAAGAGGTGTTGGAAATCCTGGAAAGGGTGAAAATAGATAAGTCCCCTGGGCCTGATGGCATTTATCCTAGGATTCTCTGGGAAGCAAGGGAGGAGATTGCAGAGCCAATGGCCTTGATTTTTATGTCCTCGTTGTCTACAGGAATAGTGCCAGAAGACTGGAGGATAGCAAATGTAGTTCCCTTGTTCAAGAAGGGGAGTAGGGATAACCCTAGTAACTATAGGCCGGTGAGTCTTACCTCTGTTGTGGGCAAAGTCTTAGAGAGAATTGTAAGGGATAGGATTTATGAACATCTGGATAGGAATAATGTGATCAAGGATAGTTAGCATGGTTTTGTGAAGGGCAGGTCATGCCTCACAAACCTTATTGGATTCTTTGAGAAGGTGACTAAGGAGGTGGACGAGGGTAAAGCAGTAGATGTGGTGTATATGGATTTTAGTAAGGCGTTTGATAAAGTTCCCCATGGTAGGCTACTGCAAAAAATATGGCGGTATGGCATTGAGGGTGAGTTGGAGGTTTGGATTAGGAATTGGCTGGCTGGAAGAAGACAGAGGGTAGTAGTTGATGGTAAAGGTTCATCTTGGAGTGCAGTTACCAGCGGTGTTCCACAAGGATCTGTTTTGGGACCATTGCTGTTTGTCATAAATGACCTGGAGGAGGGGCTAGAAGATTGGGTGAGCAAGTTTGCGGATGATACGAAAGTCGGTGGAGTTGTTGACAGTGAGGAAGGATGTGGCAGGCTAGAGCTGGGCAGAAAGGTGGCAAATGGAGTTCAATGTAGGTAAGTGTGAAGTGATTCACTTTGGTAAGAGTAACAAGAAGATGGGGCACTGGGCTAATGATCGGATACTTGGTAGTGTGGATGAGCAAAGGGATCTTGGTGTCCATGTACACAGACCTCTGAAAGTTGCCACACAGATAAATAGTGCTGTGAAGAAGGCATATGGCGTACTGGCTTTTATTGGTAGAGGAATTGAGTTCTGGAGTCCTGAGGTCATGTTGCAGTTGTATAAGACTCTGGTGCGGCTGCATCTGGAGTTTTGTGTGCAGTTTTGGTCACCATACTATAGGAAGGATGTGGAGGTACTGGAACGGGTGCAGAGAAGGTTTACCAGGATGTTGCCTGTTATGGTAGGAAGATCGTATGAGGAAAGGCTGAGGCACTTGGGGCTGATTTCATTGGAGAAAAGAAGGTTTAAGGGTCACTTGATAGAGGTGTACAAGATGATTAAGGGTTTAGATAGGGTTGACCATGAGAACCTTTTTCCAGGTATGGAGTCAGATATTACGAGGGGGCATAGCTTTAAATTAAGGGGTGGTAGGTATAGGACAGATGTTAGGGGTAGATTCTTTACTCAGCGAGTCGTGAGTTCATGGAATGCCCTGCCAGTAACAGTGGTGGACTCTCCCTCTTTATGGGCATTTAAATGAGCATTGGATAAGCATATGGAGGAGAGTGGGCTAGTGTAGGTTAGGTGGGCTTGGATCGGCGCAACACCGAGGGCCGAAGGGCCTGTACTGCGCTGTATTTTTCTATGTTCTATGTTCTATTCCCTACCATCATTATAGATGTACACTAAATGGACTGCAACAGTTCAAGAAAGCAGCTCACCACCAACTTCTGAAAGGCAACAAGGAGTAGGCAATAAGTGCTGGCCTAGCCAGTGACTCCCATATCCTGTAAATGAAATAAAAATATATAAACTGAAAATCATTTTAAACAATATCATAGCATGTAACTTGAGGGCACAAAGGTCTCAGTCACCATCTTAATAGGTGCCACTTGAAGCCTTACATTCTGGTAGAAGTATGTTACTCTTTGCAGTTGAGTAGCTTAACTTGAGCCCAGTCACTGAAGTGCCTGTGAATGAAATATTTGTCTATTTTAGTGAGCTTTAATAAACATCCATTAGATCCTTCAATGCTATATAACCTGCAACTAGCTTCTTATATTATGGGAGACAGCGTAAGAATTGCTGCAGAAAGTGAAGGTGATCTGCTCAAGGCAAAACATGCCTTATGGTTAGCAGCAGTGCCTGTCTAGAAAGAAACAATTTCAGTATCTCACTAGATTGAAAACCTATTTGGAAATCAACCTGACAATAGCCCAGCTTTGCATGGTCAGGAAGGAGAGGTCATATCTGAAGTGAGACACAGCTCGAGTGAATGTATAGTTGGGGAATTTGGAGGCAGTCGGAATTTGGTGCAAAGGGGAATAGGCTCTTTTTGTTTGCTTTTTTGCTTCATAGTTTAACAGGATGAGTTGAAGCTCAGGTTTTGAGCAGCATCAAGGACAGCCATGTGTTTATTTGTTGGTTATAGCTGCTAACTTGAATACCAATTATCGTTTACTTTCAGATTGAAGGCAAATAGGGAAAATATTTACAGATTACAAGCTAAAAAACCAGCAGGAAATTTTTAAGACAATAAATTAAGAGCTAAGTAAGTAGAGATGCTTGGCCAGCCAATGTGTTGTATTTGCATGATGTAAAAGAGGGTGGACCCCATTGTGGATCCTGGTAACCACACTGATAGCCAGTGTTGATTGCTTGAGGAAATCCTGATCAGAGTTAATCAGCTGGAGTCTGAGCTTCAAACACATCATGGGGAGTTACCTGGATGCTGTGTTTCAGGAGGCAGTCATATTTCTTAGATTAACTACATTGAACTCAGTCAGGGACAGGAGAGTATGACAATGAGCTCGGCAGGTAGAGGGTTCCAGGAGGTAGTGCTGAAGGAACCTCAGCTCCTGAGCTTGTCTAAGAGGTTTGAGTTTTCTGCTCCTGTATGGATGAGAGCAGGGGCTGTAGGGCAAACAACAAACTGACCATAGCACAATGGTACAGGGACCCATTCAAGAAGGGGGAGAATAGAGAAATATAGTTTTAATCGGGGTAGCATAGAAAAATAGACACTGTTCTGTGTGACCAGGATTGAGAGTTCCAAGGCTAGGTAGCTTGCCTGGTGTCTGGATTCAGAATATCTCATCAGGGTTCCAGAGGAATTTGGAATGGGATGGAGTTGGTTGGGAGTGGGGTTGGGGGAGATGCAGTTCTCATGGTCTAAAAGGTACCAAAGCTAGAGGTAGAAAGCGAAAAGAGGTTCTGCTGAGGGGATATGAACATCTAGGGGCTAAATTATAAAAGCAGAAACAAAAAGGTAATAATCTCAGGATTACTACTTAAACCATGAGCTAATTGGCACCGGATCACCAAAATTAAAGAAGTAAACACATGGCTCACAGATGACGGGGAAAAATGGATTTGCATTCATGAGACATTGGCACCAAAACTGGGGAAGGAGGGAGCTGTTTTGATGGGACACACCAGAATTACATTGGGACCAGAGTCCTGGTGAATCACATAATTTGGGCTGTAGATAGAGCTTTAAACTACTTAGTTGGCTGGAGATTGTGGGATTTAGTTGTATGGAAGTTTATGACAAAGTTAAGCAGGTAGAAGGGCTCAGGAGAGGTTGTTAAAGTTTCCAGAACAAGTAATAGGACAGAAAATATGTAAAAGATCAGGAATTTAACTTCAGGCACAGCATTTTAGGGACAACCATAAGAAGTTGGGAAAGGTCAAATAAAACTGAGGGTGTTATACTTCAATGCAGGCAATATAAGAAACAAGGTCAATGAGCTTGTAGCATTGATTGAAACTGGTGGGTACAATGTTGTGGGCATTACAAAATGTGGCTACGATGAGATCAGGGCTGGGAACTAAATTTCCAAGGATACATGTCCTATCAAAAGGACAGGCAGATGGGCAGAAGGGGTGCAGTTGTTTTCTTATTAAGAAATGAAATTAAATTGCTAGCAAGAAATGGTATTGGGTCAAAACTGTGGAATCTATGTGGTAAGAGTTGAGGAAATGTAAAGGAAAAAAAATACCCTCATGTGAATTATGTCCAGGCCTTCTAACAGCAATCAGAAAATCAGACAGAAAATAAATCAGAAGATAGAAAAGACAATAAGAAAGATACTATTACAATAATTATTGGGGACTTCAATATGTAGTAGTTAGATTCCTGATGAAGGGCTCTGGCCCGAAACGTCGAATTTCCTGTTCCTTGGATGCTGCCTGACCTGCTGTGCTTTAACCAGCAACAAATTTTCAGCGCCGACTTCAATATGTAGGTGGACTATAAAATCTGGTTGGTAGTGCATCTTAAAAGACAAATTTGTGGAATATTTGTGATATCGTTTTGTTGGAGCAGCTTGTGGCAAAGCCCACTAGAGAACAAGCAATTCTGGATCTGGTAATATGTATGAAGACAAACGTGATCAGGGAGCTTAAGGGTAAGGAACCCCAAGGGAGTAATAACCATTATATGACAGAGTTCACCCTGAAGTTTGAGGGAGAGAAGCTGGAATCAGATGTAACAGTAATACAGTTGAGTAAAGATAACAACAGAGACATGAGGGAGAAGCTGACCAGAGTTGATTGGAAGGGGAGCCTCGCAGGGAAGACATGGAGCAGCAATGGCAGGGGTTTCTGGGGATAATTTGGGAGGCACAGCAAGGAAGAAGCAACATACTAAGGGGTGAATGAGGCAATCATGGCTGACAAGAGAAGCTAGGGACAGCATAAAAGCAAAGGAAAAAAACATGCAATATAGTGACGATCAATGAGAAACAAAAGGATTGGATGCCTTTAAAACCTAGCAGAGGAGAACTATATAAACAAAGGGCTTGGGGGCAGGATGAAGTATGAGAGTAAGCTAGCTAAGGATATCAAAGAAAATTGCAAGGTGTTATTTAGGTATATAAAAAGCGTGAGAAAAGCAAGAATGGACATTGACAATTGGCAAATGAGGCTGAAGAAGTAGTAGTGGGAACATAAAAATGGCAGAGAAATGGAATAGGCACTTTGCATCAGTCTTCACAGTGGACAACACCAGCAGCATACCAGAATTTCGAGAGAGTCAGGGACAGAGGTGAGTGTAGTGAGCGTCACTAAGGAGAAGGTGCTGGGGAAGCTGAAAGGTCTGAGGGTGGATAAATCACCTGGACCTGATAGACTACACCCCAATGTTCTGAAAGAGATGGCTGAGGAGATTGTGGAGGCATTGGTGGTGATCTTTCAGGTATCACTGGAGTCAAGGAATGTATCAGAGGAGTAAAAAATGCTAATGTGATACCCTGTTTAAGAAGGGAGGATGCCAGAAGTCAGGAAATTATAAGCTGGTTTGCCTGACCTTAGTTATTAGCAACATGTTGGAGTCCGTTATTAGCATGAGATTGTGAGGTACTTGGAAGTATATGGTCAAGTAGGGCTGAGTCAGCGTAGCTTCATCAAGGGAAGGTCATGCTTGACAAATCTGTTAGAATTCTTTGAGGAGGTAACGAACCAGCAGACAGAATCTATTTAAATTTCTAAAATGCCTTTGACAAAGTGCCATACCGGAAGCTGCTGAATAAAATGAGAGCCCATGGTGTTAGAGGCAAGGTCCTGGCATGGATAAAGCAATAGCTGACTGGAAGAAAGCAGAGAGAGAGTTTAAAGGAGTCTTTTTTAAGATGGCAGCCAATGACTAGTGGAGTTCCTCAGGGGTCAGTGTTGGGACCACAACCGCTTATATTATACATTAATGACCTGGACGTAGGAACCGAGGGCATTGATGATAAGTTTGCAGATGACACAAAGATAGGTGATGGAGCAGGTAATGTTAAGGAGACAGAGAGGCCGCAGAAGGACTTGGAGAGGCTAGGATAATCGGCAAAGAACTGGCAGATGGAATACAATGTGAGAAAGTCTGTGGTTACGCACTTTGGTCAGAAGAAACGAGGCATAATCTGTTTTCTAAATGGGGGAAGGCTTTGGAAATCTGAAACACAAAGGATATTGGGAATCCTTGTTCAGGATTCTCTTAAGATTAACAGACAGGTTCTGTTGGCAATTAGAAAGGCAAATGCAATGTCAGCATTCACTTCAAGACAGCTAGAAGACAAAAGCAGGGATGTACTGCTGAGGCTGTATAAGGCTCTGGTCAGACAGCATTTGGAATATTGTGAGCATTTTTGGGTCTTACATGTAAGGAAGGATGTGCTGGCATTGGAGGGTGTCCAGAAGAAATGAACAAGAATGATTCCGAGGATAAAGAGCACGCCATAGAGAAGTGGTTGAGGACTCTGGGTCTGTACCCTCAGTGCAGTTTAGAAGGATGAGGGAGGATTTGATCAAAACTTATGGATATTGAGATGCCTGGGTAGAGTGGATATGGAGAATTTTTTTCCACTAGTAGCAAGTCAAGGACCCAAAGGGAACCACCTTAAGGTGAAGGGACAACTCTTTCTAACTGAGATATGGAGGAATTTCTGCAGTCAGAGTCTGTGAAAATCACTGCCACAGAAGGTTGTGGATGCAAAGCCATGAGTCTACTTCAAACAGAGAGAGATAGATTCTTGATTAGGAAGGGGATCTAACGTAACCAGGAGAAGGCAGGAGAATAGGGTTGTATTGATTGGATGGTGGAGCAGACTTGATGGGATAAATAGTCTAAATCTGCTCCCATCACTTATAGTCGAACAGTATATTTTGACCAACCTGCAGCATCAGCGACTATGAGTAGAGATCTGCAGATCCTTCAAGCTGGGATAAAATCCTAACAGTAAAATTAGAATGTAAGCAGGGCTAAAGGTTACAGACCTGTGTTGAGGCAGTGAAGATTCATTCCCTGTCTCTCTCCCCGTAAAAAAAAGAAGCCTGCTGTTTTGAGCTTTTAAATGAAAAGAACCCCTTAATGGTCCTCAGTGCATAGCCAAAAGGCTCAAATGAAAGAAAATAATAGAAATACATATAAAATTACTTGCACATGATTTTATACACTACCAAGCCATATTTGTGTCCAATGATCCATTCACTTTGCCATTTTGTTTCTTCAAATTGGTGCAAAGGTAGAGGGAACACCATGTATTATCATTATCTCTTGTTTGGTGCAAATACCTTCGCGTGACTGAAATTTGCACCTGCATGGTTACAATTTTTGAACTACAAGGCTGTAGTTTAAAATAGCTCTCTAAAAATGACCAAGGCCAGAAGGGTACAGCAACAATTCAAAATTAAGGGAAACAGAGGCACTAAAGGGAAACATAAATTGAGCTGGAAGCAAAGTCAGTAGAACAAATAAACAAACACAACACTGTACCCTACTTCTCTTAAAAAAGAACCTTCAGTTAGAATTGGAAGGCAAACACTTCATTAGAGACTTGGCAGCCTATTATACTTCCACTGAGTTGCAACTGTGCAAATAATGCATACAGTTTTATTTTACAGAATAAACCATACATGATACATAGAACACTGAAAATTTTGCTTCTCATTAGTAGGAAAGGTTTACACAGAATTAATACTTCTGTTTTGTTCTGGATAATTGGAAAGATAAAGAAGAGAGCTTGCAAAGGACTCAAAAGGCCAGCTCAAGGCTTAACTTCAGGATTGACAGACTTCAATTCTTGGCATACAGTCAGCAATTCCAAGAGTTTATTGAGCAGTTTGTTGGAAGATGCTGCAATTGATTTAATCAATATAATTATTATAGTATCATAAACTGTGACCTGAGGGTAGTAAGGTCTTAGATGCCATTTTGAAGTCACTTGAAGCTGATTAAAGCAGACTGTTGTTTCTAGCCAAATCGCTAAGTATTAGCCCACTCATTGAAATACTTGTGAATACAATAATTGTACATGTTATTGACCTGTTATATATATTTTTGGATCTTTAATACCACATTACCTGTATCTAGATCTGGATGTTATCTGAAATAACATAGTCACTGCTGCATCATTCCTAATGTAAGTGCATGCCTTTGTTTCTTTTATCAGTCTTACATAGGAGCAAGTGTAGGCCAATAAATTCCTCAAGAAAATTTTTATCTAAACAATTAGATTGCTTGTACAAAGTTAAAAATCACACAACACCAGGTTATAGTCCAACAGGTTTAATTGGAAGCACTAGCTTTCGGAGCACTGCTCCTTCATCAGGTGGGTGTGGAGAACACAATTGTAAGACACAGAATTTATAGCAAAAGTTTACAGTGTGATGTAACTGAAATTATACATTGAAAAATACTTTGATTGTTTGTTGAGTCTTGTAAACTTTTGTTATAAATTCTGTTCTTACAATTGTGTTCTCCACACCCACCTGATGAAGGAGCGTCGCTCCGAAAGCTAGTGCTTCCAATTAAACCTGTTGGACTATAACCTGATGTTGTGTGATTTTTAACTTTGTATACCTCAGTCTAACACCGGCATCTCCAAATCAAGGTTGCTTGTATGCAGGCTTAAATATCAATTTTATTCAACTCAACTTTATTCTATACCTCTGGATACCCTCACCTCAACAAATCTGTGTGCTTAAATTTTGAAAATGCAAATCAAGCCATTTGTGCCGAAATGAGTTCCAGACTTCCACTGCCACTGCCACTGCCACTCCTAAATGACTGACCTTGGAGCCTCCTTAGCTTTGGTATGCAAAATCAGCCGTCTCCTTTAGCAACTCTTCCACTTCCAATTTGAGCATTTGCAGTGAATTTTCACCCACTACATGAAATAGAGACCTACTCTAAAAATAAGTAATCTCCAGGAAGATAAAAACCTCAGACCTGACAGCTGTACATGAGGAACAAAAACAAAAGTTGCTGGAAAAGCTCAGCAGGTCTGGCAGCATCAGTGAAGAAACATCAGAGTTAATGTTTCAGGTCCAGTGACGCTTCCACAGAATGGAGGAAGGATTTGTGCAGAGGAATAGGTTTGTATGGTGACTGTACAAATTAGGCCTGTTTTCTCTGGAATTTAGAGCGTTAAGGGGTGATCTAGTCAAAATTTTCAAGATATTACCAGGAAAACACAGGACAAATAAAGATGAACTATTTCCACTGGTTGGCAATTCTAGAGCTATGGGGCATAGTTTGAGAATTAGTGCCAGGCTGTACAGGAGAGTTGTTTGGAAACACTTTTACACACAATGGTTGGTACAGGCTAGAACTCTCTTTCACAAATGGCAGTGGATGCTGGATCAGTTGTTACCTTTAAATCTGAGATAGATAAATTTTGCTCGGTGCAGGTACTAAGTAATAGGGACCAAAGGCAGGTAAACACAGTCTGACCACAGGTCAGCCATGATCTCACTGAACGGCATGTTCAAGGGGCTGAATGGTCTACTCCTGTTCCTACTCCAGTTCTTACCAATAGGCCTTGCGATATGTTTTGAGTATTGGTTAGTTCAGTTAACTAACCAGCTGGTAGGTGATGCCAACAGCTTGGATTCAATTCCCACAATAATTGAGATTACCATGAAGGTCACACCTTCTCAACCTTGCCCCTTGATTTAAGATGGCGACCCTCAGGTTAAACCACCATCTCTCTCTCTCTCTCTCTAATGGGAAAGCAGCCCTATGTCCAGTAGGGCTATGGCAACTTTATTTTTACTTTTGCATTACATTTAAGTGCCTAACATGCCAGCTATCACCTCCAGAGCATTGTGCTTGTATGTTTATTTTCCCTTCCGGTGGCCTTTGCTACAAGGTATAATTCATCTTCAACAAATGCTTGAAATTTGATAAACTATTAAAGTAGTTAACCTATTTGCATAAGCTGTTGTAATTACAAGCAGGAAATTGCATTATTAATGCCAAACTCATACTCATAATCTATACCAATGGATTGAAAATAAACAAGCAAAAATAAAATGGTAGGATTGCAAGATCTGTTTCCATGCTGTATGACTCTATCTGCCCAACTGTTTATATTGACAGTGCAGTCATGAGAGTATAGATTGCTTTCAATATATGATTAGTTTGATGTACACTTTTACAATCTGCTGGAAGCTTTTGATTGGAGTGCATGTGCAGTTGCAATCACAAGAAACTCCTTACATTGGAAATCTGGAACCAACTAATGCATACAGCATCCAAATTGTAATCTGAGAATGCTGCTGCTAGAATGAATTACTTCATTCCAATAATATACAAAAATAAAGAATGCAATGTGATAACAATACGTTTATAAAATGTTAAATCACAGTTTCAAAGACAGTAAAAGCTATAGACTGTAAGGCAGAATATTTTTTACAAGGCATTTTCTGATGCTGTTCATAATTTAATTCTAATTATAATTATGTATTTTCTTAATGCACATAAACTGTGTTTGTATTCAGACTATATTCCTCACAGGCTTATTGGCAAACAATTGGCCTTTGTGAAGACAAACATTAAAATCCAGAAGCTCCCAGATTTGATCTTTGGTTTAAAATTCTTTCAGCGTGTAGGACTAGGTCTAGGTTCCCCTGATTAGTGAGGGAACAATTTATTGGAGTTCGTATTGCTATTTCCTATCAGTAATATCTGTTTGAAGTTATGAATCTGGCAATTATTGGTAAGAGTGGGTTTCATCAACACTTACATACTCCCTCCAAATCACCAGGACAAACCTTCATTGCCCATAGTGAATTCAGAATTCCAATTTGGCTGACTCTTATCCATTCTGCTCAATTCCATTGACTTCAATAGATGTGAATATGGCAAAGGGTATATTGTGGGTAGTTGAACCAAAATAATATGATCACACTTGGTGGTGCAAATTAAAACTAGCTACCCTGATGAGATGCACACACGAATAATGCAGACTTTCATAAGGTACAAAGAGACAATTGAAACTGCACAATAATTGGAGTCACTGCTTTCAGGTGGTGATGCAGAAAATGTGGGTGGAGAAACCAACAACAACAAAGTTTCTGCGAAATTTGAACAGTTAATTAAGATTGTTGTCCTTCTTGTGAAACATTAATGGTGCCATAGTTGATTTGTTTGTGTTTTCTTTGCTATGGTTGATGCACATATACATTTCATTGTAATCATAATTTTGCTTTTTATGGGTACATTTTGTTATAAATCTGATATGAGCATTACAAATCCCAAACTGAAAATCTAATCATAAAAAGAAAAGATACTGCAAATGATGCTTTCAATGGTGCTTGGGTTTTATAATATGTCAATAATTAAATGTGTTTGTTGTCTTTGTTCAGATAGTTCAAAGGGTATTATAATCTTCAAAGCATTAGGAACTCATTGAGATTGTGTCCACTTTGCTGTTGTTAGCTTTTAATTATTGCAAGTATTGCAATCCTATGTTTTACCATGAATAGAATACACAATAAAGATACAATTTAATGGAAAAGCTCAGCTCCTGTTTTTGTTGGCCTAGGCCTTTACCATGTAAAACTGAGAGAAAAGTCATGATTTATTTCACAGATTTGTAGTCACCATTCCACAGGGTAATGGGTAATTTATGGAACTTTAGGGAATGATATTCCTGAAGTCTGTTATTTCACTATAAAAAGCTTCCTACACTAAAACAAATGCATTATGACTAATACATATTGTGTTATACAGATAATTTGAAGAGAACCTCTTTGATCAGTTGTCAACAATTATATTGTCCTTTACAACATAATGAACACTAAAAGAGAAGAAACAGACACCATTAAAAACTTTAAAAACTTTACCAGTCACTGTGTAAAACATGTTTTGTGCAACAAAGACTGGATTCATTACTTATGAACCACATATTTAAATAAGTGTGTCACACGATTAATGAAATAAAGTATCCTAAAAAGAACTAAATGGGATGTGGCAGGGACTGAGTGTTTTTTTTTATGGAACAATTTTGTGTGAAGCAAAATGATGAATACTAATGCTGAGGATTAGAACATAAGAGCACGTTTTACAAATTTGTGAACCTGATGACAGCTTCACAAACCTGAAGTGTACATCACAAAGTCATGTGATTTCTTCTGCAGAACATGCAAGGCCTTCAGTTGAGTAATTCTCAGATGGAAACTGTTTTGTGCTATCAACTTATGGTCATTTGGATCTGAGCTAAGAGTGTCATTGCGTTTTGTCATGACTCTGATAGGAAAAATGCACTCGAGATCAAACGCATTATTCCTGAAACATGACCAATTTAGTTGCTAAGATGGTTAATGTGATCATAATTTAAGGTAAAGGAAACCTTCACCAGCTTTCAGTGTTAAACAAAGGAATGAAAACTTGTTGATTGTTATAAATGTATCTTTTAACAAGCGGCAAAAATGGATTATTAAATACTAATACAAACTTAATCTAAACCCCCTTTATATCCAAATGTGCACACATTCATAAACAAACAGGATGGACTAGAGAAATGAAACAGATAGTTTTGTTTGAATATCATTGGCAGAAAATATAAGCACAAAGGAATGAAGTCTGTGAATTGAGAGTTCAAGGTATGAGGAGAACTGAGGTACTATTTCCAAATATGGATGGTGAGTGGCTTCAACAGGAACTTGCAGGCTGCGGTAATTACATGTATCACTGCCTTTGTCCTTCTGGGTGGTGACAAATGTGAATTTGGAAGACACTGTTTGAAGTGCCTTGGTGAATTTCTTCAGTGTATCTTGTCAATGGTACATACCGCTGCCAGTGATTGTTGATGGTGGAGGGAGTGAATGGTTGTGAACATGGTGCTAATCAAGCTATTAATAATGTGGGCTGATTTCTGATGCTGGATCCTGTCAACCTTCAATAAGCACTGGAGAAGGAGAAATCTGCTGTTGTAAGTATGGTAGCTTGAACGAAGCTAAATATAGAAGGACACATTTAGTACTTTCAATATTTTTCAGAAATAAAAATACCACAGCTATCAAATGACCCTCATGAAGGCAGAAACCCTTCAGAGTGGCTTCTAGCTGCAGCTGTTGTCAATTTCTTGTACTGGCATGTGGGGATGATACTTAATTCTTTATGAGCACTGGAGCCCTGGTCTTTCAATGGGAGGCCACCTCAAGTTTTCAGATGTGTTTTGGGTACCACAGTGAAAACTTCCTATTGGCATAGGAAAGAGGCCCAAACAAACTCCTTAATGGCAGTTTACCTCAATGTGGGTGAATGGTCATCCTTCTTGCACCTCACCTGGGCTCATTGAAAATGGTCAGGAGTCATGTGTGTATTGGTAACCAACATGCAGGGCAATTTGCAATATTTTTAGCCTGTCTGCCTCCGTTTCTGCCTTCCCTTAATGATGAGAATCCTGCGCAATGTTTCAAGTTGGTGACTTTCTGTTAAACCTCTCTCCACAGAGGCTGCTTGAGCTTTTGAGTATTTCCAGCATGTTTATTTTTAATTTAGATTCGTAGCATTCACAACATTTTACTTTCGTACTTTATGAAGGGATTGGCGTGATTGTTAATACCTTGAGATTTGATTATAATAAAATCTAGGCTATTGAACTGAAATCGTTTCACTCTAAGTCTTTGCTCGTCCAAGGTTCTAGGTAACTTGAGTCAATACAATCTCATCCGAGGAGCAGGAGAATCGACGTTTCGGGCATAAGCTATTCTTCTCATTCCTGAACAAGGGCTTATGCCCGAAACGTTGATTCTCCTGCTCCTCGGATGCTGCCTGGCCTGCTGTGTTTTTCCAGCATCACATTTTTCAACTCTGGTCTCCAGCATCTGCAGTCCTCACTTTCCCCTCAATACAATCTCAGTCTAGCTCTCATGGTCACCATACAATATTGCACCAATTTGTTATGTATTGGTACTAAACTAACATGCTCACTTTGAGAGATCATAACATTGGTGTGTGTAAAATGAAAGAAAACATACTTATCTGGGATGGAGGAGTTCTTTTCAAAGTTGTGACTAAGGCACATTGCTGGGCAGACTACATGGGTACCAATCAGTAATTAATTAACAGGCAGTGATCCACCCTCAGTCTCCAAATGATGAAATACATAAATCTGTTGAGTATCACTTTTGTGGTTTATGTCAAAACACCTCAATTGGATTACTGTCTTGTAATTGACTGAGTGGTATCCAGTATTCTCTGTCATTACCTCATACAAGTCAAATACAATATTCCAAACACCAAAGGCATAACATTGCTGCTGTCAATAACATAAAAAATGCAAAAAGCTATTTTTCAATTTGTACTTGTGTCCATCTTTTGAATGAGACTAATAGCAGGAATTTCATTCCAAAGACTTTAAAAGGGAAAATGCTACAAACAAATCTGTTTGACAGAGACAGTCACAACACTGCCAGTTATCATAAGCAAAATGGGTTAATCAGTTTTGATAAGGTATTGTTGAATATTAGTATTGTTTCTCTCAAATATTGGCAATAACTTACTCCTGCATCTAACAATGTTACTTTGTCATCAGATAATAAGGAAAATCCATGAGTAATACAAATTCATTCTTTCTTCAAATATTCTCTCCTTCCCTCAGAGACCGCACTCTTTCTTGGCACCTAATCAGACAGCATTAGCTAAGGTTGCCATCCCCTTGTTTGAATTATGAGTCTGTGTCCTATCATTTTATAGAATTCCTACACTGCGGAAGCAAGTCATTCAGCCCATTAAGTTCCACTGACCCTCTGAAGAGCATCCCACCTGGACGCAACCCCTACTCTATCCCTGTAAACCTGCATTTCTTATGACTAATTCACCTAACCTGCACATCCTTAGACTGTGGGAGGAAACTGGAGCACCTGGAGGAACCTACATGGACATAGGGAGAATGTGCAAACTCCACACAGACAGTCATCCAAGAGTGAACACGGGTCCCTGGCACTGTGAGGCAGCAGTGCTAACCACTGAGCTGCCATGCTGCCCCTAACATTTTATGCTAGTACATATTTGTTGAACTCATATGCGATTGGGATTAAAAACATTGTTCTGAATTTTAAAACAACAGAGTTTTGGATTATTTCAAAATTTCAGAAGGCAGAGTTTGTGAGGTCAGTCAGTTGTCAATTTGAACAGTCAAGTCTAGAGGTAAACAAAGCATGTCTGAAGGTTACAGCAGCAGACGAGCTGAGGCAAGGGCTGCCTCAAGTGACTTTATAGAAGTGGAAATTAGCAATAGTGGTGGTGTGGATGTGCAACTAGTAGTTTATCTTTGGGCCAAGAATGATACCAAGATTGCAAGCCATCTGATTAAAAAGTTGCTAAGAAGAGAGATGTAGTCAGTAGCTAAGAATGATAGCTTGGAATAGATACTGAAAACAAAGGCTTCAGTCTTCCTAAAAGTTAATCAAAAGAAATTTCTACTGATCCAGTACTGGATTCAGATAAGTAGTCTGCTAATTTAGCAATAGTGAAAGATTTGCGAGAGATATTTTCAGATAATATCACTAGCAGGTTGATGAGAAATAGGAAGAACCAAAGATCAATCCTTTGGAATCACTGAAGGTACTGCAATGGGAACAGGAAAAGTAACCTTTGCAGGTGAGTCTTTCTGCTTTTAGAAATTTAAAATGGAAATGAGTAAGTGCAGTCCCATCCAACTGGACAATGGTGGAGGAGGATGATGTTTGTCAATCAGGTAAATGGCTTCACATGAGAAAAATAAGGGTCATTTACTTTTATCAGTCAAATAGGATTGTTCTTAAAATATTATAAATGTTACTGCAATGGATTAAGATACTTTCACTATGAGGGTGGTAGAAACATTTGTATTATTGTCACTGTTTGCAGTCTAGAAATTTCAGCCATGAATTCAAGAAATGCCATGGACTTGATTTTCCACTCACTTATCTGCTGTTACCATGACACAACCCCAAATACCGTGGGCTAGTAAAATCCGGCTGTAGTGTGAGAATCAGAAAGATTGCAGGTTCAATCCTAGTTTGTATCGAGTGAACACATCTCATCAGAGTTTTCCAGTGCTAATTCTTGTCATGTTCTGATGTTCTATATCATTGAAAGATCTGCATTCATAAAATCAGATGATGATTGCAGATGAAAATAACCATTCTACTTTCTTTTATTTTTCCTTTCAAATAAGTCTGAAAATTCTTGCTATTGCAGTATTCCATTATTTCTGATAATGTCCTAAAATCTTTGCCCCTATTATTCTATCCAGATATCCAATCAATGTATTGAATACCTTTAGAGTGAAGAATTTCCTGATATTGGATTTAATGGACTTCTGAAATAGCATGAATCAATTTCCCTTTTCCAACTCTCACAAGTTATTTCGTAGTTGGCTTCCAGATTTTCCTTTTGCATACAAATAATTGTCCTGCATACCAGATGCTATCTTTCAAAGCTGAAAAGCACAAGGGTCTGATATTATTGGGATGGGGACTGTGAAAATTTGGAAAACCATTTGCAAGGAACTTGGAATTTGGAGCAGAGCTGCGCAATTCTGCACAAGATGGATTCTGTCAAAAATTCCAGCTGAGTTCAGACCTTCATCAGCCTTGCTGCTGTTCTCTGTACTGCTTCCATTACTGGACCTAATCGCTAATCCTGTTTTTTTGATCAAATTATATGTAGCAAAGAATATTGTGTAACATAGGCATTGTACAAACAGGATTACTAATGGGCAAATGTGGGTAAGACCACAGTCTGGAACAGATTAGATACACGCAATGAATGAAAATGTTCTGAAGTGCCAATCAAAATGCTAAGGGTGAGAGTTAGTAGTGTGCAGGCTCAAATTGAATGCACTGAGAAATGTTAGCATTTGAAGAAACTGACATTTTCTCATGCTTTTCTGCATTTAACATGGCTGCATTTGGTCGTGAGTGGGAAACACATGACCTGTAGGCCAGCCAATCTGTACTTGGCAGTATGCTATCCCTTACATGATGAACTTTTATTTTTCACAATAGCCTTTGATATGATACCTTATCAAATGCTTAGTGGGAATCCAACTACATGAGTTCTATGAGGAATCATCGTACTTAATACATTAAATCTGCTTTCTCTCCACAGATCCTGCCATTCCTACTGAGTTTCTCCAGCAATTTCTGTTTCAGATCTCCAGCATTGATGTTCTTTGTTTTATGATGTTGGTATGAAAGTAAGTTGTGAAGATGATATAAGAAAGTTGTAAAGGGACATAGATAGATTAAATGAGTGAGAAAATATTTGGAATAATGCTGAAAAATATGAAATTATCCATCTTAACATAAATAAAAAAAGGAATATTGTCTACACAGTGACAGATTGCAGAGTAATAACATTAACTATAATCTTAGTGAACAGTAAAACAAGCTTGTGGAGCTGAGTGGCATGTTTCTGATCCTAATTAATATGTTTGTACGTTTCCAAAACCTTCAGAACATGATAGATTTCCATCTATTATACAACAAAACATATTGATTTTTTTCTGTTTTTCGTAAAATTATTTTTCTTCCTCATTTTTGCAAATGAATTGCCTGAAATATAGATTGAGAGTCCTGATTCTGTGCCAGTGCCATTCTACTAGTGATTTCACCTGATGAAGGAGCAGCTCTATGAAGGCTTGTGATTTTAAATAAATCTGTTGGACTATAATCTGGTGTTGTGTGACTTCTGACTTTCTACAACTGGATGTTGAGGGATATGCAACATGACAATGACTTACCACTTTCCACAGGGATACTTCCACTCATGCTCTTAGTTAATGACAATGCTATGTAAATAATTATAGGTGCAGTTCTGTAATTTGCCTTTTCAGAACACTGCACATAGCTCCAGTAATGTAGTCTGTTAACATGCTGATAGTCATCCTAAATATAAGCTTCTAAGCTGACAATGATGATGGTACGCCATGTCTTTAAGGTAGTTGTTGGTATTGAAATAGTTGTACTTGTTATATTATGTTTTTGTTTTAATTTTTCAATTTAGTTAACTCTCTGTTATTTGGGCCAGTGTGCAAAGTAAAACATATAAACAGATTTAAAGCATTTTGATACAATATTACAGCATAGTATGAAGTATTTGTGTTTAGCAGGCATCAATTTTCAGAAGTTCACAGAAGTACTGCGAACTATGTCATATCATGTCAACTGTACTCTGCCCAAATGCCAGGTCCTTGGCTCATTATCTGCAGATGCTTCAGCCTACACTATTTTCTTGGCAGTTTTGGTTTGCCATTGCCTTCCACTCTCAGGGACAGAACAAGGAGGCAAGTCTCAATTATACCTCAGCTGAGATGGAAATCAAAACTGTACTGTTAACAATATTCTGAATCACACACTGACTATCCAACTAACTGACCTAAGTGGCCTTCCACAATAAAGTATTTTAGGGACATCAGGAAATAAAGTTATTTTTGTTGTGTAATTTTACTTATTTATTTATAAGTTTTTGTAAAAATTGGATGTTAAATAGACATCAACGGAAAGGGAGTACACAATATCAAGTGTGTGTATAGCTTCCTGATTGTGTTCTCAGCTAAGTTCCACCCCAATGTTAATCTAGCTGCTGGATGTTCAAATTGGAGTGTAGAGAACAGGGTCAAAGCATTTAAATGCATGCCTTACTGATGGTTATTCTGAACAGCATGAGAGAATGAAGAAACATACTTAGCGAGTGGGAAAGACAATGTAAGTAGAAAGAGAGGATACATGATATATCGAACAATCTAGTGAGAGGTCAACAATCCTTGGAGGCTTAAAAGAAAGAATCTACTTTTAAGAAATCTTCACTGTGCAATTTGCAGGTATGATTTTCAAGTACTTTGTAGTGCTATGTATGGGTATGAGTAATAATTATAGAGTGGAAATGCCTTTTCAAGGAGGTTGCAGATGTCAGCCATGTTGTCCAAGTAATTTCTTACAATAGTGTTATTAATCCAAATTTATGTGGTAAGATTTGGAAATGAAGAACAAACAAGAGGTGATGAGGATAGTTCTGAACTATTGTGAAGTGCCAGAAAGACAGATCTACTTCGAAAAAGATTATTCTTACACTAATTATTACGAATGTACATGATGATTTTATGGTCACATGACAATATGGAGGATCTGAGAAAGTAGCAGCAGCTCAGACCTCAAGCTTACCTGGGAGGAATATCATTGATAGTATGCAAATAAAGGCTACCTTGAAAACATCACTGCTTCTTGCTAATTCTCTTACATGGATTATTGCATCCTAATGCTTTCTGAGAGACAAGGTGATAACAACAAATTTAATAGCAGCTCATCTTGGAAATGGTTAGAATTGACAGAAGTATTCACTTTGCATTTCCAGCTTTTGCAAATATTTTATGTTTAAGATTACTGGGTACAGAAATCTATCAGTATTTACAGTAGTGTAACCTTGCTTCTCTCGACAAATTTATACCTCAAGATGTACATGTAGTTATTTTTCAATTGTTGAGGGTATGCCAGAATCGGCATTGTCATGATTTGTTACATACGAATCACATATTGACGGAGGGCTGAGGGCTGCTGACAATTGTGCAGCCAGTAGCATGTTTGCTTTGTATTAAGATAATCAGATACATTCACCAGGACAATAGTTTTCACTTTGTCAGGATAAATTAACATTCAAGCTATGAACCACAATATAACATGCACTATCGTGGAATCCTCTGTTCTGGGTTAGATGTCCAGCACTGGAACTGAAATGGGTTTCACCTTTGTTCATGGGTGAGTTTGCTTGTGCTAGTACATGATGGTCCATTACTTAGATTACAAAGAAAAGAGGAGTGTTCTGAATCTTAATGACAGCTTGGGAAAGATGTCAATGCTTACATCATTACTAATGGGTCAAAAGTTCAGGCGATGCATACAGTTCAGTGATGCCTCGCTTCAGGTTATCCTCCAGGACATCCAGGAAAGGCAGGAGATCCTCCAGAGATGATAGCACAAAACATTTCTTTCTGACCAAGGTGGACAGGACAGAGATCTCACCAAGGGTTAATGCTACATGAGACAATTACAGAACGTGGCTGCAGAGCAGCAACAGGATGAATGATCCTTTGTACGCTACAAGGGTAAGTGGCATCATCTGGCACCAAAACATAATACTAGATTGACATCGAGCAGTGCACATATGTGAGTGCAGAGGGCTGTCAGTCAGGAGTTTGGTTTGCAGACCTCACTATTAAGTAGAATAATTGGATTGAATGTGGAAACCACGTCAAGATCTGAAAGTTGTGTCAGTTGTAGGACACTAAAGATTTCTATCATTGAGGAGCACTCAGGAATCTGCTAGGTATGCATTCTCATAAACTAATTATATATCCACTGGGATGCCACTCAAATCATTCTGTCTGTCCATCTGCAGGAGAAAAATGCTGACAATTGGAGGGAGTTGAATAAAACCTGGGAATGTGTCCCTGACATAGGAATCGTTGCTCACTTTGAAGGAGATTGTGGAAATTCCTGTGGATGATGAAAATGGAGTTCAGGAGGATGCCTTCTTTCTGTTGCTGAACATTAGTCACCCAGGGCCAATGCCTGAAATGTTCTTGAGAAAATGTTGTTCAGCTCATTCTTTTTGTTCTCCACTGCAAGGCAAGGTTGAAAAGACTGTCTTTATCCACCTTCACCTCTGGTTCCAGCTTCACTTTGAGTACCATTGCTGGGGATGATGACTCAGATCAAGCATTCAGTTGTACCTCCTCCCTGTGCACAGACATTCACCTCATGTGCACATTTTAGATTAGACTCAAGGTTAGCATAATCTGGTTAGCACATCACAACCTCATTTCCACAGCTGAGGACGATGTGAGAGCCAAGGTCCTGGGTACTTGGAGGACTGCTGGAGAGTAGGTTTCAACTGAGCCGCATGCAGAGGATGAGCCTGTCCATTTGGCCAAAAGATCATAAGACCATAAGATATAGGAGCAGAAGTCATTCAGCCCACCGAGTCTGCTCCACCATTCAATCATAGTCAGAGACAAAAAAAATAGCAGATGCTGGAATCCAAGGTAGTCAAGCAGGAGGTTGGAAGAACATAGCAAGCCAGGCAGCGTCAGAAGGTGGAGAAGTCAACATTTTCGGTGGAAGGGTTACACCTGAAACATCAACTTCTCCACCGCCATTTAATCATGGCTAATAAGTTTCTCAACCCCACACTCTCGCTTTCTCCCGGTAACCCTTGATCCTCTTGACAGTCAAGAACTATCTATCGCAGTCTTAAATATACTCAATGACCAGGCCTCCACAACTTTCTGTGGCATTGAATTCCATTGATTCACCGCTCTCTGGCTGAAGAAGTTTCTCCTTATATCTGTTCTAAAAGGTCTTCCCTTTACTCTAAAGCTATACCCTCAGGTCTTAGTCTCTCCAACCAATGGAAACATCCTCCCAACATCCACTCGCCCAGGCCATTCAGAATTCCGTAAGTTTCAATTAGATATCCCTCATCCTTCTAAGCTCTATGGAGTATAGATCTAGAGTCCTCAAACATTCCTCATATGTTAAGCATTTCATTCCTGGGAACCTCCTCTGAATATGCTCTAGGGCCAGTACATCCGTCCTGTGAAATGGGGCCCAAAACTGCACAAACTACTCCAAATGTGGTCTGACCAGAGCCTTATAGCGCCTCAAAAGTACATCCCTGTTTTATATTCAAAATAGAGATGCAGAGACAGGCATGGGAACATCACGTAGAGATACCAGAGGCCACCTGCAAACTTGAATGAAAGCTGGAGGAGTCAATCCATGACATGGTTTGACATCTGAGAATTTGGCTTCTCCATGGAAACACAATGGAGGGTCTGATGTGGCAGAGTATTCAGTGGCTGTTGGATACGTATTCAGATTTTCATCCATTGTGCCAAGTGCAGGGAATTGCAATGCTGCAGTGGCTGGACAAGAAGTGTGTCAGGCATCACAGTCTCTCTCCAGGTGCCTCCTCATCTCAGAGGAGGTCACCAATAGGAGGAGGATCTGCAGCCAGGCACCCAGGATCTTCATACCAGCACTCTCCAAAAGCAGCCTGCTGCTAAACCTCCCCTGTGCCAATTAGCCTATTGCCTCAGTAAGTTTGGTTGGCTCCCTCCGGGCTTTGGACTGTCAGAGGATGGTGCCATGGTCATCTCAGGCAACAGGGCACACCGGTCAGCAGGATTCTCCACCTCAACTGTGGATGCCAATAAGGAATGGTTAAGAAATTGTAAAGACATAAAGGTGGCATGCACATTGTGTTTCTCAGTTGTGAACACGTGTTTGTTTTCACTCCACTGACCTATGTTGTATTTTCACTGTGCTGCTACAGCATAAGTGGAGCATTTTTTAAGAGCAGCATTCAAAATCAGTCTTCAATATAACAATTTTTGTATCATATCACCAGTAATCTCTGAGATCATGAAGGATTGAAACCTGGCATCATTTGTAAAGTTGTGACTTTGGAATGCATCTGGCAATCCATTGGGTTGATTTCACCCAATTCTGAAGCCAAATCAAGTCTGAACAGCATCTGCAGCTAGGTCATCATAGGTCTCACTGTTTTCTGCAAAAGAGCATTCAGTGCATTTTTCCCAGTTTGGAGAATGAGTCAGTGAGATGTCAGTTTATCTCTGCCACATGAAAATTGCATGTGGCTTCCAATGTTGCATGCATATAAGCTCATGTATACAAAGAACCTGCAGCATTGCTCTACCCAGGTTCCAAAGGCCTCAGGATATGCAATATTATGCAGGTAGTGTTGTGCTCTTGCTGGCACTGACAAGTAAGATGTGTTTCATCTCAAATTGGCCGATATAAAGGATCACAATATCAATGGTTTTAACATGAAAATGTAAAATCTAATGCAGCCACCAGAATATGAGCAATTCAATGAAATAAAAGCATCTGCATCCATATGTGCTCTTCGAACAATCATTCTGAACCTGTGGCTATCTGACAACAAAGTGCTCTGCTTAATCAAGTATTCTCCATAAGTTCTGCTCTGAGTACTTGTGATGTTTCACCTCCCATGCTAACCCTTTTCTCATGCCTCAGCCTGCAGAAGCTACTCTTCAGTGCAGCTTTACATCTGGATCCCAACATTGCTGGCATCTCACTGCAAAGGGATGCATGGGTCAGGTATCAATGCTACTATGTTTGGAGGGTGACCATGGAGAGGAGGATATACTTAAGCATCGTTCTCATGCTGCTGACTTGTGACCATTGTGGTCTCCCTTTTTTTGGCAAGTTGAACTCATCTTGAACTCTACCACCTGGAAAGGCCACTTTTCTCAGTATTCTTGTTCTTTCTGTGTTCTTGTTCTCTCTGGATTCCTGGAATCTCTGTGTTCCTGGTTTCTCTAGCTTCCTATACTGCGGATGCGACAAATCTAAAATTAAAACCGTACCTGTGGGCTTCCAAAGAAGAGTCATATTGGACTTGAACTGTTAACTTTGTTGCTTTCTCCAAATTACTAACTCTGTTGTTCTCTGTCAGGTCAGCTAAGCTTTTGCAGCACTTGCTGCTTTTATTTTCAGATTCCCAGCATTTTTATTATGTAAAGATCCCCCTCTCAATTCAAGAGATCAAGTGGCTCTGTTGAGAAGGAAACTTGGGTGTGTATCACCTTTCAAAATCATTCCACCATCTTCGAACCTCTCCCTGTCATCCATTAAGTTTCATCAGGATGAGCACAAAATTCAGTCCATGCTGCATGAAAAGTTATGCTCATTCCTTGTTGCTTTGTCTTTGCAGAAAGACTATATGGCTAGAACAAGCAAGCTGTCATTACAGGAACATCACACACACTTATTTATCTGTACATTATTTACATCATTGAGCAACCTTCTTATTTAATCGCATTAAATGATGCAAAGCAATCTGAATCGAGTTGTGGATTATAGTAAGTAGTTTTAGTGATGTTGTGCATCAACAGTTGCCTTCTCTACAGACTGCCCTTGACGAGCATAAAACATCAATAGCATTTAGAGGAATGGTTCCAGTCCAATATGACTATTCTTTGGAACCCAATTCTCCTGCATTTTCTGTTTTTGTTTCAGATTTCTAGATGCACAAACCAATAACGAAGATGAAGTAACATGTAGAATATTGCTCTATGATTTTGAGATGTTGAAGTCTATAGTTCATGTCACAAGAAAGGCTGGGACAACTTTAAGGTGAGAGTTAGAGATCTCTATCAATAGAAATCAGCAGCAGCAGAGTCAAGGCTAGATATCCGGCAGATGATTTCTGTGCAGGAACATGGCCCTTAAATTCCTGCCCTCAAAAACACTTATCTCCTAGACAGCTACTGAAGAGCCATCCTAAAACAAGCAAGTCCCACAGGCAAGAATGCTTAGGTTTGCAATATATAAGAGGTGGGTAGTGAACAAAATAACATATTGGTCCTTAGAAAACCTGACACACTTCCCCTATCCTTAATGCTTTCAATAGAATATTACACAGAGCTGATATCAGAGTAGGAAAACAGTACATCATGATTTGTCACATTTGACTGTAAAGCTGTAATGCAACGTCATCTCTCTTTCCACAGAAAGGAGCTGTGCTCAGAAGAGAGGGCAATCAAGAAGAGGGCCAGCACATTTTTGGCAAGAGAACAGTAGTTTGTTTTGGAGGAATTTCAACTCAGAATGGGACAGCCTGTAAACATTACAGACATTGTCTCCTTCCTCCACAGGGAAATCTTCAAAATGGGTAAAGTCATAAACCCTCTGGCTGAGGGTATCTGACACCTGGAGAATGTGGACATATGATTTTCCTTAACTGACATTGTGTAGGTTACCACTGAATTACTGGAAAGATCCACATATAAAATGAGGGCTGCAACAATTTTCATTTTCACAAATAGATTATCTAGAGCTTATTTTATCCTTCAGATGTTACAAACTTATGATCAGGGTAGGCTGTACAAATATTCTGCCATTTTATTTGACCCTGAACCTGAATTCCATCTATCTGCCTTTGACCTGTGATACCCTAAGTTAATGATGATCTGTGATCTGAGGCTTGAAAATGTCAATTGAACCAAATGTAAATTGGGAGGGTGATAAAAAATTTCTCCTCACCTTTGTGTGAAAATTTATTTCCCAAATTAGCTTCTGAGTGACCAAGCTGTCATGTTTAGATTGTGCTTCCTTGAGATAGATTCCTCCATTGGAGGCAATAGTTTTTGTCTACACCATATCAAATCCCTTTATCATTTTAAACATTTTGATTATATCAACCTTCTAAAACCAAAGATATACAAATCACCTTTATGCAACCTGTCATCAGATTTTAGTCCTTTAAGCCTTTGTATCATTTTGGTCAATCTATGGCAGATTTTCTCTGATGAATAATAATGCTTCCTAAACCATGGCACCCAAACCTGAACACAATACTCCGCACTGGGACCCCCAAAACTCTGTGTTATGGGAGTATTACTTCCTCACATTGATGTTCCACAACATTTTTGATATTCTTTTATACATGCCTGATGGGCATTCCTGAAACAGTGATCTTTCTCCACAGTTCTTATATCATTGTCTTTCATTTCAAGTTCTGATTTTTCAAATCTGTATTTATTTGTTGATAATCTTACACTTTCTGTATTAAACCTCATCTATTATGGTTTTACCCACTCTGAAAATTCTTGATGGGGTTCTAGACCTAGCATTTACCTTGATTTGCATATGGAAACAGCCTTTACTGGCAAAAATATAATTGAATTGCCCACTCATTTACAGCCTGAGCAGAACATGGCATCAGACAGAACATTGAGAATCTTTCCAATCTTCAGTTATTAACCGCTTTGCTTTCAGGGAATGTAGTTTCAAATTCAGCAGTTCAGTGAGATAAAACAGCAGTCTGTAAAAGTGGGCTCAAGAAATATGATGAATTTTGCAGAACAAAATCTAATCTGTAAGTTGATAATCACCCTTTTCCATTTATTTAATTAAAATGTGCACAATTTGTTTGTATGGTTTTGGTCTTTTTAATAAGTTGCCAGCTATCTAAAATAAAAAGACAAGGACTAAGTTCCTGTCAGAATTATACATTGCACCCCCACAGTTTCATTACAGGATATTTTAATGACTCAGTAACGATAGTGCAGAATTTTATTCACCTTTGGGCTCTTATTTCTAAATAAAAGATTATATTCCTTGAAAATATGCCAATTCCGTAAGATTTAATTTAGTTTGTTTGATTTCATATTTAAAATGTTAATTTTGTAAGACCAAAGACTACTAAACTAAAGACCTAACTTATGAAATTTTAAACAAAAATCAGTAGAATAAACAATACTTTGTGTTAAATAAAAGCTGCTTTAATTTTCTGGTTATTTTATCTTCTATTATTAATTTACATTTATCTCTAGTTACGTTCCCCATCTGTGTATCATTTCATATATGCTGTATCCAAAGGTAACATTCCAAGCACAACCAGGTCTTTTATTTGCAAATGATTTTTATCACTCGTGTTAAGTAATTATTTTTTCTGGACAATAACAGAGGCTGTTTAACTTTTAGCACTGCATTACAACACAAATAATCACTGGTCTGTCCTCAACTGCCTTTACGTACTGTTTGTCTTGTACTTGATCCATGTGCTTCACTGTACTACAGTTCAGACTGGATCAGATATCATTCCATTACCTCACACCATGTCTTGTCACCTGTGAGCATTCATGGGAAATGATAAACTGTCTGAACCACAGACCATGTTAATTCTTCCTGTGACATGAATCAGACGAAAGGTGACAAGTTTAGCACTGGTTCACTGAGTTAGAAAGCCACGTAATTAGTCATTTCGGTTACTTCATGGCCCATTTCATTTTGGATCCCATGCCCTTTCGTGTGTACAGCAGTTGCCCAATTTGTTTTCAAAAAAGATTCTGGTATTCTTTAACAAAACATTCCATTTGGCAAAAGTTTTTTTCCCAATAAAAGTGAAAAGCGCTTATAAATAAATCTAGCAATTTAAGTAGACTGAAGTTCTAAAAACAATTCTATCCAACTGTTTTTGTAAGGAAAACAGAACACTTTCTTAATAATTAATCCATATTATGTTAGCAAGCTAATTTTCTTCCTTAATGTAGTTGCGATTAAAACGCAAATGAGAAATTACCTAGCATATTACTGTATCTACCCTCCAGAGACAGATTATCTGGCCACAAATGGTTCTCATTCCTGCTTCTTGTCAAAATGTAATAAGCTTAGACTGGAGGAATCCAAATCAGAAATGTAATGAAAATACAGTAGAGGTCTGGGAAAATCTTAAAGCAGAGGGTTAAAATAATTAAATGTCTTTGATCAAGCATCAGAAGGATTTTTTTCTTTCATAGTACTTTTACAAGCAAAAAGTGCAGAGACTCTGAATTTCCTCAGAACAGAATTTCAATACTTCCACTAAGAATAGGCCTGCTTCTGCCCTCCAGTGTCAATGCTAGTGAGGGTTTGCAAGATCAGTTGTAAGGGACCATATTTGCACAAGGAAGGAGGAGGGGATCTAACTCCTTTTAAGTTGCTTGCCAAACCCATAAATCTGAAAAATATTTGTTAAGGTCCACCAGTTGATGGTGGAGTGGGTAGGGAGTAGATGCTTACCTCAGCAATTTTTTCATTTGCATCTTGTGTAGGGAAAGTGATCAAAGATATTTGCTTATGAATAACTCCATTTTGATTCCTCAATAGATGTAACAGTCTCATCTGAAACATATGTCTTAACTGAACCAAGAAAGGAGCAACTTCTGCTACTTGTATCTATACACCTGTTGAAACTAGGTATCCCATTTTTTTTGGAGACTTTTACCAGCATCATCTCCAGAGTTATGGCAAGGAATAATGGAGGAATAACAGATCCAAAAATAGCATCAAAGTTATTGTCGAGTCAGTGGGTGGAATCCCAGACTAGTAGAGACAGCTTTGATGTTTGGGGGAAATGGGGAATTTGTGGAAGCCGCACATTGAGTTTGTTCTCTGACAAAATTCCTGCTTCCATTCCCTCTTGCTGGAATCATGCACTCATGGAGTGGCAATGAGTTTCACAGGGACGAAGCCAATTGGTGCAATCAAGGACCTACTAAGCTCAGTGATGGTAATTGGCTAGATTAACTACCTCAGCACCTTGGTGTCTTTTCCAGAGCCTGCTGGCATCTTCCCAATGTCAGATGGGTTCGACACGTTTGAAGTTCCCTTAACTGCAAAATGCACAGAGCCACTGCAATGAAAAGGCCACAGTGCAATCAAAAAGAAATAGATACAATCCCTGAAATTTATCAAGCAGCATTTAATTTTGCCCTGTATTTCATCCATTTGCCTAAATTAAACTATAATGACAAGATAGCTTCCAATTTCCATCTGCTACAAAGATAGTTTATATTTAATATTCCTTGAAAGACCTAATCTTTGGAAAATTTATCTATTTTAGGTTTTGGGGAAATTAATGGAGTGGTTTCTTTAAAAGAGGTCACTGAAAGCTTACTATGAATATTTGAGATATTTTTTAACAAAGGGTTCCTGTAAAGCACATGGCTAGTGTTAACTGTTCACTTTATTGTAGACTCCTGCTGGAGTTGCTTTTGAGCAGTGACTGGCTTTGGGTTCAGTTGGTGGTAAGTTTGCAGAGAACAAGTTGAGTTGGAGGAATCCTATTAAGAATGAACTCTAAGTTTGAGGAAACCTGGCTAAGAATGAGGTGTCCAACGGGTTACCCTCATATCAGAAAGAGAATCTGTCTTGTTGAGTTCAATGTGAACTCTATTTGCTCTTTTAAATGTGTAATTGAAGAAACGTCTCAAAATTATATTTCCTAAGCAAGCTGGGTTTGCAAGACTTTGGAGAAAACTATGAATGATTCGTTACTTGTCTGCACCAGAATATCAGCTCAAAGACTCCAGAAGATCTTGCACTTTATCCTTTTGCCTTGAAGAATAACCCATTGGTCAAAGTGTTTTTCTTTTGGAAACCAAACTCTGGAGAAAAATCTGATATTTCTTTCTCTTTAATGTTGTGTACATGCACGGAAAATCATTTAACATCTGTCTACTAACTATGTGTTAGCCAACTATTGCATATTTATTAAATAAGTTATTTTAATTCCTTCATGGGATGTCAACATCACTGGTTGTCAGCATACATTGTCATCCCTAGTTTCACTTGAGAAGATGTAGTGACCTGCCTTCTTCAGCCACTGCATTCCAATTGCTTTAGGTAGAACTATAATACCATTAGCGAGTTTCAGGATATTGACCTAATGACACGAAAGGAATGTGGATTTTCCATGATGTGGAGGTGCTAGTGCTGGGGTGGGCAAAGTTAAAAATCACACAATACTAGGTTATAGTCCAACAGATTTATTTGCAAGTACTGGCTTTCGGAGCACTGCTCCTTTATCGGGTAGCTGTCGAGTGGTTTGGAGGGGAACTTGCAAATGGTGCTGTTTGCGTGAATCTGTTACCTTTGCCCTTTGAGGTGGACATGGTTGTGAGTTTGAAAGGTGCTGCCTGACGATCTTTAGTGAATTTCTGCAGTGCAACTTGCAGATGGTGGCACACATTGTTGCTGCAGTGGTGGAGAAAATGAATATGGTGCCAATGAAATGGGATGCTTTGTCTTGGAAGGTGTCAAACTTCTTGAATATAGTTGGAGCTGCACTTATCCAGGCAACCAGGGAGTATGTCTCACATTTCTGATTTGTGTAATGTAGATAGTGAACAGGCTATGGAGACACAGGAGGTGAGATACTCACTGCAGGATTCCTAGTCTCTGATCTGTTTTAGTAGCCACTGTACTTATATAGCTCGTCCAGTCCAGTTTCTGTTAAATGATAACCCACTTGATAGTGAGGGATTCAGTGATGGCAATGCCATTGAATGCCAATGGACAGTGGTTAGATTGTCTCTTATTGGAGATTGCCATTACCAGGCATATGTGTGGCATGTACTTTACTTGCCACTTTTCAGCCCAAGGATATTTAAATCTGTTGCATTTCTCTGAGGAGTTGCAAATGGTGCTGACCATTATACAATCCTCAGCAAACATCTCTCCTTCTGACCTTATGTCTGAGGGAAGGTCGTTGATAAAGTAGCTGAAGATGGTATCAGCACCTAGAGCCCAGGACTACCTTGAAGAACTCCTGCAGATATGACCTGGAACTGAAATGACTGACCTGTGACAACCACAGCCATCTTCCTTTGTGCTCGTATGACTCTAACAGCAGAGAGTTTTTCCTTTGATTCCCATTGATTTAGGTTTTCTTAGTGCTCCTCAATGCTACACTTGATCAAATGTGGCTTTGATGTCAAGAGCAATCATTGTCATCTCACTTCTGGAACTCAGCTCTTTTGCCTATGTTTGAACGAAGGTAATGAGGTCAGCAACTGAGTATCCCTCATGGAATCCAAACTGACAATAAATAGGCAGGTTATTGTTAAGCAGGTCCTCCTGGTTAGCACTATTGATGAACCCTTCCACCACTTACTGATGATTGAGAGGAGACTGGTGGAGCAGTAATTGACCATGTTGGATTTGTCCTCCCTTTTGTGTACAGGAGACACCTGGGTAATTTTTCACATTGTCCGGTAGATGCCAGTATAGACTGGAATTTTTAGGCTAATGGTGCAATGGTTTTTGGAGCAAAAGTCCTCAGTCCAACGCTGGAAAGTTTTTGGGGCTTTTGGCTTTTGCAATATCCAGTGTCTTCGGCATTTTTTTGAAACCACATGTAAATCAAATTGGCTGAAGACTGACATCCATGATGTCAAGGACATAGAAAATGTATTTTTATTTTAGGTTTTGACTCATGATATGAGCAACAAGTGTACTTCTCCATCTTTTAAGGTACTCACTCGAGACCCACTTCAATATACCATTTCCTTTTCAAAGTTTGTACAGCATAGCTTCTGATGTCAGTTTATGGCCATTGATGCCATACAGTCATAGAGTCATAGTCATAGAGTCATAGAGATGTACAGCATGTAAACAGACCCTTTGGTACAACCCATCCATGCTGACCAGATATCCCAACCAATCTCGTCCCATCTGACAGCACCCGAACCATATCTCTCCAAACCCTTTCTATTCATATACCCATCCAAATGCCTCTTAAATGTTGCAATTGTACCAGCCTCCACTACTTCCTCTGGCAGCTCATTCCATACATGTACCACCCTCCATGTGAAAAAGCTGCCCCGTAAGTCTCTTCTAGATCTTTCCCCTCTCACCCTAAACCTATGCCCTCTAATTCTGGACTCCCTGACCTCAGGGAACAGACTTTGCCTATTTATCCTATCCATGCCCCTCATAATTTTGTAAACCTCTATAAGGTCACCCTACAGCCTCTGACGCTCCAGGGAAAACAGCCCCAGCCTGTTCAGCCACTCCCTATAGCTCAAATCCTCCAACCCTGGCAACATCCTTGTCAATCTTTTCTGAACCCTTTCAAGTTTCACAACATCTTTCCAATGGGAAGGAGACCAGAATTGCATGCAATATTCCAACAGTGGCCTAACCAATGTCCTGTACAGCTGCAACATGACCTTCCAACTCTTGTACTCATTACTCTGACCAATAAAGGAAAGCATACCAAACAGCTTCTTCACTATCCTATCTACCTGCGACTCCATTTTCAAGGAGCTATGAACCTGCACTCCAAGGTTTCTTTGTTCAGCAACACTCCCTAGGATCTTACCATTAAGTGTATAAGTCCTGCTAAGATTAGCTTTCCCAAAGCACAACACCTCGCACTTATCGGAATTAAACTCCATCTGCCACTTCTCAGCCCATTGGCCTATCTGGTCAAGATCCTGTTGTAATCAGAGGTAACCCTCTTCGCTGTCCACTACACCTCCAATTTTGGTGTCATCTGCAAACTTACTAACTGTACCTCTTATGCTCGCATCCAAATCATTTATGTAAATGACAAAAAGTAGAGGACCCAGCACTGATCCTTGTGGTACTCCACTGGTCGCAGGCCTCCAGTCTGAAAAACAACCCACCACCACCATCCTCTGTCTTCTACCTTTCAGCCAGTTCTGTATCCAAATGGCTAGTTCTCCCTGTACTCAGTGAGGTCTAACCTTGCCAATCAGTCTCCAATGGGGAACCTTGTTGAATGCCTTACTGAAGTCCATATAGATCATATCTATTGCTCTGCCCTCATCAATTCTTTTGTTACTTTCTCAAAACACTCAATCAAGTTTGAGAGTCATGATTTCCCATGCACAAAGCCATGTTGACTATCCCTAATCAGTCCTTGCCTTTCCAAATACATGTACATCCTGTCCCTCAAGATTCCCTCCAACAACTTGCCCACCACTGATGTCAGGCTCACTGGTCTGTAGTTTCCTGGCTTGTCCTTACCACCCTTCTTAAACAGTGGCACCACGTTAGCCAACCTCCAGTCTTCCGGCACCTCACCTGCGACTATTGATGATACAAATATCTCAGCAAGAGGCCCAGGAATCACTTCTCCAGCTTCCCACAGAGTTCTAGGATACACCTGATCAGGTCATGGGGATTTATCCACATTGAAAAATGTGTTGCTGGAAAAGCGCAGCAGGTCAGGCAGCATCCAAAGAGCAGGAGAATCAACGTTTCGGGCATGGGCCTTTCTTCAGGAATTCCTGAAGAAGGGCTCATGCCCGACACATCGATTCTCCTGCTCTTTGGATGCTGCCTGACCAGCTGCGCTTTTCCAGCAACACATTTTTCAGCTCTGATCTCCAGCATCTGCAGTCCTCACTTTCTCCTAGAAGATTTATCCACCTTTACCTGTCTCAAGACTTCCAGCACTTCCTCCTCTGTAATTTGGACATTTTGCAAGACGTCACCATCTATTTCTCTACAATCTATAAATTCCATATGCTTTTCCATAGTAAATACTGATGCAAAATACTCATTTAGTATCACTCCCATTTTCTGCAGCTCCACACAAAGGCCAACTTGCTGATCTTTGAGGGGCCCTATTCTCTTCCTAGTTACCCATTCGTCCTTAATGTATTTGTAAAAACTCTTTGGATTCTCCTTAATTCTATTTGCCAAAGCTATCTCATGTCCACTTTTTTGCCCTTCTGAGTTCCCTCTTAAGTACACTCCTACTGCATTTATACTCTTCCAAGGATTCACTCGATCTATCCTGTCTATACCTTATATATACTCCTTTTTCTTAACCAAAAAAGAGTCATAGAGTCATTTAGATATACAGCAGAGGTCGGTCGAACTCGTCCATGCCGACCAGCTATCCGAATCTAATCTAGTCCCATTTGCCAGCACTTGGCCCATATCCCCCTAAACCCTTCCTATTCATATACCTATCCAGATGCCTTTTAAATGCTGTAATTGTATCTATCTCCATCATTTCCTCTGGCAGTTCATTCCATACAAGCGCCACCCTCTGTGTGAAAAAAGTTGCCCCTTAGATCTCTTTTATATCTTTCCCCTCTCACCCTAAACCTATACCCTCGAGTTCTGGACTCACCCACCCCAGGGAAAAAGACCTTGTCTATTTACCCTATCCATGCCGCTCATGATTTTAAAAACCTCATTAAGGTCACCCCACAGCCTCCGATGCTGCTAGGAAAACAGCCCCAGCCTATTCAGTCTCACCTTATAGCTCAAATCCTTCAACCCTGGCAACATCTTGGTAAATCTTTTCTGAACTCTTTCAAGTTTCACAATATCCTTCTGATAGGGAGGAGACCAGAATTGCACGCAATATTCCAAAAGTGGGTAACGAATGTTGTGTACAGACGCAATGTGACCTCCCAACTCCTATATTGAATGCTCTGACCAATAAAGGAAAGCATACCAAACACTTTCTTCACTGTCCTAACTATCTGTGACTCCATTTTCAAGGAATTATGGATCTGCACTCTAAGGTCTCTTTGTTCAGCAACACATCCCAGGACCTCACCATTAAGTGTATAAGTCTGCCCTGATTTGCCTTTCCAAAATGCAACACCTCACATTTATTTAAATTAAATTCGAACTGCCAGTCCTCAGCATATTGTTGCATCTGATCAAGATCCTGTGTACTCAGAGGTAACTTTCTTCACTGTCCACTACACCTCCAATTTTGGTGTCATCTGCAAACTTACTAACTATACCTCCTATGTTCACATCTAAATTATCTATATAAATGATGAAAAGCAGTGGACCCAGTACTGAGCCTTTTGGCATACCAGTGTCTCTATGATCACTGAATAAGTTCCATGTCCTTCCATGGGTCTTGACCTGCTTGGATATGCCTCACCCTCTGAGAAAACCAGGAGCTGATGTACTGGGAGCTCCGAAAACTCACCCGCTTGTCAACAGGTGATTTAACTAAATTTGAACTAATACGGCAAATCACAGCGGAACAAATGTACACATGGTTCGGTCCTGTTAAACAAAAAATATGTTTCCCAATTAATTCATCATCATATTAAGACATTTTGTCACTTTTGATTGTAAAATTCATAACTGACATGTTGCTCTATTTGCCATGGCATATTGAGTTTCCTTGCATCACAAAAAATGTTTTGAACTTGCTACCAATTTAGTACTGATTTTCCCTTACTTCTCGTATTTGTGACCATCTGGTCGGTATGGACGAGTTGGACTAAAGGGTCTGTTTCTGTGCTGTACATCTCTATGACCAGTAAAATGATTTCACCTACAAATTATGAAATACATATCTGGTTGTGGTAATGTTCCAAACTGGGTTATGTTATTGCTACAGCTCAAATGTGCTCAGTGTAAATGATGATGAATAATGGTGTCACATATTATCCTGAAAGAAACAATCCAAGCATATTTTCCCATTTTTATAAAACATTTGAAAGCATTCACCCTGCCAACCATAATCCTTGCAATTAAACATTTTAACTTGTAACTGCAGGTCAAATTTGAATTAATACGGCAAATCACAGGGGAACAAGTATACACATGGTTCAGTTCTGTTAAACAAAAAATTATGTTTCCCAGTTAATTCATCATCATTTTAAGACATTTTGTCACTTTTGATTGTCAAAGTATGTCCATGATATTTAAACATTTGAATTAGTCTCGAATGTGAATCTACTTTCTAGTTGTATAATTACTAATTGAAATTTAAGATGATAACTTAGGGTCACTGAACCTAAAATGTTACCTCTGATTTCTCTCCATAAATCTGTCAGATGTGCCAAATTTTTTTTGCAATCTCTGTTTTTACTTCTGATTTCCAGCATCTGCAGTCCTTTTTTTAAATTTAGTGTTTAGCTCGCTGCCACATCTCTTCCAGGTATGCCCACTTGAAGTTATCTTCCTCTCTCTGATATGATTTCCATTCCAATACTTTTTCTTGTTCACTGCCATTAATAAAACGTCACAAGGTATTATAAAATATGACATTGAACCAACAAAGTAGTTTGGAAAAGTGACCAAAATCTTGACTGAAGAATATTGTTTTAATTTGACTAAAAGGAGGAAAAGAAGTAGAGAGGTTTAGGAAGGGAATTCCAGAGCTTGGAACCTTGGCAGCTGAATACACAGCCACCAGTGGTGAAGTGATTAAGATCAGGGATGCATGTGAGGTCATCATTACATTAGGAAGCACAAGGCTGATGGTTAAATAGCATACGTGAGAGTTTTGGATGACTTGGATATTTATAGAGGATAAAAGGTGGAAAAGTGTCCAAGATTGCATTGGAAGAGTCGAATTTGAGTATGAGAAATACATGGATGACAGTTTCAGCAACAAAAGGGATGAGGCAGAGGTTGGAATAGGGGATGTTGTGAAAGTGGAATATGTGTTCTTAACAACAGTGTAGATAGTTGGTTGTAAATGCTTCTTGCGGTCAAACATGTCACAGATTCTGAATAGTCTGTTTTATCATTAGATAGTTGCTGGAGAGGGAGACGGAATGTGTGGTGAGTTGTGGTTGGGACTGAAGACAATGGCCTGTGCATAATTGAGGAAATTTCTGCTCATCTAGTGTTTGATGTTAGATAAACAGTCTGATAATTTTGCTACATAAAGTACAGGAGTTGAGAGAAATGATGGGGCAATAGAGCTGGGTGGTATGAGTGTACATGTGGAAACACGTTTTCATATGATGTTGCTGAGGCACAGCATGTAGTTGAGAAAGAGAATGAGTGTAAGGATAAATGCTTAGGGACAGCACGAAGAGTATTGCTGGCTATACTTAGATAAGAATGAACTAGACAAGTACAATCCCATGTCTCCAGATGATATTGGAAAGACATTTGAGAAGGGTCATTTAATGAAGTGTGTCAAATTCTTGAGACAGATCGAGCAGATTTAGTACATGATTAAGTTCAATAAAATTATTTTATATAAATACTTTAGTGTGTTATCACACAAGCAATAAATCTGTGTTCTAAGGGAATTAATTCAAATATCTTAGCTTCAACAGGTCATATGTGGGCTTTGGCAGTTCAATACTCATAAAACATCAGCTCAGACACTTCTAGTCACCTAACACACAGCCAGAGTAGTGTGCTGAACCGACAGGGCTTTAGGACAGGCATGTTGTTCACATGTCAGAAGATGCAGAGTTGGCAGATTGCGACGTCAAACATCCTCTAGTGCTGATCTGACGTTCACTCTGCCATTTGAGTCAATAAATAATCTGTTAACGTGCTCTCATAATGACACACAGTCAATATATGAGAAACGTCCCCCCCAACACCAAAAACCATCTAAAGATATTCAAATATCTACCCATAGATAAGGACATAAGCAATAGAAACAGGAGTGGGCCATTCACCCCCTCAATCCTGCCCTGACATCCTATAAAATCATAACTGATCTGCCCCACCCCTCAACTCCCCATTTGTGCCAGCTCATTATAACCCTCAACTCCTCATTATTTCACAATATATTCATGCCCTCTTTAAAGACTTTCAATGGCCTAGCCTCTACAACTCTCTGACCTGAAGAATTCCGGACATTCACTACCCTCTAGGAGAAGAAATTTCTTCACATCTCATTTTTAAGTGAGTATACCCTTATTCTGTAACTATGTCCCTTATTTTGAGATTACCCCATTCATGGGAACATCTTCTCAACATCTGCCCTGTCAAGCCCCCTCTGAATTTTGCATGTTTCTGTAAGATAACCTCTCATTCTTCTAAACTTTAATGATTTAAGGTCTAACCTATTTAGCCAATCTTGATAAGTTAAAGTTAAAAATCACACAACATTTTGTGTCGCTCCTTCATCAGGTGGTAGTGGAGCGTCGCTCCGAAAGCTAGTGAGCTTCCAATTAAACCTGTTGGACTATAACCTGGTGTTGTGTGATTTTTAACGCTGTACACCCCAGTCCAACACCTGGCATCTCCAAATCATGACTACTATTGATAAGTTAACCTCTCCATCCCAGGAATCAGTTTAGTGGATCTCTTTCGAATTGCCTCGAATGCTTACTCTCTCTTAAATATGGGGACCAAATCTCTACACAGTACTCCAGATGCGATCGCACCAACACCCTGTTAAGGTTGTAACAAGAGTTTGCTATTTTTAAACTCTAAACATCCAGTAGTAAAGTCTGTATGCCTTCTTAATTACCTGATGCACTTGTATACTAATGCTTTTTGTTTCATGCAAGTAAAACACAGATCTCTCCGAGTTACATTTTTTGGAGTCTCTCACCATTTAAATAATAGCTTCCCTTTTGATTCTTCCTATGGAAGTGCATGGCCTCACACTTTTCTATATTAACTTCCATCTGTCATGATTTTGCCCACTCACTCAACCTACCTACATCGACTTGCAGATTCCCAATGTCTTCATCACAACGTGTCCTGCCATCTAATTCTGTGTCATCAGCAAAGTCAGACACATTACTCTTTACCCACTCCAAGTTATTAAAGTAGATATTAAGTAATTGAGTTGATAGGTCTAATTCTTCTGACACTCTATTAATTATGTATTTCTGATCTCAACTCTCTATCTTCTGCATGTTAACCAGTCCTCGATTCAAGCTAATACATTATCCCCAATACCATCTTGTGCAATAATTTTTCACATGGCACCTTATTGAATGCCTTCTGAATATCCTAATGGATTATGTCTACTGGTTCTCCTTTGTCAACTCTGGTTGCTATACACTCAAAGAACTCTAGCGAATTGTTCCAATGTGATTTCCTTTTCAGTAAACTACATTGATTCTGATTGATTATGTTGAGCCTTTCTAAATGTCCTGCTATTTCTTCCTTAACATTGTACCCTAGCATTTTCCTGATGACAGATGTCAAACTAACTGGCCTATAGTTTCCTAGATTGTGTCTCCCTCCCTTCTTGAATAAGGCATCACATGAGTGGCTTTCAATCCATGGGGCACTCCCAGAATTCACTGAGTCTGGAATATTTTGCCCAATGCTTCCACTATCTCTGCAACCACTTTCTTTAAAAGCCTTGAATGCAGGCTGTCAGTTCATGGCAATCTACCTGACTTCTGTAGCATTAGTTTGTCAAAAACTTTATCCTTCATGATAGAAACTTTTACTGCACTTGCCCATTAGGACTTTGCTTGTCTGATATCTTTAGAATGTTTACAGAGTTCTTCACCATGAAGGTCAAGGCAGAATATTGGTTTCCCTATTCTGAATGGGTGGGGGGCTATTGGCTTCTGCTGGAAGACCCTGCGGTGGGGAATGACCTTGAACACCGTTGGACTTTATGTGCTCTATTTCAGACAGTAGTTTCTCTGCATGGGTGACTATAGCTTGCCTTGGGTTCTGAAAAGCAACAGCAAGATGGCACTGGAGCACAAATACGTATCCTCAGAGGGAACCGTAGGTTTCTTCATCATGGAACCACACCCATTCTCCTGGTGCAGTGCCTCAACAATCTGAGTAATCTGCTGGAGCACAGATTGCTAGGTTTGCTGTGAAAGCCTGCAACCCCTTTAGAGCACTGTCCTTTGTGCAGCCATGATGGCAGAAGTTTGAGCTTGCATGGCACAAAACTGGCATTGCATGGCAACAAGCATGCATTTCATGACCTCAGTCTGAGCTTCCACTGCAGCAGAGAGATACTGGATACCTATGCGCAACGGAAGCTGAGATGTTGGTCACCAGATATTGCATCCTGAATGAACCAGCAAGTCTTTTTATGAACTTGCCCACCATTTCTAGGCTAGACTCAAGCTCTGGATGAAGCATGATGATGTTGGGACTGAAAACAGAAACTCAAAAAGGAGGAATTGTGAAGGAAGGTGAGTGGGCTGGGAACAAAATATTCATGGTTACATCACCTGGTGTCAAGATGAGGGTCAGGTGGGATTTGAGAAGTGATATGAAGCAGGAAAGTTCCCTCGTCATGCTTTTTGACTTCGTGCAATATGTCCAATAGAGCGTAGTATTGGCTCTTGCAGAGGGCTCAGTCAATCTATGCATCACTATCCCAGCCAGTCCATAACTGCTCAGCTTATTTGCCCTCTCATTCCTAGGGAAGATTGTTGGTATGTTGTAGTCTGCATGGATGATGTGCCTGTCTTAGCTGAATGGCTGGGGCTACTGAAAACTGTGAGAGGAGGGCTTGAAGTTTGCAGTGTTCATCAGTGTGTGAGGGAAAAATGGAATGTCTAAATGTTAGGCATAAACTCTGATTACCCATGAATGATGATATGGATTCAACAAAATATTTTACCTGTCGTGGCAATGCTTCTGTTGTCTTGTAACAAAAGAAACTAGAATCCATAGAATCTCTACAGTGTGGAAACAGGCCCTTTGGCCCAACAAGTCCACACTGACCCTCTAAACAATAACCCACCCAGACCCATTTCCACTAACCTATTGCTCTACATTTACCCCTGACTAGTGCACCTGATCAACACATTCCTGAACACAATGGGCAATTTAGCATGGTAAATTCACCTAACCTACACATTTTTGGGTTGAGAGAGGAAACTGGAGCACCTGGAGGAAACCTACGCAGACTCATGGAGAATGTGCAAACTCCACACAGACAGTCGCCTGAGGCTGGAGTCAAACCTGGGTCCCTGGTTCTGTGAGGTGGCAGTGCTAACCACGAAGCCACCGTGCTGCCCCAAACTGGATATGGATATTGTGGTATTGTAGAATTCAAGAGAAGTTTCTTACAGTTAACTATGTACATGATCAGTACATCTCACAGGCAGTGTGTCTTGGTTAACATTAAGCTAATAAGTTAAATAGATCAGTATGCCTCCAGTAGAATGTCATGCTTCAAGCGATAGGAGTATGTGATCTTTATACCTTATATCATTTGCTATGATGCAGTGATGATATCATGGGAGTGTCCACTATAGGTAAACTGACCATGAGACTTAACACAAGGGACAACTGATGGATTTGTGATCTATTGACCAATATGTGAGGTTGATGGCATGATTGACGGGAGATATTATTTGAAGGTGCTTTCCCTACTCTTGACCACTCATGTGAGATCATTGAGCTTTACTCGCTACTGGAATGAGGTCCTCAGGCCCAATTCTGGGAACTGATGACACTGACCACTTGCTTTCATTTCCTTCTCAAAATGTTTCTCCAGGATTTCCTGAATCCCCATGGAATCCTGGTGACCTTTAAAGGTTCCAGTGCTACGTCTGAACTTGTGGTAGCTTGCTCTTTGGCTGTGGTTGCATTTTGCTGTCCTTGAACTTTCTGCTATTGTTGCAGCAGCCTCTGTATCATGACAGAATGTCCCCTTCAAGAGGGGAAGGTTATCTTTAGGTTTGGATGAGATGATCATTGTATAAAGGATGCTGAACTCCTCAGGTGTGGCAGTCTGTTTAGTGCTGGGTTTCATGCTTGCAATGAGCAAGCAGCATGAAGAATATATGTTGGAGTGCAGTCTGTTGAATAATTGTACATTGTAATATCCACACCCAAAAATGGGATTTTTAAAATTCCACTGACCCACCCTTGAATCTTACAGACTCATATTTAAATTTATTATGTATTTTCAATTACACTTTTAGTGTTGTCCCTAAAATGATTTTTGATTACAGATGTCTTCTTAACAATTGAAGGGTCAGCAGATATATTCTAGCTGTAATTTTCAATGGTCTGTTTTATCACATGGATTATAACTGAATGATAAACAATATGTGCACACATTTTAAATGTCAGTTGGGCTCAATGCTATGATTCTTTCCTCAGAGTCAGAAGGTTTTGCGTTTAAAATCTCAATCCAGAGACCACAAAAATCTAGGTTGATGTTCTAATGCAACACTGACATAATGCTGTACAACTGAAGATGCAATCTTTTGGGTGAGATGTTAATCTGCGGCCTTGCCTTCTCTCTGGGAGGGATGCAAAGGACCCCGCAGCACTTTTTGCAGAGAACTGGAATTGCAACTGGTGTATTGCCCATTTCTTATCCTCAATCAACATTACTGAAAAGTAACCAAGATTATGTTGTCATTATCACATTGTTGTCTGTGAGAGCTTGCTGTGCACAAATTGGTTGCAACATTTCCTACATTACAACAATGACTACATTTCAACATTGTGGAAGATGCTGTAATAAATCATAGCTTTTCTATCTTCCTTGAAAAATTATTGCTTGTATTTTTGACTAATATTTGACTAATTGTTTTTGACTAATATTTTGACTAATTTTCACTAATATTTGACTAATATTTTGACTAATTGTTGAACCAGGCAGATTCTGGTTGGGATATGATTCATACATAGTGAAACTATGTGAAATATGCAGTGTTGCAGTTATTAATGATATAAAGTAAACCAGTTATGACATTTATAAGTATGCATTTCTAAAAACATACAGCAAAAAACTGAATGTGGGCATACTTGGATAAATAAAAGAGTATTTCTTCCTTTATGTGTCTGTGATATGGACCTTCTGTAGTGATCAGTGAGTGGTCAGTTTGTGAACCTTTTATTGAAATTGGGTATTGAAGTGGTGAATGGAGCAATAGTCAATAACAGTAATTTTAGATTTCATCTATTACCTCTGTAGAAGTGGGCTTGTTTCCAACCTTAAGAATGGTTCTATAAAAAGTGATTATTTATGATCTTTACATTAATGATTCCAATACAAAAATGGCTTATAGGTTTTCTTAGTTCACAAATACTTGCCAGTTCTATTAAGTATCTGAATGAAGGTACTAACAAGGTATATGTTATTTAAAGCATTGTATTGATACCAAATGATAGCTGCTTGTATTAAATATTGAACAAAAATACAGTCTATTGGAAACCAAAACCAGAGCAAGACAGACACATCTGTGACTTATTCCAGAAATTAAGAATAGTATTAGACTAAAAGAAGTAACTTGACTACAGCAGATCTGAGGATTGGGAATGTTTTAGAAACTACCAAAAAGGCAATTAAAAAGTGAATAAAAGACTAAACCAGCCAGGAATATGCAACGGATGGTAAGAGCTGTTAAAAGTGTATATAAGGAAGAGAGTAGGTAAAGTCCCTTCGAAGCAGAGGCAGGATCAGTTACTGTGGAGCACAAAGAGAAAATAGCAGAAACATTGAACACATATTTTATGTTTGTATTCGAAGACGGAGATATAGGTTCCATGACAGAAATAGAGGATTGTCTATGGACTGAAAAAAGTGAGTAAGTGAACTTAATTAATATCAGCAAAGAAAAATTACAGGAGAAACCCAAGAGACTAACATCTGGCAAATCCCTCAGAACCTGAGGACCTACTTCCTAAGCTTCAAAAAGTGATAAATAGAGAATTAGTGGATGTGCTAGCTATAATTTTCCAAAGTTCTCTAGATTCTGAAGTGGTCACAGAAGTTTAGAAGTTTGCAAATATGTCACTGTCATTTGAGAAAGAGAATCAGGGACTCTCAGGTCTGACATTAATCATCAGGAAATTGCTGATATTTGTTATTAAGGAAGCTTGAACAACACATTTAGAAAATCATAGCATAATTAGAACAAGAGGCAACATGGTTTTATGAAGAGGAAATCATATTTGACATGTTTAGAGATTTCTATGGATGTGACTATATGGTAAATAAAGAAAACTGCAGGGTATCTGGACTTGCAAAAGCCTCTTTGATAAGGTGCTTTCGGAAGCAAATGATAGGCATAAAGGCAACATTTTCAAGTTGGCAGTCTGTGAGGAGTGGATTGCCAGATGGATCAGTGCTAGATAAAAAGACAGAGAGTAATGTATCTAAGTTTGCTGATGATACAAAACTAGATGGAAAAGTATGTTGTAAGGAGGACACAGAGGACACAAAGATCTATAAACAGGTTATGTGAGCAGGAAACAAAATGGCAATGAAGTACATTATGGGGAAATGAGAGGTTATTCACTTTTGTCCTAAGAAAAGAAGAGCAAAACATTTTTTTAAATGGAGTGCAATTTCTAAATGTCAATGTTCAGGGTGTGTCGGGAGTACTTGCACAAGAAACTCAAAGTTAACATGTAAGTACAGAAAGTGATTAGAAAGGCAACTGGCATGCAGCATTTTCTCCAGCTTCCATACATGGAAATTGGTGTCAGTTTGTTGGTTCTGGAATTGACTTCCAGTTCCTGAAATTATTACCATGCATGGACCTCAGAAAGCCATGTAGCCGGTAGGAAAATTAAAGGGCATACTGGTGGCATGTTGACCTTTATTGCAACTAGACAGCCGCAATAAAGACTTTTTGCTACATTCATATTGAAATTTGATGAGATCATGTCTGGAATACAGTATGCAGTTTTGGTCTTCACATTTAAGGATAAACTTGTAGTCCAGTAAAGATTCATTCAATTGGTCCCTGGGATCAGTGGCGTTTTTCTAGGTAGGAGGGTCCTTGGGAGGGTGGATGCTGAAAAAAACATATCTCCTTGTATGGAGATTAGAATGAAGGGACGCAATCTGAAAAGAAGGCATTTCCCATTTAAGACAGAAATGGGGAGAAACATTTTCTCACCGACAGTGGATCTTTGGAATTCTCTTCACTTGGGTGCAGTGGAAGAAAAGTCATGAATGTAGGAATACAAAGGGTTTAGAGGGGTGTGGACCAAATGCTGGCAAATGGGATTAGATTAATGTAGAATTCCTGGTTGGCATGGATGAATTGGACTGAAAGGTCTGTTTTCATGCTGTACATTTCTATGACTATATTTAAAGGCAGATGTAGATGTATTTTTGATTAATCATGGAGGTAAAGGTCTGTAGGAGCATGGAATTGAGGTCACAATCAGATCAGCCATGTATACTGCTCCACCTAATTTATATATTTGTATGTCTACAAAGACAGGCTGAGTAAATCGGTCCTATATTCCATGGAGGTTAGAAGAATGAGAAATTATCTCATTGACAAAATCAAGATCTTGAAGGGTAAGCAGTGAGGCATTGTTTCTGCTGGGCAAGCATTCCAAAACATGAGGGCACTGTTTCAGGATAACTTGTGGTTTGGAGGATTCCACCATGCAGGGTCAAGATGAGGAGAAGGGATATGAAACTCTGGAAGTCTTTTACCCAGTGAGCTGTGGAAGCTTCCTTGTTGAATGCATTTCAGGCTGGAATAGTCAAATATTTGGTTTCTCAAGGAATTAAGGGATATAGGGAGGATGGGAAAGAGGAGTTGGATCCCAAGGTCAGCCATGAATGTGAATAATGAGTGTTTCCACTAATTTTCTCTAATCTCTAATGTTCTTGAGGTCTCACACTATCGTCAGGTCTATTTTGCATTTAAAACTGACTGAGAATTACCAAGAGATTTGTGTATGTTGCATGTTAACTTGAAGTAAGCCATAGGTGTGGGAATAAAATAATGTGGAATAAAAACCTATTGTGATTGAAACAAGCAAAACTAAGTTCATATTTTAAAAAAATGAAAAACGCAGCAACAGATTTTCATTTTTGGAAGTGTTATTTTCAGATTGCTTCATCAAATTATCTGCATTTAGTGTTAAATCATATCAATGTGTCAAAAACACTTACAACCAATCTGAAAATAATTTGTGGATTGAAGTGTGTCCTATTAATAGAGACAGAATAAGTATTTAAAATTCAAGTATTTGCTGCTTGGGAACAATTATTCTTATTTCTCACCTATGGATTGTAATCTTTTTCATCCTTGAAATAAATTAGCTTTCTTCGTTGCTTTTTAGTTTGAATGTTTCAAAGGTCCACATTATTATTTTTATGGTTAAGTAAAAGGCAACAGACTTAAAAAAAATTAAATTACTGTTTCTCTTTAGATTTGGTACAATATTATCTATATTGGGACTTCAAACCTGTAAACACCTTATCTTGTTCAGCATTCCTTATTCTTACAATCCATAGACATTTAAAAGGCAAGCTTAGTTTCCTCATCATCCCCTTTTGATTTAGCTCGTCTTTATTTACTCTTGAACTTTGGTGGAATTCTATACCACCGTTATTCATCCACGTGCATTGATTGAAACAAACAAATTGGGCATTTTTAAAAAAATCTTTTATCCTGTAAATGGTTATAAAGTAATTTAAAATCCCTGTGTGCCCCTCGTATTGTTTCTAATTTATATTGTCTTGCAAAATAGGAATTCACGATGATATGTCCTCTATCAATCCCTTTCCCTGCAACTATTAACACTGGAAATCTCAGGGCTGAAAGTGTTTGAGTTTTTACTACATTTGTCAGATAAGGTATAGAATTCCATTATCCAAATTGTTGGACATGTGTGACAGAGGTTGACCTTTTGTCATGTCAGTGCATTTTGCTAGGCCTCAGGCTGAAGCCTAATGGCCTCAAGTCTGATTTACTCACTGTAATAAGGGCAGAAGGTCAAGCAATTGTCAGCTTGCCTGTACATTCTCTCTTCAGAGCTGGTTCGAGGCTGTTAACATGAAGCTTTTCAAAGTGAATTTACAACTAGCGGCTCTGACAGAGACCAATCAGTACACCATAAATGTCAGGTTAGTGAGATTGAGCAGTAAGTAAAGTACTGACTGCACACTATTGGCTAGAATCAGTTGCTGAAGGCTTGGCTAAATGTGGTAAACATATTAACTGAAAAAATCATTAACAAGATGATTCTTATGAGTACCTGGTCAATTTAAACCACAGAGCTTGAACAAGGTTGTAAGGGTCAGCACACGTGGAGACCTATGCCACCTCAAAGCAAGAGGATTGAGAGATTTTAACTCCTTTGCCTCCTTTACTGAAGATGGTTGAGAGTCCAAATTGATGGATGGCCAGACTTCTGCTGGGTGCCCACAAAAAGCAGCTTAGGATGGATTGCAGGACCTTAATGCCAGTCACTGGGGCCTTGAATGTCATTCTGAACCAGGAGGATCCCTGGTTCTCCTGTCTCGCGTTTCCATTTTTCTAATATGTGGCTTCCAGTTGAGTCCACATTTAAAATGGAGTTTGCATCTAATGAGGCTCTAGACTACTTAAAAATTCCCCTGCTTCTCTATCAAAACTACACAATGTTATCCCAAATAGTGATTGATACATTCAATTTTATTTCATATAATTTTGGGTAAGCCAGCTGGGATGGTTGATTTTTTTTTCTACTTTATTTGCCAGCTCACCAGAAAATATAGTTTCTCACAGTCCTTATTACCCTCAGAGTGCCTAAAAAAATCATTTTAAAAAATCTTTTAGTTGATTTCAGCCCCAGGAAGTGAAATCTCAGTATTTGACTACATGAAGCTGGACGTACTGAGCTTAAATGAATTGTCTGCTGAAAATGTGTTGCTGGAAAAGCGCAGCAGGTCAGGCAGCATCCAAGGAACAGGATATTCGACGTTTCGGGCATAAGGAATCTCCTGTTCCTTGGATGCTGCCTGACCTGCTGCGCTTTTCCAGCAACACATTTTCAGCTCTGATCTCCAGCATCTGCAGACCTCACTCTCTCCTTAAATGAATTGTCACCTGAATCAGAATTGATGCAAATACACAGTGAAATGTCTAAACTAGTCTTCATTGTTTGAGCATATTGGTTTAGAATCTCTGAATCTTATTCTGTATCTTCCAGTCTGGATATCTCAAAAATATGAGCAGAAGTTGACCATGTGGCTCCTAAATCCTGTTCCATTATTCAGTAAATTTGTGACTGATGATCTAACATAACTTCATTTCCCCCCCTTTTCCTATATCTCCTGCTCCACTTAGTGTTAAAAAAAATTCCTGTGAATTTAACTCTTTGAGATCTAAGCTTGTTTCAATGGCAACTTCATTTTATAAAAGATTACCAAAGTAAAATGTTAAATTTAGTGATAACTAAACTGGTCAAATAACACACTGCAAGCAAATGCCTAATCTGGCTGGAGGAATTGCACTTAACTATTCACTGTCCCTGAACTTCACAAACATGCAAATATCAAAAGAAGAATCCCTGTCGTACTCCTTGCTATGTTCATCCCTTGAATATTGAATGCTGCCGTGTTCTCTAATTCACACTGGCTAATCCAAAGCAAAGGCTTTGCATTTTGCAAACAACAAGTACCTTGACGGTAATTTGTTCCAAAAGTGAATAGTTGTTTAATCTTATTGGTTCATTCACTTTATTAAGGGACAATTGTATTTGAAATGAGTTGGCAGTAGACATTGACTGACTCTTTGCTGATTGCTTGTTCTGATCAGACTGTTGCAGTTCACAGTGAAACTTCAAATCATTCAGCTCTGTTTAATCATGTAAACTAGGAGAAAGTAAGGACTGCAGATGCTGGAGATCAGAGCTGAAAATGTGTTGCTGGAAAAGCGCAGCAGGTCAGGCAGCATCCAAGGAGCAGAAGAATCGACGTTTCGGGCATGAGCCCTTCTTCAGGAATGAGGAGAGTGTGCCAAGCAGGCTAAGATAAAAGGTAGGGAGGAGGGACTTGGGGGAGGGGCATTGGAAATGCGATAGGTGGAAGGAGGTTAAGGTGAGGGTGATAGGCCGGAGTGGGGGTGGGTGCAGTGAGGTCAGGAAGAAGATTGCAGGTTAGGAAGGTGGTGCTGAGTTCGAGGGTTGGGACTGAGACAAGGTCGGGGGAGGGGAAATGAGGAAACTGGAGAAATCTGAGTTCATCCCTTGTGGTTGGAGGGTTTCTAGGCGGAAGATGAGGCATTCTTCCTCCAGCCGTCGTGTTGCTATGGTCTGGCGATGGAGGAGTCCAAGGACCTGCATGTCCTTGGTGGAGTGGGAGGGGGAGTTGAAGTGTTGTGCCACGGGGTGGTTGGGTTGGTTAGGCCAGGTGTCCCAGAGGTTTCTCTGAAACGTTCTGCAAGTAGGCGGCTTGTCTCTCCAATATAAGGAGGCCACATTGGGTGCAGTGGATGCAGTAAATGATGTGTGTGGAGGTGCAGGTGAATTTGTGACGGATATGGAAGGATCCCTTGGGGCCTTGGAGGGAAGTAAGGGGGGAGGTGTGGGCGCAAGTTTTGCATTTCTTGCGGTTGCAGGGGAAGGTGCTGGGAGTGGAAGTTGGGTTGGTGGGGGGTGTGGACCTGATAAGGGAGTCATGGAGGGAGTGGTCTTGGACCTAGACTACACCTCCTCCCACCCTGCCCCCTGTAAAAACGCCATCCCATATTCCCAATTAATGTCTACTACTGCTTATCTTGTGTCTTGCCTTATACCCATTGTCCCATTCCCTTTTTGCCAATTCTGCCTTCAAACACTTGTAATTATCTCATCTAAAGTTTAAAACTAATTCTCTGCGCCCTCCCCCCTCCATTTCTTGCCCTTCAAACTGAATATGAACTTCTATATTGTTACGATCACACTTTAGTGGAGAACCATTTACTTTGAGGTATTAATTATTCTTGTTGCATGTTTACAACTGCATCTAATCATCTAATTTACATATAACTAGATCAAAAAAATCTGTTCCCAAGTTGATTTCCAGACATTTTCTAAGAAACTGTCACATACTCCACATTAACTCACTCTGGAGGCTACTTTTGCCACTTTGATTCATTAAATCTTTGTGAAATTTAACATTTCTCATGATTATTGCAGTACCTTTGTTAAAACCCCCCAATATTTCTTGATTTATACTCCTTTCTGCAGAATAGTTACTATCATGGTACCTATTCTTATCTCCATTTAAACTCATATACTGAACCAAGGTAACTTTTAATTACCGTATTTTATCATCCTTTATTAATCAAAACTTCTTTAGCTTTCTTATTGTCCTTCTAAATTGTTAAATACCATAGAATATTCAGCTCCTAGCCACGTTTACTTTGCAAACATACCTCTGTAATGGCTATCACATCATAAATTTATTTCTACTTGTTATGTCAATTTGCCTACTTTCTTATGATTGCACTGGCCATTTAGATAAAGAGCCTTTCATTCTGGCTTTACCATTTTTCCCTACTCTTATTTTTTGGTGGATTCTGTGTGTGTTCTATTCAACATGGGTGGCTGACAACTCTATTTTCAAAATGCCTGTGGCAATTGAGGTCTGGAGTTTCCAAAATAATTAAAGTTACATCCACGATCGACACGTAATCTGTTTTTACCAAATTTGTGAAACAGATTAAACATTGAGAAATCTCAATGAGGTCACAATGGGTACCTCCCAGATTCACTTCATCACTTGTTCTTGATTTGGATATCAGGCACCAACATCTCAGGGCAGGCTCCATGAGCACTGGCTACATTCATTCCATGTCCATGGACAATGGCATCCAATATGTTGCAGCCTCCAGGAACTCTTATGGCACATCTCTGATTCACTGAAATGATGCTTCTGCCCTTCAGTTCTGTGTCTCAGAATCAGCTATCATTGTAATGCTTCAGAAGGCATCCAGCTCAAGGTTTGGACCAGGTTGCATTTCCATGCTCTTCACTCACTGTCATAGCTCTTACTCATTCTGAAACTACCTGAATGCTCACAGCATCCCTACCTTGCCTTTGTGCACTTTACCCCCTCAGCCAGAGATATCAGGGCCATATTACTTCTGTCTTGCCATGTCATGTTGTGCTGACATAAAGCCAGAATGCTAGGCATAGATGTAGGCCTCAGTCAATTCTAGGCAGATAATCTTTGCTCAGACAATCCCATTGCTGTAAGACAAGGGCAGCCTCCATGTCCAGTTCAGGACCTGCTCGGGGCCAGGAGTGTCAAGATTGTCTCCTCATAAGGGATAAGGAGCCGTATTATCGGCAGCCCATCATCCAGACCTACTCTTCCCTACCTTAAAGTCGACTGCTTTCCTCCCAGTATGAGAGAGGGCCAGGTATTACACAAGATGAAAGTAGGTGGCACAGCTATTATTTCTGATGCAGATGGGGACGTGCCTTGGGCAACTGAGTACACAATGCAAAGGGCATGCAGGGTTAGTAATGTCATAGTTTGTGGTGGGGGAGGGTGAGTGAGAAAAATGGTGTATGCATTAGCGAGAGTGATGAAGCATGAGCCTTGGTGGGAGATTGGTACAAGAGATAGATTGAGTAATGGGGTATCAGAGTGAAGATGGTGGTAGGGTGTTGGGCATTTCTGCAGTTGTCTGACAATGCCTTGCCCAGGTGACAACCTTAAACTGGGCTGATATGGTTTGGTTATATGGCCTCCACTGCTATTTCTGGAAGAAGCGGAAAAAAAGACCGTGCATCACCCTGTTCAGCAGGAGCTCAAGCACCTTGCCTGCAAAACAAACTTCCAATTTCTCCCTGTCTACCATATCCAGGCAAATATAACCAATTGTGCAGAGCTGCTCTGGAGTGATAGTGATTTCCTTTTAAAGACGGTCCTGTGCTAGTGATGCTGGTCAATTCCTGGAGAGTGGTGAGTTGTTTCAGGGATGGTGGCTGGTGAGGTGGGGCTGAAATCAAACATTATACTCACCTCAGGAGTAAGAATGGCAATTAATGTGACAACTTTGATTAGTTTCAGTGAGAAAACTCACTCAGCGTCACAGCAAAAATCATTCCACCAAACTCAAGGCAACTTGCACTTAGCCAAAAACAGGCACAAAATTAAGCCCAAAGTTATTCGGCAGTTCAGAAAATATCACAATAACCTGGATTTTGCAGCCAATGGTGCAGTGATGCCACTCACTGCTGATCTCAAAGACAGTTGCACAATAAGATCTGGTGATAACTGTTTTGTAGATTTTCTTTCCCAGTGTCAGTTTAAATCTGATGCCACATCGAAACTATCTCAAAGTGTCAGGAGCAATGATGTTACCAAGCAGGGTAAGCAATCAACCATATTGAATAGGCGAACCAGAAAGTCAATGCACTGAATGCTCCATTGTTAATTAAGAGACTTAAGTAAATCATTGGAATATGAGCATGGGGTTTAGTGAAATATCAAAATAAAATTTTCAAAATATGCCAACTCTTAAAAATTATAATGTTCAATTTTGACATTTTACAGATATTTAACTAGTTTGTCAGTGCCAATGTGGTTATTGAATGGAATATGCCATTAAAAACCCAGTTACACCTCGCTCCATAACATGTAATTTATCAAAGTGCATTTACAGTGAGACTGGGTTTTGTCAATTGAATAATTCCTAATTACATTTATAATGCAGTCTTGGAAAGAATTTACTAACGGTAACCACTGGGTTTAATTGTGCGTATGTAAACCCCAGAAGTTGTTGTTAGATTCAGAGTAATGATGGTGAAAGCTGACAGTTTTGTTATCACTACTCCTCAAAAATCCAGCTATTAAGATGCACAAACATCAGCATTAACTAAGGATGTACATTAAAATTCTGTTTGCAAGGATTTACAAATTAGGCAGTTTCTCTGATTATTCCAATCATTTACAAAATTGATTACCTTGAAGCAGCTCAGTGGATCCCAGTAGTAGCTGAAGACAACGTATCCATCTTGCCATGTGAATAGACAATCTGCAGTGAAACAAAGCATGTTGCTTAAAACAAACAAAAACTTCAAGGAAACAAGTGGATATTCTAATCGTAGGTTTCTATACAAACTCAGATAAATCAATTAATTTATCAAAATGTAAGAAACAGAGGAGAAAGAACTGAGAGCATTGTGACATCATTGAGAATTGAAATAGATTCTTTTTTGCTAGTTTCATTCTTTGTCATGGGTGCACTGATAATTACAGACGTTAATAATTCTCTCAGATCTGAATAAAAGTTGGAATATCAGACTTTTTAAAAAAATCCTCAACCTTCCCACCATATCTCCCTACCTGAACTTTTATCATCAGAGACCTCTTACTCTTTGCAACAAAGGGCTATGTCTGTAACACTAAGAAAATGCACCTCATCTACTACATCACTTCACCTCTCTCCCACTGAACTCGAAAGCAGTACATCTCAGGGTCTTCATTCAAAGTCAACCATTAGGACCAGTGATGAAATTGATTGAGAGAGGAAACTAGCACTCACAGAAAAAGTAGGGAGTAACCCTGGACTGAGCTATGGGCCTCTTGCTGAATACTAGAAAATTACATTATCTGACCATCTGACAGGAGGTGAGCTTGTTGGCAGTGGGGCACGCTATCTACTAATATATGGCTTGTTTCTATAGCCAGCCTGTTCATTTTAGTCCAATAAGCCTATATGTTATACTTTAGTAAGACATACATAAGAATCACTTTGGCTGACTGATTACATCTCTTAATGCCACTTGTAAATATTTAGTGTCATATATGTTAACAGTTACCATGTAGAATACTTTCCAGAGATCCTGCTGTCACATTACTTAACTTGTGATAAATTGTATCAGATATTTAAAGAATCTGTGAAAATATAACTTGTCATTTGTTTGTTTATATATTGACAAGATGATATAGTCCTCGGGTGTCAAAGGTGATGTGAACTGCTACAGTTTTCCTGTCAAAGTGACTAGAATTATTTAAACGGTCTAATGGGATAAGGATTTAGCACAGTTTGAGGCAGGCAGACTGGCCTCACAGCTGTTACATCATCTGACACAGGAAGTTCCTACAGTAATTAATTTGAGAGTTTTTCAGGAATGTATTGTACTAATTTGTAACATGACTTGACCAGAAGCGATTGTAGACCAGATCAATTCAGAATTTTGGACTGAGTTTTATCTTCAGTTTTCTCACTGATCAAAAACATATTTTGCTACATGTATTGAACTGATAATGTATGCAAGGGTAGAGAGCTTTGTGCATCATAGCTGCATGGATTCTATCTTTAATTGTGTTCATACACATTTATATTCCATACCGTGGTCAAATCAGAAATCTTGGCTAATTCTCTTCCTCAATTTGAGTAATATTTTTGGTTAACTTAGGTTCTTACATGATGAACCATTATGATGTTTTACCCCTCTCTGTAAATTTTCTCACTTCCTCATCTCCTGAAGAGATTGTAACTGTTAATTTTGATGTGGATGTAAAGATGTCATTATAGGAACAATTGTATGCTTTAAACATTCTTGAAGAGGGCTCATGCCCGAAACATCGATTCTCCTGCTCTTTGGATGCTGTCCGACCTGCTATGCTTTTCCAGCAACACATTTTCAGCTCTGATCTCCAGCCTCTGCAGTCCTCACTTTCTCCTGCTTTAAACCTTGCCCCCTTTTCAGTAGAAATGCAAATTGGATTGGCTGTGGAATGGAAATCTGATCACTTCTACCAGTTTTATGTGCCTCACCTTGAAAGTTGGAAGTTGCCATTGTAGAGTCATGGTTGGATTTGTTCTTTGGCTTTTGTCCCATTGTTTACATGTGCAAGTCACCTAGCTTAAAGAACATGAGGAGCAGTACAGATAAACCCACTTTTTAAAACCAACATTTGTAGTTTAGCAAGAATTTTTGAATAGCAATTAGAAATATGAACACAGCATTTTGTTTTGCTCCTACCTTGGCACAGAGGGAATTGTAATGCACCTACTGTTACCCGGAGATCAGTTAATTTATTTCAGACAAAGATTGAACCAGGGCTGTTCTGTATCTTTATGGAACAGCTACTTACTACCTCAGTCACTGAATCATTGTGTAAATAATACAGTTGCTATTCAAACTGGTAAGTATTTACAGAGATGACAAGGAATTAAACTAAAAGCTTGAAAGAATCAAGAAAAAAAAATTGGAATTTGACCCAGTTGACTAGGAAAAATGTAAGCCACTCTTTTGACAGGTGAGTCCACCAAATCTTCTGCCTTGAATGTGATAGTGAACAGAGTTTAGGCAGGAAGGTAAAGTTAAGCTTTATTCAATACATATTAAGGACTTATTAATGAACCGAGTATCTTGTTATTTGTTATTCTATCCTCTCTCCATGCTTTTATGATATATTGGCAGTTATTTTCAAAGTTGCAGTTGAAGTAATCAATATAAACAAAAATGTGATTTTTATGCAATGTCTGGCATATATAAACTGATACGTTTTTAGAATTACTGAAGAATTTATATCAGAGACATAGATGGTGCCTTCCCGAAATATGTGATATGCCAATGTTCTGCATTGGTCAGAGTAAGCATACATTAAAAAAAAACATGAATTGTTGTCCGGTAGTAACTTTCTACTAGAAACAGCTGGTTTCAGACCAAAGTCCACAGCAATGATGATGGATAACATCAATGATGCCATGTCGTTTGTAATTCACTCAACCATGTGACTATAACCGTGGGCGGCACCGTGGGCGGCACGGTGGCACAGTGGTTAGCACTGCTGCCTCACAGCACCAGGGACCTGGGTTCAATTCCCGCCTCAGGTGACTGACTGTGTGGAGTTTGCACGTTCTCCCCGTGTCTGCGTGGGTTTCCTCCGGGTGCTCCGGTTTCCTCCCACAGTCCAAAGATGTGCGGGTCAGGTGAATTGGCCATGCTAAATTGCCCGTAGTGTTAAGTAAGGGGTAAATGTAGGGGTATGGGTTGCGCTTCGGCGGGTCGGTGTGGACTTGTTGGGCCGAAGGGCCTGTTTCCACACTGTAAGTAATCTAATCTAAGTATTATAACATTCATTAATACAGTGAAAAAGAGAATGGAGGATTTTGTGAAGGCAATGCTGTGATAACCCTCCAGTGATTTGAGGTGTCTGCTGTACATGGTCCTTTTTTTGATGTATGCAGGAGGTTGGAATTACTACCTAGATGCAAGAAGAGTAGGCAGCAGAAAACAGGAAACAATATACCAGTTAGCTTGACTTCTGTAGTGGAGAAAGTCCTAGAATTGATTACTAAAGAGTTTATGCAGTGCACCGAAAGAAACGCGAGGTAGCGAGGAAGAGTCAGCATGGTTACGTGATCGGGAAATTCTGTTTAACTTTGAAGGACTCATTTGTTCATTGGATAAAGGGAAGTCTGTAGATGTTCTATACGTGGATTTCCAGAAGGCATTTGACAAGATGATATATAAAAGGCTATTGCAAAAAAAAAAGAAAGCTTATTGTATGCGGACATTTAACATGAATTGAAAATTGGTTGACTGGCACAAAACAGAGAGTATACATAAATGTTTTTTTTGTCTGATTGACAGACAGGATTTGACAAGTGGATTCTGAGAGATTTTGTGTTGGTCCCTCAGCTTTTTCCAATTTACACCCATGAATTAGATGGAGGGAGTAAAGGCATGGTGGCTAAGTTTGCAGATGATACAAAGATATGTCTGAAAATATGTTGTGTAGACAGCATAAGGAGTTTGTGGATGAAGACAGATAGGTTGAGTGCTTGGGCAAAAATCTGGCAGGAGTTGAAATATATTGTGAGACAATGTGGAAGTTGTTTGCTTTAACATTCAAAGGTATTACCATTATTGAATCCCTCCCTATCAACATTCTGGGGGTTATCATTAACCAGAAACTCAACTAGACTGGCCAGATAAATATAGTGGCTACAAGAGCAAGCCAGAGGCTTAGAATAATGTGGCGAGTAACTCACCTCCTGATTCTTCCATCTAAGGTCATACAGAAGTAGAACATAAACATGAGCACATCCCCACTTTGCCTGGAAGCATGCAGCTCAAAACAACACAAAGACTTAACACCATGCAGGATAAAACATTCTGCTTGACTCACACCATGTCCACAAGCATCTGCACCATCCACCAACAATGCTCAGTAGCAACAGTGTATACTATCTTCAATATGCACTGCAGAAATTCAACAACGATCCTTAGACAGCATCTTCCAAACCCAGAATCACCTCCTTCTAGAAGGACATGGACAGCAGATACATAGGGACATCTCTACCTGTAAGTTCCTACCGAAGCCTCTGACCACCCTAGCTTGGAAATTAAAACTGTTCCTTCACTATTGCTTGGTCAAACACCTGGAATTCCTTCCCTAAGAATTATGCATTTACGTACAGCGCATGGACTGCAGCAGTTCAAGAGTGCAGTACACCACCATCTTCTCAAGGGCAATTAGAGATGTCCAATAAAGGCTGGCCAGCCAGCAACATCCATGTCCCACAAGTAAATTAAAAAAAAAACTTTTGGCAGGAAAAATGAGAATATAGTATACAAGTATTACATAAATTGAGAATGATTGTGAATTTCTGAGGTGGAAGGATTTTGATAAGGTAATGCCATAAATCACAAAAGGTTAGTATGCCGGTACGTCATGCAGTCGAGAGGACTGATGCGATTTAAACCTTTGTGATAAGAAGAATGAAACATATATGTAAGAATGTTTTGCTACAGTCACACAAGGCAGTGGTGTGACCACATCTTGAATATTGTGTGACATTTTCTTCTCCTTATTTTAGACATGAGGTAAATGCATTGGAAGGGCTTCCAATGAGGTTTTTTTAGATTGATACCATGAATTAGCTGGTTTGCTTAAAGAATAGGTTGGACAGACTGGGCTTTATTCAACTGGAACTTAGAAGAATAAGGTGATACTTAGTTGAAATGTATAAGATCCTGAATGGTCTTAACAAGGTGGATGTGTTTTTGTCATTTGCTCTTGTGGATGAATCCAAATGTGAATGTTATGAATGAGAATATTAAGGGCCATCCTTTTACTAAGGAGATGAGGAGAATTTATTTTCTTTCAGAGGATTGTGAAACCTTAGAGCTGTCTGCCTCAGAAGCTGGTGGATGCTGGGTTGTTGAATATTTTTAAAAGTAGATGTAGGTAGATTGTTGTTAGGCAGGGGCATCAGAGATTATAGGGGATGGATGGGAATGTGGAATTTGAAACAGATAAGTTCTGATCTCATTGAATGGTCAAGCATGTACAAGGGACCGAACATTAAACTTCTGTACTAAATTTTATGTAAACAGGGTTGCAACAAGTGAGATTTTGAAATGTTGCTTCCTATTTCTTTGAGACATAGGATTTTAGCAGAGCGAGAATACCAACCTACTCCTTCTTAATGGACACACAAGTCATTATGAAATCCATAGCAAAATGATTTGGTTTTTTTCCTGGTCTAGTCTGTGTTCTTGAATCAATGGAAAATAAATGTAATCTCTGTCCCAAATTCACAAACAAACTTACAAAAAAACCCTTACACATATTGTCTGGGTCGACTTGTCCATTTCATAGCATTTCTTGGTACTCACTGATAGCTACATTAATTGGAGCCAAGGAAATCTTGAATGGTTCTCATGGATTACCTGGGGAATTTGTCTCAGATAAATTTCTTCTGCTCCATTCCAAAATTTCATGAAATGAAATGAAATGGTACCAGGCAAACCCTCATTCTTCTGTTATCTGACGTGAAAAGAAAAGCAGAAAGATCTTTTAACTTACTGAAAGTAAGACTCAAATTTCAGTGTGGTTTCAGTGGTTAGCTATCTTTCTGCAGAACAACTCCACACTTTAACCCAGGGTATACAAGCATATGACAAGCTTATTAAGAATATGTTTGAGTTTGGCACTTCCAAGCTTGACCCTGAAAGTTGACTGCAAACAGTTCAATCAAAAATATCAGAATGACTCACATGGTACGGTTTCTGTCAAAATGAACATGTCCCTCACCCCTGCAAACACCCAGTCACAGATGTAAAATATCACAGGAATTTGTACAATTATTTGAAAGGTGACTGTTGTCCATGTAGATCACATGATCCCAATGAGAGATGAATATAAACATGAGCACAATACATTTGATCACAAGCTTATGTTAGAGTGTGAAGCAGTTCAGGTTTTACTGGCTGAAGTATCAGTTTCTGAAAAAAGTCTCACTTGAGTACTAGTCAGAAACCAAGCAGTCCAAACCTACACCAGAAGATCAGATCTGCCTCATAAAATACTTACTAACCTTGATTTGTTATAGATATAGTTAAAAGAAAGAAAACCACTTTAGTAATCATGCCAAGTGTATATATATTCACAAAGATTTGTTTATTTTCCTTTCATTGTTGAAATTGTACAGTTAGTGAAACAGGAAATAGTTGATTAAAAAGTCCTTTAAAAGGAGAGACCGTGTAATGTGTTCATATGTTAGGAGTACATGGTGTGCACAATGAAATTATTAAGTCCCTGTTTTGGCCGTTTAAAAACCTGGCTTTTGTTACAAGCATCTCTCAATGTGTAACAATGCCAATATGAAGTACTTAGTCAAACTGATCAGCAATATTAATGCATGGACATTATTTACTGGTGAAGTTGTTAATTGGCAACAGGATTACCTGAATTAAGTTCTGTCCAAATAGCATGTTTTGAATTTTAATGTTTTCACAGAATAAAAAGGAAGGGGATGTAATGTGGTGGTGGGTGGGTTGGAGAGGGGAGTTTGAATTATTGCCAGTGATAACTGACCTCTCTTGGGCATTACCTTATTGTCACTGGCATCAATCCCAGTCTAAAGCTGTAGTTACAGGAATAGGGAGCTCTCCCTGTCACACATGTGACATAGACTCATATTTAAGAAGTGCCATAAGCTTTTCTTCACAAATAACTTTTATTTTCTACATTAGTTGATGCAGACAAGATCTAAATCAAGATGTCAGATTGTTTAAAGTTAAATGTATTTTGATTTAAAACAGTGAAATATTTAATACTTTATAATTAGATCTTTGTATATGCAAGATGAACCTCTGTATAAAAGTAATGGATTTAATGCTAAATTCCCTTGTATTTTCTGATGGTTTTGGGATATTATATAGAAAAGAATGGGAGATAAAATCCACCACTTCAAAACCACTAATCAAAAATTACACCAGATTTATCCCTTCAAACGTTTGCCAGTCCCTTTTAAGACTCATTAGGAGACTGTGTCATGTTCAAGTTGAAAATCCCTCAGGCCCATTTTCTCCTATTTGTAGATTATATCAGGAGATTACCACTATGCTATTCAGGCATACTGTGCAATCCCTTTCTTTTACAATAGATCCAAGAATTAAACAGACACAGTGCTTATATGGGTACATGGAATGCATTCATTGTCCCACATAATGAAGAGGAAAAGATTTTCCTCTATTAATGTGTATATGTGGTACCAATATGATCACACAAACTTATGTTCAGTATCTGCAATGATTTCAACACATACCATAACATCTCCATAAAAATCAAATTCCTCCACTACTGATGATCAGTGATAGAAGCGTGTGCAAACTACAAGATGCTCAACAGGAATTTATCAAGACTCATTAGATAGCACCTTCCAAACCCACAAAGTTTCCTCCAAGCCACTTATCACCCTGACTTGGAAATATATCACTGTTCTTTCAGTGTCACTGGGTCAAAATCCTAGAATTCCATCCCTAATGGCATTGTGGATCAACCTACAGCATGTGGACTGCAGCTGTTTGAGAAGGCAGCTCACCATTACCTTCTCAAGGGCAATGAAAGATGGACATTAAATACTGCTCTGCCAGTGATGCCCACATCCTATGAATGAACAAAACAAAATTCCAGAGCCATTTCCAGATAGTTGGTAGGTGATTGAAGTAACCCCCTTGCAGTCATAATTTATGCACGTATAACAAGATTTGAACACACAAATGATCCAAAAATTGTGAGGTAAGGATTTTTTAGATCCACCGGCATCACATCATTATAACATGAAGGGACATTAAGGATAAACAAGGAACTATTAAACTATGTGCATGGAATGACTGTATTAGTCACATTGGATTGAAGCTTTCCTTTGCATGAATCCTTTACCTTCCCTTCAGCTTTTCTTCTTGAATGACACTTCCTTTGTTCTGCAAGAGTGCATTCAACTGCTGTTGCTGCTTTCCCTCACTGTCGCCACCTGTTGGTGGAGGTCCCAGAGAACTGCCCAAATCCCTTGAGTTAGTGCTCTCCAGCACTATTGCCTTCTGTTGCTGGAGGTCCCACTACTCAAATATCAATAAGACATTGAGGGCAGAATTTAATAGCTGCCATATTGGGCCTGTTGACTGGCTGGTGAGCCAGTGACAACCCTGTTGTAGCCATTCAGCACATGTGACCTAATCTACCACCAATCAGGCACTTAACTGAGTGGTGATACAATGCTGTCTGATACAACAGAAGGTAGTGCAAGAGGTGGATGAGGAGAGACATCCTTTATTCACTGGGTACCAGGATGCCCTCCAGACATACTTTACCAAGGTATTGAGAGCAGATAGTCTTTGCTATTAATGCAAGCACTTTATCTCCAAGAATACATTGCAAGAAGGATTTTAATGACCTTATACAAATAGCCAAGTTCAGTACATTTACCAGCAAATACCACATCCTAACAATTGAACCATTACTGCTCCATTCACCATAACTACTTTATTCACTGATCAACATCTCTATCAACCAGAATTCATTCCTAGTACCCATAATTCTACCTCACTTTCACACACTTCATGCTGTAGCAAGCCTCACATTTCACAGCTTACATATATTACTGCTACTCAGCCATATCATTTCACTCACTGACCCACTTCCTTCTCTCAAGGTGGTATCTAACTAAAAGCAGCAGCATCTAACAAAGGCAAAACAAAGGTATACTTAAGTGAGTGCACAGAAGTGGTTAGTTGACTTTTGTATGAAATATTTGATGGTTTGTTGGATAAACTTAGTTTGGAAACTTAGTTTTGGTGTGTGTTTGAATATTCTATCGAAAAGACTCTGCAGTGTTCAGTAACAGGGAGTTGTAGGTTTGGTCATAGAGTCGCTGCTGCAAATGTGTTGCTGGTCAAAGCACAGCAGGCCAGGCAGCATCTCAGGAATAGAGAATTCAACGTTTCGAGCATAAGCCCTTCATCAGGAATAAGAGAGAGTAGCCAAGCAGGCTAAGATAAAAGGTAGGGAGGAGGGACTAGGGGGAGGGGCGATGGAGGTGGGATAGGTGGAAGGAGGTCAAGGTGAGGGTGATAGGCCGGAGTGGGGTGGGGGCGGAGAGGTCAGGAAGAGGACTGCAGGTTAGGAGGGCTTTGCTGAGTTGAGGGAACCGACTGAGACAAGGTGGGGGGAGGGGAAATGAGGAAACTGGAGAAATCTGAATTCATACCTTGTGGTTGGAGGGTTCCCAGGCGCTCCTCCTCCAGCCGTCGTGTTGTTATGTTCTGCTGGTGGAGGAGTCCAAGGACCTGCATGTCCTCGGTGGAGTGGGATGGAGAGTTAAAGTGTTGAGCCACGGGGTGATTGGGTTGGTTGGTTCGGGTGGCCCAGAGGTGTTCTCTGAAGCGTTCCGCAAGTAAGCGGCCTGTCTCACCAATATAGAGGAGGCCACATCGGGTGCAGCGGATGCAATAGATGATGTGTGTGGAGGTACAGGTGAACTTGTGGCGGATATGGAAGGATCCCTTGGGGCCTTGGAGGGAAGTGAGTGTGGAGGTGTGGGCGCAAGTTTTACATTTCCTGCGGTTGCAGGGGAAGGTGCCGGGGGTGGATGTTGGGTTGGTGGGGGGTGTGGATCTGACGAGAGAGTCACGAAGGGAGTGGTCCTTACGGAACGCTGATAGGGGTGGGGAGGGAAATATATCCTTGGTGGTGGGACGGCCCTGGGGAGTATTCTCAAACAGAGACCTAGGGTGCAGGTACATAGTTCCTTGAAGGTGACATCACATGGAGACAGAGTGGTGAAGAAGGTGTTTGATATGCTTGCCTTCAATGGTCAGAGCATTGAGTACAGGAGATGGGACATCATGTTGCAGCTATATGGGACATTGGTGAGGCCACTTTTGGAGTACTCTTCACAGTTCTGGTCACCTCACTGTAAGAAGGATATTATTAAATTGGAAAGGATGCAGAAAAGATTTACAAGGATATTACCAGGGCTGGAAGGTTTGAGTTATAAGGAGAAGCTTGATAGGTTGGGAGATTTTCTCTGGAGTATAGGAGGTTGAAGGGTGACCTTATAGACGTTTGTAAAGTCATGAGGGACTTAGGTAAGCTGATTAGTAAAGATGTTTTCCCTAGGATAGGGAAGTTCAGAACTAGAGGGCATACTTTTAAAGTGAGTGGAGGTGGAGTAAAAATTTTTTACTTGGTCATAGAGTCATACAGCATGGTGACCCTTTGATCCAATTCATCCATACTGACCAGGTTTCCCAAACTAAACTAGTCCCATTTACCTGTGTTTGGCCCATATGCCTCTGAATCTTTCCATATTCATGTACCTGTCTAAATGTCTTTTAAATGTTGTAAATGTACCAACATTTACCACTTCCTCTGGCTGTTCATTCCATATACAATCCACCTTCGGTCTGAAAATGTTGCTCCTCAAGTCTCTTAAATCTTTCACCACTCACTTTAAAAGTATGCCCTCTAGTTCTGAACTCCCCTATCCTAGGGAAAACATCTTTACTAATCAGCTTACCTAAGTCCCTCATGACTTTACAAACGTCTATAAGGTCACCCTTCAACCTCCTATACTCCAGAGAAAATGTCCCAACCTATCAAGCTTCTCCTTATAACTGAAACCTTCCAGCCCTGGTAATATCCTTGTAAATCTTTTCTACATCCTTTCCAATTTAATAATATCCTTCTTACAGTGAGGTGACCAGAACTGTGAAGAGTACTCCAAAAGTGGCCTCACCAATGTCCCATATAGCTGCAACATGATGTCCCATCTCCTGTACTCAATGCTCTGACCATTGAAGGCAAGCATATCAAACACCTTCTTCACCACTCTGTCTACATGTCACCTTCAAGGAACTATGTACCTGCACCCTAGGTCTCTGTTTGAGAATACTCCCCAGGGCCGTCCCATTAACTGAATGGTATTGTTGTTGAATCTGGAATAGGGATTGCATTCTCTGAGGACAGAGCTGGATTGAATCAAAATGAAAGTGTCAGACTGCTGCCAGGATACTGAATACATCACCACCAGCTGCAGATGGAGTGAATGCAACTTTTATGGTTGTTGTATATCTCTGCCTTAGATGCTGAACTCGTGTGCAGTCTGTGACATTCTCAGGAAATTTGCTATTCTAGCAAAGCCTTATGCTTTCTGCATCTCTCAAAAGAGAAAATTCAATCCTCCTAACATCTCTTTTATTCTACAATAGTGGATGGCAAACTGTAGGATACTGGGGTAGTCATAAGCTTCAGTTTGTAAGAAGCTCAACAGAAGAATTTCAAAGGTACAAACACTTTTGTATGTGCTGACAATGCTGCGAGTGAATAGGTAACAAATTAAATGTAATACACAGAATTCTATACTTTGGGAAGAATAATGTGGAAAAGCAATATAAAAATACCCAGTGAAGTAACTGAGGGATCTGTTTTTATCTTGTGTACAAATTAATGAAAATGACAGGGCAAATTAAGAACATTTTAAAAAAGACACAAGGTTTTGTAGTTTGCAATAGTAACAGAATTTTGATTAAAATTTATAAAATTGTTTTAGTTTCAACAGGAGCATTGTGTCTAGTTCTGGACATTACATTTAGGAGGGATTAAAATGAGAAAGTGCAGAAAATATTTGGGAGAATGAGTTTGAGGATGAGGGACTTTTACATGGATAAGTTGGAAACTCTGGGAAGATTTTCTTTACAGAAAAGAAAGTAAAGAAATTTGTTGTGGTTCTGTTCACCGAGCTGGGAATTTGCAAACGTTTCATCCCCTGTCTAGATGACATCCTCAGTGCTTGGGAGCCTCCTGCGAAGCACTTCTGTGATCTTTCCTCCGCCATTGTAGTGGTTTGAATCTGCCGCTTCTGGTTGTCAGTTCCAGCTGTCCGCTGCAGTGGCCGGTATATTGGGTCCAGGTCGATGTGCTTATTGATTGAATCTGTGGATGAGTGCCATACCTCTAGGAATTCCCTGGCTGTTCTCTGTTTGGCTTGTCCTATAATAGTAGTGTTGTCCCAGTCGAACTCATGTTGCTTGTCATCTGAGTGTGTGGCTACTAAGGATAGCTGGTCGTGTCATTTCGTGGCTAGTTGTTGTTCATGGATGGGACAACACTACTATTATAGGACAAGCCAAACAGAGAACAGCCAGGGAATTCCTAGAGGCAAGGCACTCATCCACAGATTCAATCAATAAGCACATTGACCTGGACCCAATATACTGGCCAATGAAGCGGACAGCTGGAACTGACGACCAGAAGCGGCAGATTCAAATCACTATAAATGCCAGAGGAAACATCACAGAAGCACTTCACAGGAGGCTCCCAAGCACTGAGGATGTCACCTAGAGAGGGGACGAAATGTCTGCAACACAAATTCCCAGCTCGACGAACAGAACTACAACAACGAGCACCCGAGCTACAAATCTTCTCCCAAACATTAAGAAATTTGATAAAATTTCAACTTGTTGAGATGTCCAGAGAGCATAGATACTGAGAAATTGTTCCCATTGGCAGAAAAACCGAGAACCACTGGATACTAGTTCAAGGTGAATCCTAAAAAAAAAATCAATAAATAGAATCTGGAATGCACTGCCTGAAAATCTGGTTGAGCCATTTTTAATCAGATAAAGCTACAAAATTGGAATTCTCCATGGAAAGGGTGGGGAATGTGACTCATGTTCACTTTTCTGAATTGGTGCCAATCCAACAACATTGGAAAAGCTCAACAACATTTAGGACAAAGAAGGACATTTGTTTGGCACCCATTCCACAACATTAGATATTCACTTCCTTCATTAATGACAGATAGGAGCAGCAGTGTATACCATTTGGAAAGTTTACTGCAGCAAGTCACCATAGCTCCTTCAACAGCTCTTTCTAAACCACGATTTATACCATCTGGAAGGACTAGGTCAGCTGATGCATGGGAATGCAGCTAGCTAGATGTTTTCCTCCAAAACACATACTATCTTGACATGGAACCATAGCATAGTCCCTTCACTATTGCTGGGATAAAATAATGAAATTTTTTAATTACACTGTGGGCGTATGTACGCTGCAAGGATTGCAGGCTTTCAAGAAAGCATCTCATCATCACCTTCTCAAGTACAATTAGAGACAGGCACTCAATGATGACCTGTTCAGCGCTGTCCACATCCCATGAGTGAATAAAATAAAACAAGGGACGAATGAATGTAATAATGAATATGCCGAGTTGTACTTATGATTCCATGAATTATATGCACAGACAGTCGCATGAAAATATGACCTGTGATGATAGTGGAAACTTGGTACAAAGAAGTGCATGATTGAGTATTAAATATTCATGACTGCAATGCATTCAGGTAAAAAAGGAGGAATGAGATTTGGCTGTATTGCTTCAGGAGAACATCACCATGCTGGAGAGAGTTGTTCCAAATGGGTAAAGGAATGTTTTGGTTAAAGCTAAAGACCAAAAAAAAATGAGCAATTACACAATTGGTGCAGTCTATCGATCACCAATTAGTAGAAAAGGTGCACAAAAAACAATTGCAAAGAAATGACATAGAAGAGCAAGATGAATTATAACAGGGGACCTAAGCTATCTGGATATAGACTGTGATAGTAGTAGTGTCTAAGATCAGAGCAGGGCAAGAGTTCCTAGAGTAATTGGCAAAAGATGCAATGAAAACACAAGAAAAACTATTTTGCACAGACTGGTTAGGATCGGGAATATAATACTTGATGGAAGGAACCTTAATTGAGGCCTTCAAATCTGAAAATAAAAAATGTGTAGCACTACTGAGAAAAGGTGAGGGGAGTGGCTCTAGATGAATAGTGCTTGCAGAGTACCAACACAAACACAACGTACTGAATAGCCTCACTCTGTGCTAAAACCATTCCATGGTTCTTTGAAGAATAATTGGACTCATAAGCACAAAGAGGATCATGAATATAAGATGAGATAGGAATTAGCTATTACAAAATACAATTAAAAATTCTTTTCACCCTTGCCACCCACTCTGAGAAGTTGCAGAGAGCTGTTAATCATAGTTGGGGCCACTTTAAATTCCTTCTATTCTTTGGAGTTCAGACCATGATTCCAACTTTGATGGTTCCACTGAGCCTGCCACTGATAAAGTCCATTTTTAATTCTCAGGAGGCTAGTAAGCCTCATTTCACTCCACATACCAGTCTCCAAATTTGTACCAAGTTTTCTTGTGACTAAGCAAATGAAAACTTCAAGCTCATGGAATTGCTATCCTTGGCTACAGCCATCTCTGCATCTGTGCCCTTGTTTGGAGGATGTGCAGACTGCAGGAATTTACAAATAGAAGTATAGGACTTAGTTTGTAGCTGGAGCTGCCAGGTCTACATCAGCGTCACTCAGAATGGTCATATAATTTTAAGGCCAACATTATTTTCTTAAATATTTTTCATTATAATTTTGATGACCATCATCCGTTAGTTACTTTAACTCTAATTCAAAAATCAATCTTCATAATGTTAAGTCTGGATCTCCGGCTATATCCAAAGGAATATATGTACAGCTTTTCATTTCTTTCAGATTGAATCTAAAAATAAAATTACAAAAAAATCAAGTAAACATTACTACCAATGCATTGTTCAAATTCAATGTTTTCTCAAAATAGAAAATCTTGAAGTCTGTACCATCTAAAAGATGCACTACAGACATTATCCAATGCTCCTTTGACAACATGTTGCAAGTCAAGCACCACCACCATCTAGAAGGACAAACACAGCAGATACATGGGAACATCATCACCTCCAAGCCACTTATCATCCTGACTGAGAAATATATTCGGGGCGGCACGGTGGCACAGTGGTTAGCACTGCTGCCTCACAGCGCCAGGGACCTGGGTTCAATTCCTGCCTCAGGCGACTGACTGTGTGGAGTTTGCACGTTCTCCCCGTGTCTGCGTGGGTTTCCTCCGGGTGCTCCGGTTTCCTCCCACAGTCCAAAGATGTGCGGGTCAGGTGAATTGACCATGCTAAATTGCCCATAGTGTTAGGTAAGGGGTATATGTAGGGGTAATGGTGGGTTGCGCTTCGGCGGGTCGGTGTGGACTTGTTGGGCCGAAGGGCCTGTTTCCACACTGTAAGTCTAATCTAATATTGTCATTCTTTCACTGTTGCTGGGTCAAAATTCTTGAACTGTCTTCCTGACAGCTTTGTGGGTCAATCGACACCAAATGGACTGCAGCAATTCCCGAAAGCAGTCCACCACAACCTTCTTATGGGCAACTATGGATGGCAATAAATGCTTGTCCATCTAGAGGCATCCGCATACATGGAAGGATAGAAAATAAATCTGTCCCAAGAAAATAGAGTCATAGATTCATAAAGATGTACAGCATGGAAACAGACCCTTCCGTCCAACTCATCCATGCCGACTAGAGATCACAACCCATCTAGTCCCACCTGCCAGCACCCGACCCATATCTCTCCAAACCCTTCCTATTCATATACCCATCCAGATGCCTTTTAAATGTTGCAATTGTATCAGCCTCCACCACTTTCTCTGGCAACTCATTCCATTCACTTACCATCCTCTGCGTGAAAAAGTTGCCCCTTAGGTCCCTTTTATATCTTTCCCCTCTCACCCTAAATCTACGTCCTCCAGTTCTGGACTCACCCACCCCAGAGAAGAGACCTTGTCTATTTATCCTATCCGTGCCCCTCATGCTCTTATAAATCTCTATGAAGGTCACCCATCAGTCTCCGACACTCCAGGGAAAACAGCCCCAGCATTTTCAAACTCTCTCTACAGCTCAAATCCTCCAACCCTGACAACATCCTTGTAAATCTTTTCTGAACCCTTTTAAGCTTCACATCTTTCCAATAGAAAGGAGACCAGAATTGCCTGCAATATTCCAACAGTGGCCCAACCAATGTCCGGTACAGCCGCAACATGACCTCCCAACTCCTGTACTCTGTACTCTGACCAATAAAGGAAAGCATACCAAACGCCTTCTTCACTATCCTATCTACTTGTGACTCCATTTCAAGGAGCTATAAACCTGCACTCCAAGGTCTCTTTGTTCAACAACACTCCCTAGGACCTTACCATTAAGTGTATAAGTCCTGCTAAGATTTGCTTTCCCAAAATACAGCACCTTGCATTCATCTGAATTAAACTCCATCTGCTGCTTCTTGGCCCATTGACCCATCTGATCACGATCTTGTTGAAATCTGAAGTAACCTTCTTTGCTCGCCAATTTTGGTGTCATCTGCAAACTTACTAACTATACCTCTTATGCTCACATCCAAATCATTTATATAAATGATGAAAAGTAGTGGACCCAGCACCGATCCACTGGTCACAGGCATCCAGTCTGAAAAACAACCCTCCACCACCACCCTCTGTCATCTACCTTCAAGCCAGCTCTGTATCCAAATGGCTAGTTCTCCCCGTATTCCATAAGATCTAACCTTGCTAACCAGTTTCCCATGGGGAACCTCGTTGACCGTCTTACTGAAGTCCATATAGATCACATCTACTGCTCTGCCCTCTTCAATCCTCTGTTACCTCTTCAAAAAACTCAATCAGGTTTGTGAGACATGATTTCCCGTGCACTAAATAAATCAGTTAATGGTAAATTTGGGCAAACAGAAGACTGAATGATGGCCATAAGTTTTACCACAGAGTGCACCACAAACAGTCTATTTCTAGTGTAAAAAAAGTACAACATCAAGAGGAGAGGAGGAATGAGCACCAGTGACCAGTGACCAGTGTTTGAATCCAGCCTTGCACAACTGTCTGTGTGAAGTTTGCCCATTCTCTCAGTGTCTGTGTGAGTTTCCTCCGGATGCTCTGGTTTCCTCCCACAATTCTTAGATGTGCAAGTAAGGTGAATTGGCCATGCTAAATTGTTCATTGTGTAGATTATTAGTCAGGGGTAAATGTAGGATAAAAGGGTAGGTGGAAGGAGTCTGGGTGGGTTACTCATTGGAGGGTCGGTGTGGATTTGTTGGGCCATATGGCCTGTTTCCACATTGTTGGGATTCTAATAACCAGGTAATTATGACTCACAAATGCTGAGATGGATGTATTGTCAAAACCGGAGGCTCTGAAGGTTGTTGGACATCAAGAAGAAGGAGAAGAGGAAGACCTAAGACTAAGTTAAAAGTTGTTATGCTGAGAGCCTTAAATGCAGCATAAGTAGATAAGTAATGGGTGACTAATTGGAGCAGATCGATAAAGGTGATCAACCAGCATTCTAGTGACTGCAGACAACATTGATTTGATTTATTATTGTTACATGTACTGAGATACAGTGAAAAGTATTGTACTAGGCAATTCATATCTTACACAAGTATGTCAAGAAAATAGAAAAAATGCAGAATATAATGTTACAGCTACAGAGAAGGTTCAGAGAAACATCAAATCTAATATCGGAGTGGTCTGTCCCTAAGTCTGATAACAGAGGGAAGAAGCTGTTCTTAAATCTTCTTGTTCGTGTTTTCAAATCTTTGTAACTTCTGCCCAATGAGAGTGGTTCTTTGATTATTTGGCTGTTTTCCTGAGGCAGCAGAAAGTGTGGATGGAGTCAATGAAAGGAAGGCTGGTTTAAGTGATGGACTAGGCTGTATTCACAACTCTCTGTAATCTTAGTTGCCATACCAAACTGTGATGCATCTGGGTTGAATGTTTTCTATGATACATCTATAAAAATTGGTAAGAATCATTGTGAACACCCAGAATTCCTTAGCCTTCTGAGGAAGTGGAGACCTTGGTGTACTTTTTTGACTGTAGCGTCGACTTGGATGGACCAAGATAGATTGTTGATGATGTTTATTCCTAGGAACTTGAAGCTCTCAATCACTTCCATCTCAGCACTATTGATAATAGCGGGGGCTGTGTCCTCCACTCCACTTCTTGAAGTCAATGGCCAGCTCCTTTGTTTTGCTGACATTGAGGGAGAAATTGTTGTCATTACACCAGACCATTAAGCTCTCTAGATCCTTCCTGTACCCTGTCTTGTTGTTATTTGAGATCTGGTCTACTACGGTGATGTTGTCAGCAAATTTATAAATGGAGTTAGAGCTGAATTTGGTCACACAGTATTGAGTGTGTAAGGAGTATAGTAAGGGGCTGAATACACAGCCTTGAAGGGCACCAGTGTTGAGGATTATTGTGGAGGAGGTATTATCGCCTACCCTTACTGATTTTGGTCTGTGGGTCAGGAAGTCGAGGGGTCTAGTTGCGGGAGGGGGTTCAGCGTCCTAAGCCTTTGAATTTGGAGTTGGATTTTGTTGGAATTATGGTGTTAAAGGGGGAGCTAAAGTCAATAAATAGGATTCTGCTGTAGGTGTCCTTTTTATCCAGATGTTCCAGGGATGAGTGTAGGTCCAGGGAAATGGAGTTGGTGGGCAAATTACAGTGAATCAAGGCTGGTTGATGTGAGCCATTACTAACCTCAAAACATAATGAAGAACGTCAGAGCCACCGGATGGTAGTTATGAAAGCACCTTACCTGATTCTTCTTTGGCACCAGGATGATAGTGGTCTTCTTGAAGAAGGTGAGAACCTTACATTGTAGTAAGAAGAGTTAAAGATGTTGGCAATTATGGGTAAAGCTGAAAGAAGAAGCAGTCACAAGATGGAGGACTGGCACTTTTAATCCATATTCTGCCTTCAGGATAGATAATCTGCCGCTCCTCTGTTCTCCTCCCCTCCCTTATCAAAGTGCAGGGCTGGAATAGAGTTGCCAACTCTGATTGCAAGTTGCCTTGGGGGCTTATGACATGATCTATTATCTCCAATTGCCCTGCTCCAGCAGTTGGTTGCCTCACCTGTGCATCCTTACCCAGCCAATTGGAAAACATTTGGACTCATTGTTATCCAATTGCCTTATTTAAACAGGTATCTTGTACTTCCAATATTTCTATTCAAATGGAAAATGCTTAAGATTTTTGATTGCCCTGATGATTTTTTTGTGAAAGGCTTTGCTCGCAACATGGTCACAAAAATGTAACAGCACACATAAAAGCACCAATATAACTGTAATAACAGAGAATTATTCCCTGTCCTGTCATTGCACACCGATCCTTCTTTACCACCAAGGAATTGCAAACATTCCTGACTCAAAACCTTTGAGATAGCCTCACCCAATGTGGATTGTTCAGCCTCTCCGCAAAAACAAACTCCTTCTCTGTCCCGACATTAGATTAAATTCCCTACAGTGTGGAAACAGGCCCTTCGGCCCAACCAGTCCACACCGACCCACTGAAGAGGAACCCACCCAAACCCAGTCCACTACCCTATTACCCCTGACTAATGCAACTAACACTGTGGGCAAGTTAGCATGGCCAATTCACCTGACCTGCATATCTTTGGATTGTGGGAGGAAACCGGAGCACCCGGAGGAAACCCACACAGACACAGGGAGAATGTGCAAACTCCCGACATGTACTAGGATTGCTTGAAGTGTGTATGTGAAGCACATCGAGACAGCAGCTCAAATTCAGCTGACTTCAACTCCCACCCTTCCACTGGCCTAACCCCACCACACCTTCTCTGACTCAACCCAACTTAACATCACCCATTCCCAAAACGCACCAACTCCCCCGTTCATCATTAACTCAGCCTGATCTCCTCTCCAACCTCCTAAACCAACTTGACACTGCCGAGCACAAACATTGCAGTCTGATCCACCCTGACCCAACCCCTTCACATATCCAAATGCTCATGCCTTAGCTTGACACTATTCAGGATAAAGCAGTCCGTTTGATTGATAGAACATCTGCAAAATCTACTCTGTCCACCTCTAACGCTCAGTAGAACCAATATGTAGTACCTACAAGATGCACTGAAGAAATTTGCTAAATGTCCTTAGACAGCATCTTCCAAACCCACAATCATTGCCACAGAATCATAATCATACCTATAGTTGGAAACAATCCATTTGACCTATTGGGTCCACACTGACACTCCAAAGAGCATCCCAGTCAGATCTACCCCCTCTTCCCCATTCCCCCTGCATTTGCCATGGTTAATCTACCTAGCCTACATACCCTTGAACACTATGGGCAATTGTGCATGGTCAATCCAGCAAACATGCACATCTTTGGACTATGGGAGGAAACCAGAGCACCTGGAGGTAACCCACACAGACATAAGGAGAATATGCAAACTGCACACAGACAGTCGTCCAAGACTGGAATCAAACCCAGGCCCCTGGTGCTGTGAGGCAGTAGTGCTAACCATCGAGCAACCAGCTGTCTTGAAGGGTAACGGCAGTGGATACATGAGAATGGGAAAGCAAATCTTAGCAGGACTTATACACTTAATGGTAAGGTCCTAGGGAGTGTTGCTGAACAAAGAGACCTTGGAGTGCAGGTGCATAGCTCCTTGAAAGTGGAGTCGCAGGTAGATAGGATAGTGAAGAAAGCATTTGGTATGCTTTCCTTTATTGGTCAGAGTATTGAGTACAGGAGTTAGGAGGTCATGTTGCAACTGTACAGGACATTGGTTAGGCCACTGTTGGAATATTGCATGCAATTCAGGTCTCCTTCCTATCAGAAAGATGTTGTGAAACTTGAAAGGGTTCAGAAAAGATTTATAAGGATGTTGCCAGGGTTGGAGGATTTGAGCTATAGAGAGAGGCTGAACAGGTTGGGGCTGTTTTCCCTGGAGTGTCGGAGGCTGAGGAGTGACCTTTATAGAGGTTTACAAAATTATGAGGGGCATGGATAGGATAAATAGACAAAGTCTTTTCCCTGGGGTGGGGGAGACCAGAACTAGAGGGCTAAGGTTTAGGTTGAGAGGGGAAAGATATAAAAGAGATCTAAGGGGCAACCTTTTCACACAGAGGGTGGTACGTGTATGGAATGAGCTGCCAGAGGAAGTGGTGGAGGCTGGTACAATTGCAACATTTAAGAGGCATTTGGATGGGTATATGAATAGGAAGGGTTTGGAGGGATATGGGCCTGGTGCTGGCAGGTGGAACTAGATTGGGTTGGGATATCTGGTAGGCATGGACAGGTTGGACCGAAGGGTCTCTTTCCATGCTCTATGACTCTATGACTTCTATAATACTACGACTTGCAAGCTCCCCGCCAAGCCACTCATCGTCCTGACATGCAAATACGTTACTGTTCCTTCAGTGTCATTGGATCAAAATCCTGGATTCCCTCCCATCGGGCATTGTGGGTGTATTTACAGTAAATGGCATGCCAGGAGTAGTATCATGCATAACCCAAAATGAGGGATCAACCTGGTGAAGCAGCCAAACAAGACTACTTGCATATCAGACAGCAGCAGTTCAAGAAGGCAGCTCACCCCCACCTTCTGCAGAGCAAGAATGGGCCATAAATGCTGGCCCAACCAGAAACAACCATGTCCCATGAATGAATAAACAGTCTGGCACCTTAACCCTCTCACACACATGCCGTTCACACTTACCTTTTGGCAGTGGCTGTCAGCATGTGTTTGGGATCTTTAACTGCTGAAATGTGGCAGCAAATGTTACTAGAAAGGTCCTGCAACATTGCTTCTGTACTACATGAATTTTTTAGATTTACTTCAATGGACAAATTCTTGACAGGCCACACTCAAAATTTTGTTTGGAAAATCACCAACTGATTCATTTGAAGAGGATTGCCAGTGGACAAACCTGTTGCAATGATCGTCAGATAATTGCTATCTAAAAACGTTTCAGAGCAACTTCTAATTTGTGGTATTTTGGCACACCAACATTTCTCATGTTGGCAAAAAAATGCTCAGTGTGAAAATATTAAGCTAAGTCTTGTATGAGGCTTTAATTTAAACAAATGTCTACTTCAGTGCTCACTGAATAGTCCTGTAGGCAGCTGTCAAATATATCTTGCCCAGTTTGTCATTCAGAGCTTTAAGAAAATTGTTTATAATCCACATGCTGAAGAAAGATTTAAGCCTTTGCAGAAGAAAGTAATGGTTTTATGGAAAGAGATGAAGCTTGCCAGACACTTCAGTTTTAAAATATTGTTTATCAGGTAAAGTTAGAGCAGGATTACAGTACCCTTAACTCTTCAATAAGAAAGAATTAAACCATCTGTCCATGACACTATCAGTAAGAGTGACCACTGTACAGTTCTTGTAGAGATGAAGTCCTGCCTTCACTTCGACAATACCATCCATCTTACTGTGTGGCACTATCACAGTGCTTAATGGAACAAACTTCAAACAGATCGAGCAACTCAAGACTGGGCGTCCATGAGATGCTGTGAGCCATTAGCAGTAACGGAATTGTGCTCCAACTCAATCTTGCAACTCCATGGCCCGGCATAGCCTCCACCCAAGTGTTACCATTGATTCAGGGGATCGACCCAGGCTCAATGCAAGAGGGCATGCCAGAAGTAGCACCACGCATAACTAAAAATGAGAGGTGAACCGGTGAAGCAACTATACAGGGCTACTTGCATACCAGACAGCATAAGCAGCAAGTGATAGACAGAACTAAATGATCCAACCAACAGATCAGACCTAAGCTCTGCAGTCCTGCCACATCCATTCTAGAATGATGGTGGACAATTAATCAACTCACTGGAAGAGGAAACTCCACAAATATCCCCATCCTTAAAGGTGCAGGAGGACGTCCAACATAACGGTGCAAAATATAAGGCTGAAGCATTTGCAACGACCTTCAGTCAAAAGTGCTGACTGGATGATCCATCTTGGCCTCTTCCAGTGGTTCTCAACATCATAGATGCCAGTCGTCAGCCAATTTGATTCATTCCACATGATACCAAGAAATGGTTAGAGAGACTGGATACAGCAAAGACTATGGGCCCTGACAACATTCTAGCAACAGTACTGAAGACTTGCGCTCCAGAACTTGCCACCCTACTAGCCAAGCTGTTACAGTATAATTACAACACTGGCATCTACTGATCAATGTGGAAAGTTGCCCAGGTATGTCCTGCATACAAAAAGCAAGACAAATCCAACATGACCATAAACCTCATCAGTCTACTTGTGGTCATCAGTCAAGTGATGGAAGGTGTCATCAACAGTGCTATCAAGCAGCACCTGCTTAGCAATAACCTGCTCAGTTGCATCCAGTTTGAGGTCTGTCAGAGCCACTTAACTCCTGACCTCGTAACAACATTGGTTCAAACATGGACAAAAGAGCTGAATTCCAGAGGTGAGATGAGAGAGACAGTCCTTGACATTAAGGCATTTGACTAACTGTGTCAGCAAGAAATCCTAACAAAATTTGAGTCAATGAAAATCAGGGGGAAAACTCTGGTTGGAATCATACCATGCACACAGGAAGGATGTTGTGGATATTGGAGGTCAGTTACCTCAGCTCCAGGACATCTCTGCAGCAGTTCCTCAGGGTAGTGTCCTAGGCCCAACCATCTTCAGCTGCTTAATCGATGACCTTCCCTTCATCATTAGGTCAGAAGTGGAAATGTTTGCTGATGATTACACCATGTTCAACAACATTGTGACTTCTCAGATACTGACGCACTCCATGTTCAAATATAACAGATCCTGGACAATACTCAGGTTGGGCTGACAAGTGGCTAGTTAAACTCATGTCACACAAATGCCAGGCAATGACCATCACCAATAGAAACAAGCTAACCACTGCTTATTGACATTCATTGTCGTTATTACCACTGAATCCCCGAGTATCAATAACTTGGAAGAGTTACTATTGACCAGAAACTCAAGTGGACTCACCACATAAACAAAGTGACTACAAGAGCAGGTCAGAGGCTAGGAAAACTGCAGTGAGTAACTCACCTCCTGACACCCCAGAGTCTAACCATCATTTACAAATCACAAGTGATGAGCGTGACAGAATACTCCCCATTTCCCCTGGATGGGTGTAACTCCAACAACACTCAAGAAGCTTGATACCATCCAGGACAAAGCAGCCTGCTTGATTGGTATCACATCTACAGGCATCCATTCCCTCCATCACTGATGGTCATTAGCAGCTTTGTGCACTACAAAGTTAATCAAATCTCCAATGTCAGCACCTTCCAAACCCACAGTCAATTCCATCTAGAAAGACAGGACAGCACACACATGGCAACACCCCCACTTGCAAGTTCCTCTCCTAGCTACTCACCATCCTGACTTGGAAATATATTGCCATTTCTTCTCGGCTGCTGGGTCAAAATCCTGGAATTCCCTCTGACGTGGTAAAAGGCCAGGAGGTTTAGAAGAGATGTGAGGCAATTTTTTTTTCACCCTGAGGGTTGTGGAATGTGGAATTCACTGCCTGTATGAGTGATAGAGCCAAAAGCCTTCACTACATTTAAGAAGTGTTTAGATATACACCTATGATGCCAAAGCATATAGGAATTTTGGTTGTGCTGGAAAACGGGATGAGAATAGTTAGGGGCTTGTTTTTGACCAGTACAAGTCAATGGACTGATGGGCTGTGCTGTAGATGCCTATGATTTTATGTAGTGTTGTAATGTAGGAAAAGCAGCAGGCAATATACACATAGCCAATTCCCACAATCAAAGCTATAATAATGACCATATCATGGGTGTTGTGGAATAATTTGTTTTTAAAACACCAGAAAGACATCAAATGCTGTTCTTCTAACTAATGCCATAGAATCCTTTATATCAACCTACCAAGAATGTGCAGGATGGAAGGATTGACAGCACAATGCATGGACATAGACAGACAATTAAAATGGTTCGGTCCAAATTAGGAGTGATTTTTCTGGTGGTGAAGTAAATGCCAGCCAATCTGATAACTTAGTTAAGGTGACCACCTCGCTACTCAAGCGGGTCCATGAGAAGGAGAGGGTTTGTGTCTCAGGGACCATGGGGAGGTAGATGTTATGCACATCCCAAGCAAGTAAATCCCCTCTACTCGGAGGGGCCTAATTGCTTTGTGTTTCATAATTGCAAAATGTAATCCAAACATTCATGTCAATGTGCCCTCACAGTTCTGGATGGGCCTGTAGCATCAGGAACCTGACTTCGAATGGCACAGCCAACTCCAGGAAGGCTCTCTGCCCATCTTGCTAGGGGCCCACGTTTGAGCCTAATGTTGGGATCCAAAAGCCTCTGAGGAAATCCAGACCAATATCTCAGACAGAGCGGCATTCCTCAGTGGTGTACTCAAATCGCGGTTTCAGCTGACACACGATATTCTTCGCAAAGAAGGGTATTTCAACAAAGTGTTAGCACATTAAGAAGGTACATTTTCTCAAGGGTAAATTTAATGCTTGATTAAAAAATATATCAATATAAAAACTACAATGTCTTGAAACATTGTGGCAGTAGCAAATTTAAAAGAATTTTCACAGGTTTTGCACATCAGTGGATAGGCCAGCATTTATTGCCCATTCCTAATCCTTGAGAAGGTGGTGATGAGCTGCCTTTTTGGACCACTGCAATCAGTGTCAGTGCACTGTAGACAAACCCACAATGCTGTTTAGAAGGGTGTTCCATTATTTTGATCCAGTGCCAATGGTCCCCCCTAAGCTGTGCGACTGTGCATGTGTGTATCTGTTCCAGGGGTCTGTGCACAGAGATAAGCATGCCAATGTCATTCACAGCATTTACTTCTGCTTTGACAAATCACTGATGTTCACAGACCTTCGAGGATATGTAGAAAACAGCAACTGTGAAGGAGCAGTGATATAATACCAAGTAAAGAGGCTATGCAATGTGAAAGGGAATTTGGTCATGTTCTCATGCATCTGCTGCCCTTATCCTTCAGGGTGGTAGAGGCTGCAGGTTTGGAAGGGGCCAAAGGACCTTGGTGAGATGTTGATTGGTGCTGCAAAACCTTATGTGGCTTGATGTATGATTCATATTGTATGCAACTGAAGATTATGGGATTGACTTTGGTTTGGACACAGAACTCTGACTCTGAACTACTTTATCATCGAACCTGGGAAAGAAGGCTTACCAGTCTATGGATGAAAAGGTGTTTCCTCATCTCAGTCCTAATTGGTCTACTTCATTTCCTTAGAAGGTGAAACCTACTTCTGGACTCTCTGGTCATTTGGAGCATCCTTCCTGTGTTTATTCTGCCTAGTCCTGTTAGAGATTTGGAGATTGCTATGAGATCTCCCTTCAATCTTCTAAATGCCTGTGAATATAGTCCTGACGGATCCAATCTATCTTCATGCATGAGTCCTGCCTTCCCAGTAATCGTCATTGCATTGATCCATATCCAGAACATCCTCCTTCAGACAAGGAAACACTGCATACAATACGCTAGGTATGGTCTCACAAAGACGTTGTACAATTACAGCAAAGCAAATCCTCTCACTATGAAGGCTAAAATATCATTTGTCTTCTTCACTGTTTGCTGTACCTGCATGCTTACTTTCAGTGACTGGTACAAGGACACCTAGATCTCGATGCAACTCCCTCTTTCCTAATCTCTCACCATTCAGAGAAAAAAATTGCCTCCCTGTTTTTTTTAAAAATTTTTTTTACTCATCTGGCTCCCTCAGAGCCAGCTCTCAGAGTGAACAAAACATCAGACACTGCTTTTTTTAAAATTTTCTTTCTACCCCCCACACTACCACCTAACTGTGGTAGTGCTTATTTTCCCCCAGTACCCATTTGTGCGTGTGTAGTGTGAGATACAATGAAAGACACAAGTTGTACAAACCTTTATTCAATTTCCACCACCAGAAACAAACAGCCAAGTGGCCAGTGACAAGCAATGCCCTTCACAACAAAAAGCAATGCTATGTGATCAAACAGTGAAGGGGAGGGCTGGGATTAAATCAAAATAGAATTGCCCTCCCTGTTTTTGCTACCAAAGTGCACAACCTCGCATTTATCCATATTATACTATTGCCATGCATTTGCCCACTTACTCAACGTGTCCAAATCACATTGGAGCATCTTTGCATCCTCCTCACAGTTTGCCCTCCCATCCTACTTTGTGTTGTCTGCAAAGTTGGAGATATTGTATCTAGTTTCTTTCTGGTGAGCTGAAGTCGAAGAGCTGATTCTAAATGGAATACACTGCCACAGAATGTGGTGGAAGCAGTTCAGTTCAAGGGGACATTTGACGATTATTTGAATGGAAATGGTGTGCAGGGATATGAAGAAAAGACAGGAGATTGGCACCAGATAATAGAACCAGCACAGGCACATTGGGCTCAGTGGCCTCTTTCTGTACTGCAACAGTTCTGTGATCCCTGTGGTACTCCGCAAATCACTGCCTGCCACTTGGAAAGTAACCCATTTATTCATGTTCTTGTTTCCGGTCTACTAATCAGTTCTCTATTCATATTAGTACACTAACTCCAATTGCATGTGTTTTAATTTTTACATGCTAATCTCATAAGTGGGACCTTATTGAAAGCCTTCCAAAGTCCAAGTAAACCACAACCACTGGCTCCCCATATTAACTCTACTAGTTAGATCCTCAACAACTTTCTGCAGATGTGTGAAACATGATTTCACTTCAGTAAACCCATGCTGGCTTTGTCTGATACTGTCACTGTTTACAACCAAGTTGTATGGAATAGAGATTTTTATAGGGCCAGCAATTCATGGAGAGGGCATTGTAAAGCAACATTGCAATTATAAATTATTCAGAATTATAGAATAAATGAGTTGTATTGATGTTGAAAATATTAGTTTGAAATTCTTCTTAAACCATCCCAAAGTAAATTACTTTACCATAGAGTTGGTGCTTCAGGAAATAGCTTAAAAATGTGTTGCTGGAAAAGCGCAGCAGGTCAAGCAGCATCAAAGGAACAGGAGAATTGATGTTTCGGGAAGGGCTTATGCCTGACCTGCTGCGCTTTTCCAGCAACATATTTTCAAGCTCTGATCTCCAGCATCTGCAGTACTCACTTGCTTCAGGAAATAGGCTTGGATAGAAGATCACTATGATGCACGGTGCATAATTGCTGATAAAAGCAGGTCTTTCAGTTTGAGTTTCATAAAGGACAAGTAGCTGAAAAATCTGTTCTAACTTACAGCTAATGGAAGAAATCTACAAGCTCCTCACAGAGCCTTACAACAGAAAGCAGTCAGATTGCATAGGTAACTTGGAAAGAGTTTTATAGAAGCAATGTAAGAAATCTGGGGGGAAAGAAAGGAATCTATATCCAAAGCCAGAACAAGGAGCTGATGAGACAACATTCATGGGAGCTTTAAAGGAAATTGGAAGATTATTTTTTAATTCAAGGAATTGTTGGAATATGGAGGAGAATTATAATTCTAACTGAATTCCAGAAAGCTGTGGCATACCTTTGGGCTGTTCTTGGAAACAAACCTTCAGGATTTTGTAAGATAAGGAATTTCTTAGGAGATTGGGAGAATAAAAATTAAAACTGAGCTTATAATATACATATTTGCAAATTAAAGCCTTAAGTTAATAACACTTGATTTGTTTAATAAATTTTAAAATACAATAAAGTTTGTTAATGTTTAAAAATATGAAATTTACTAGCATAGTTCCGTTGGTTAATTGGTCTGTATTTAGATTTCTTGAACTGTTAATGGTCCCTAACATAATCATAAGAAGTGATATAAATGAAAGCAACATAATTAATCGCATTGCTGATTTTTCCTTGATGGAGGGTAGTCTTTTGGAATTCTGCTTATTATGCTGCAACCCAGCAGGAAGGATTTCTACTCATGAGATTCCCAGCCGTTCTGCAACCATTCTGCCGGTCAAAGAAAATGTATCATTTGAAACAATCCTCTGTGTGATTTCTATTTAAGAGGGCAGTTCATGGATGACTCCTGAGATAACAAACCTAACCTCTGCAGCATTGTATTTCATATGATCATAAAATATATGACTAAATGAATATAGATATGAATGACATCATGTGTCATTCCAAAATGCTGGCTTTAGTAGTTGTGCTTAGTTTTCAATATAAGCCACTTAACGCTCTTAAGTGATTAATTTGTAGAAGTAATGGCTTGGAATTTGCAATTTAAATGGCAGTGAAAAAGTCAGCCTTCATTTGAGTGCCATATGAGAGCATTCAGTTCTAGTATCCACTCTTGTACAGTCAGAAAGAAAAAAATGGATTTTGCTCTTAGTGATTTCTTGATGGATGCACTTTTGAAGCCACTGTAAGGCAGAATCTTTAGAAATCACTGAATTGATGAGAACATCCTCTTCTTATTTTCTCCTGCCACAAGTAAACTCCCCTTAAAAATACACATCACAGCAGCTGTTATTACTAATGGGTTAAGATCGGGTGGCTTCAGTGTGGGTAGGGGCTGCCATCAAGGATGTCCTCTCTCACCATTGTTGTTTACACTGATAATCGAACCATTAGCAGAAGCCATCCGGACTGATCCTAATATAACGGCCCCGAGGATTGGTACAGATAAACACAAAATTACCCTCTATGCAGATGACGTTCTCTTATTCCTCAGTAATCCTTTAATGTCAGTGCCTCGTCTAATTCAAGTTATTAATACATTTAGTGCATTCTCAGGCTATAAAATTAATTTTTCAAAATCGGAAGCCATGCCAATGGGTGGTCTGGCTATGATACCCCACTTAATGGACGGATCCCCTTTTCCCTTCCGTTGGTCCCTGGAGGGCTTCTTATATTTAGGTATTTTTATCACGCCAGTATTTGATCAGCTGTATAGGGCTAATTTTGTACAATTAATGGAAAGGATAAGGCAGGACCTCCAGCGATGGAGAGACCTTCCGCTTTCCTGGCTAGGGAGAATAGCATTAATTAAAATGAATGTTCTGCCCCGTCTCTTATATCCTATGAGAATGCTCCCGCTGATGCTGCCAAGGCTAGCCCTACGTAAATTATATGGCTGGTTGGGCTCCTTTATTTGGAACCATAGACGGCCCCTTATTAAGCTGAAGAAGCTACAGCTTCCACAGGCAAGGGGAGGACTGGACTTCCCAGACTTTAGGAAATATCAGTTAAGCTCCCTACTAAGTTACATAGCTGATTGGGTTTCATCTGATCCACAATCAATTTGGCTGGATATCGAAGCCTCCCAAGTAAAATACCCACTTATTAACCTTTTATTTTCAGATAAGAGGAAAATCATTACAGACCACTGTAAAAATCCCATAATATTAAACACAATTAAGGCCTGGAATATAATGCGGCAAAATGAGGGTAACTCACATAAAACATCCCCCCATGCACCAATAGTAGGCGCATGGGGATTCCAACCGGGGATTACAGATGCCACCTTTAAACTCTGGAGATCCAGGGGCATCTCATGCTTAGGGGACCTATTTAAAGATGGGATCCTGATGTCCTTTGAGCAGCTGCGTCTGAACTTCGGAATACCTAATGGGGATTTCTTTCGATACTTCCAAGTTCGAGATTATATACAGAGGAAGACTACATTAATAGATAGTCTTTATAAATCAGACAGAGAACGTAATGTCTTACGACCAGCGGGGGCATCCTCCATTAGTACTATTAACCATTTGCTACATGATGGAGTCTCAGGAGACATGGATGACCTGCTTAAAACATGGGAGCAGGACTTGGGGCTGGAAATCTCTGAGGATATGTGGAATGACATTTGGGAAAATGCTAGAAGAATTGCTATCTGTAACAGAACTCAGGCTATCCAACTAAAGATACTTCATAGGGCCCATATAGCTCCGGCTCGACTGGCAAAATTTAAGGCAGGAGCATCTCCAATGTGTCCTAAATGCAAAATAGAGGTGGGTACTCTTGTACATTGTCTGTGGACTTGTCAGAAAATCCGCAGATACTGGACTAAAGTGGCAAATACCCTGACAGAAATTTTAGGAACGGAAATTAGGGTGGACCCTGTATCTCTCCTTTTGGGCTTTTCGAACCTCTCATCTCTGGATATGCATGGGAAGAGACTATTTTCTATTCTCTCTTTCTGTGCAAGGAAAAATATTTTGGTGAACTGGGTGGCTGAGGGCCCCCCTGGACTTTCAAATTGGCACAGATTAATTATGGAATATATCCCCCTTGACTTCCTCACAAATATGGTGCACCGAAAGACTGAATTATTTTATAAAATATGGCAGCCCTTTTTGAATTATATAAATGCAGATATTTCGGCTATCCTAACAAGGGCTTTTATTTAGTGAAGATTTCAGACCGGGCTGCTCCGGGGCCCCTTGGGAGAGGAATCCTGCGCGAATACGGGTTTTATTATATTTGATGTTTATACATTCCGAGCATGTAAGAGACTTAGGTATACACTCTGGTTAGTTATAGGTTAGATTAGTAGAAAGTTGAGTTTTTTTTTTCTTTCTTTTTTCGTTTCTTTTTTTTCTTTTTTTGTTTTCTTTCTTTCTCTTTTCTTTGTTAAATTATGACTATTGTATATATGATTTAATTGTACATCAATGTTTGTATTTGAGAGTTTTGTTTATTTTTGTAAATTTGCAAAAATGTTAAATTTCAATAAAAATATCTACAAAAAAAAATACACATCACATTGATAAAACTTAGCTGGGTTTCTAATAATGTACTTCTGACAAAACCTCTTTAACCATGGAAAAACAATTTTGTATTCATTTATATGATGATATGTTTTTGCAGTATAATAAATTCTGTAGCTTTTTGAAATACAATGTATTTCTAAAGTTTTTAAAATGATATTTCAGTTTCCACTGTTTATGTCCCAAACTTATTTCACTGTGTTAAATTTTATTTCCTGATTTACTGTATATGAGAATTCTTCAGTGAATTATTATTTATCCATTTGACGACATCAGTTTTGTTGGATGCCTGAAGTCAGTTTGATTTGGATCCCTTTCAAATTTACATCAGAAAAGTGAAATCTAACCTGCAGAGTTTGCTAGACCTTTGTGGGAATCTTTCTTCGATGTTAACGTTGAATGCAATCCCTTTTTCACTGATCACAAGATCTAGGTCAGTAGGATTTTGGTTTCACTTGTCTTCATTGCCAGCCTACCAGATTGCCTTTGAGCCTGGACCTCCCTGGGTGATATGATCTTTGGGACAATTCCCATTCAAGACCCTGGGGACTGGTGCTGACTATTTTGACTTATAGATCGTTCAAAGATGTTATCATGCACCTCTGGAGCAGGTGTGACTTGAACCCAGGACTTTTGGCTCAGTGTAGGTACATGACCATTGTGGCACAAAAGCTTTCTATATTTTGATTTAAATTCTCACATGTGTACAATATATTACCTCTGATTGACTGATGGTTATTAGTACCTTAAATTGTGTGCTTTCTCTCTCTTGATTCTTCCAGAAATACTTGTAGTTCATGGCAAACTGAACTTTCTCTGACTCAGCCCTGTTTGAGCAATTAGAGGCCAACTAACTTGCAGGTACTTTACTGGATCCTAAGTGTACCTCCCTTACTCCCTCCTCACTGACTGTTACATGATATGGGAGAGAATCCCTATGGTTTTGCCCACAAGTTGAACACAATAATATCATCTGTATACCAGCAAGGTACCAATCTCTAAATGATTTTGATAGTTCATGTTTTCCCATGATTAGCACAAGAGCAATTTACAGGCAGTACTAAAAAAACTTATCTTTCACTGATTTGTTTCGAAGTTATTTCAAAAATGGTTCCTGGCTCTATAATATTTAAATCTGCAGTTGTATGACTATATACTTGCAATCTTCTTCTTGCTGAATATTTTCCCTGATTCTGAAAATTCAGAACAGATTCTGTTTAAACAGAAGATGCATATTTGACAGCAATGATTCACAAACAGTATCCCACAAAATAGATGTTGGAGATCACAGTGAGTCAGGCAGCATCCATGGAGAGAGAGCAAGATGAAGCATCATCTAGACACAAAACGATAGCTTGCTCTCTTTCCATGGATTTTGCCTGACCCATTGTGATCTCGAGCATTTGTTGTTTTCAGTACAGATTTCAGTACCTGCAATAATTTGTTCCCACAAAATAGATCTAATTCTGATATCTCAGTTAGATACAAGTGGGTTATTAAAGCTGTTGTTGCAAACAAAATATGGTTGTGTAAATATTATCTTTCTCATTTCATCCTTGGTGATTTCAATCTCCATTTAAATTCATCACACTGTCTCCTCAGTTCTGAGTGCGTACCCTCCTATTCACCCTTGATCTCTCACTCCACGTAAACTCTCTGACCCACATTCGTGGCCACCTATAATCTTGTCATTTCACATGACCTCACTACTCCATCCTATCAATTAGAAATTAGGGCACTTTCCACCTACATCCTTGCAACTTTGCTTCTTTCCAGGAAGCAAATGCTACCAACTCAGTTGCAGTGGAAATTTAAAGGTCTCAGGAATCTAGCCTTTGATCTTCCACTCACCATGACATTCTTGTAGTTACTAACCTGCACAGCACCCTCAAATCCACTTCCATAATGCTTGAAGTTCCATAAAACCATTGTGCACATATTTGTTCATTGCTGCAATACAGCCCTCAGGTTTGCTCCATTAAACACAAGAGATACAGACTTGAATAAATATAACAGGTTCACTGCTTGATCTGACTGACTATTGGCTCTTTCTCTCATCTATTAAGACTGCTCACGATACTAGAATTGCTCCCCTGGTTTATTTTCTCTACTGCAAACCATCTTTATAAACATCCCTATCCCCTATCCTCTCTGTCTTTACTTTCAAAAACAAAGAGTTCATGAGCTTCTTTTTCACTACAATTGAAGATATTTTATCAGATGCCTTGCTGCCTAACCTTTTTCCAAAGTCTACTGGGCCAAACTTTCCCTAAAAATCCCCGTATCCCTAGCCCTGAACTTGGATCATTTTTCTAGTTTCCCTCCTATAGCACCACTTGCCCTCAACCTGTCTATGAGAGCCATCTCCTTCTTTGTTGACCAAGTCTCCAATATACAGGGAAGGCAGATGAACTCAAGGTATGGTTAGGAACATGGAACTGGGATATCATAGCAATTACAGAAACATAGCTCAGGGATGGGCAGGACTGGCAGCTTAATGTTCCAGGATACAAATGCTACAGGAAGGATAGAAAGGGAGGCAAGAGAGGAGAGGGAGTAGCATTTTTGATAAGGGATATCATTACAGTTGTGCTGAGGGACAATATTCCTGAAAGTACATCTAGGGAAGTTATTTGGGTGGAGCTGAGTAATAAGAAATGGATGATCACCTTATTGGGATTGTTTTATAGACCTCTTAATAGTCAGAGGGAAATTGAGAAACAAACTTGTAAGGAGACCTCGGCTATCTGTAAGAATAATTAGGGTGGTTATGGTAGGGGATTTTAACTTTCCAAACATAGACTGGGACTGCCATAGTGTTAAGGGTTTAGATGGAGAGGAATTTGTTAAGTGTGTACAAGAAAATTTTCTGATTCAGTATGTGGATGTACCTACTAGAGAAGGTGCAAAACTTAACCTACTCTTAGGAAATAAGGCAGGACAAGTGACTGAGGTGTCAGTGGGGGAGCCCTTTGGGGCCAGCAACCATAATTCTATTAGATATAAAATAGTGATGGAAAAGGATAGACCAGATCTAAAAGTTGAAGTTCTAAATTGGAGAAAGGCCAATTTTGACGGTATTAGGCAAGAACTTTCAAAAGCAGACTGGGGGCAGATTTCACAGATAAAGGGACATATGGAAAATGGGAAGCCTTCAGAAATGAGATAATGAGAATCCAGAGAAAGTATATTCCTGTTAGGATGAAAGGAAAGGCTGGTAGGTATAGGGAATGCTGGATGACTAAAGAAATTGAGGGTTTGGTTAAGATAAAGAAGGAAGAGGATTTGAGCTATAGAGAGAGGCTGAACAGGTTGGGGCTGTTTTCCTTGGAGTGTCGGAGGCTGAGGGGTGACCTTATAGAGGTTTGCAAAATTATGAGGGGCATGGATAGGGTAAATAGGCAAAGTCTTTTCCATGGGGTAGGGGAGTCCAGAACTAGAAGGCATAGATTTAGGGTGAGAGGGGAAAGATATAAAAGAGACCTAAGGGGCAACTTTTTCACACAGAGGGTGGCACGTGTATGGAATGAGCTGCCAGAGGAAGTGCTGGAGGCTGGTACAATTGCAACATTTAAGAGGCATTTGGATGGGTATATGAATAGGAAGGGTTTGGAGGGATATGGGCCGGGTGCTGGCAGGTGGAACTAGATTGGGTTGGGATATCTGGTTGGCATGTCAACATGGACGGGTTGGACCAAAAGGTCTGTTTCCATGCTGTACATCTCTATGACTCTATGACACTATAAACTGCTGACCACTCAACCTCCTTCCTGATTCTTATATTAACTAAAAATATTAAACTCTTCTCTATTTTCAAATATTGTCTCATTCTCCTGAAAAACTACCATAATCACCATTCTCATAAAACTAATACTTGACGCATCACTGTCCTTGCATCTTATTGTACTATCTTCAAATTCCATCTCTTTTCTAAAGGCCTTGGAAATCTTTTTAACTTCCAAACCCATGCCCAACTTCCCAGAAATCAATGTTTGAATCTTTTCAATTTCAGTTCTCCCATAGTACGAAAGCTACTGTTCAAGGTCATGAATCACATGCTAAAACAAAGATAAACAATCTCTTTCCATCCTTTTTTACATGTCTGCAGTTTTTATCCCCACCAATATCTTCCCACCCCACCATAATCTAGTTGTGTGGAACTGCTCTCATGTGGTGGCATTCCTGTTTATCTTAATTGTAGTCAGCAAATGGCTTGCAATAGTTTCCCTTCCTATTTCCACATCACTTGTGACGTCTCAGATACTGAAACTGTCTGTCCACATGTATCAAGCCACAAAAACATTCAGGCTTAGGCTGCAAGCGGTAAGTGATATTTGCACCACACAAATGCCAAGCAATGACCATCTCCAACAAGAGAGAAATTAACCACCTTTCTTTGATGTTTAATGGTATTGTGATTGCTGAACACCATCAGCATCTTAAGGGTGGGGCTTGGATGTCTGGATCCAGCTGAGTATTTTCAAGGTCTCTGGAAATGCCCTGGCTCTGTCAAAATACGGCCCTACCTCACTCATCATCCTTGAGGTAACTTAGCTCAGCTTTAGAATTCACATACCTTGTTTTAAAATTCCTCTATGGTCTTATTCCTTTCTATCTATTTCATCTCCTCTAACCTCAAAGCTCCCTAGGACTCAACAATTCCAGCCTCATGAGTCAGAATTACTCTACTCTTGGTGGTCATGCATTCAGCTGCTTAGGGTCTAGGCTCTGGCATTTCCTGTCTAAACCATTCCATCTCATAAGTTCTCTTTCTTCTTTTAATATGCTCATTAACTTAATCTCCTTTACCATCTGTCATCATATCTCTCTATGTGATACATTGGCAAATTTTGTTTCATAAGGCTCCTGTGAAATATCTTGAGATGTTTAATTACGTTAAAAGCAATTTGTTTTATTTAATTAAACTGCAATTTGGAAAAAAAATTCCAATTGCTTTAATATGTACTTTATCACCTGTTGCTATGCATTCAGACGTCAGAAACATGATTTCTTAATACAAATGTATATTAAACCAATAACTTTGTTCAGTGTCCATTAATTAATTTACATTTTTCTCCATTTCAGTTTGATGATAAAAAACAGTAAAATAACTATTATCTTTGTAATGAACCCAAATGTATCAAAGCTGCAGTATCTCTTTTATTTTTGGCTCACATTAGCCAGTTTCAAAGCCATCCTAACGTGTGATACATAATCTCCCTTAAGGCAGCCCATCTATCTCGGGGATCCAAACAGTTTGCGTTGGCCTTTGCAGTAGTAGAGATGACAGCAATATCAAAGTCAACTCTAATATTCAGCAGGGATCCTTCACCTACAGATGTTGAAAACAATCTCCTGTATTGATTTCTTGCACTGAATCTGAACACATTTTCTAACAAAATTGTTGAAATTATTAAAGAAGTAAGATTGTTCAAAATGTGGAATAGTTAATTGATTCTCATAACAAATGGGACAGCATTTAGTTAATGGGACACTCTTTCAAACAAGATTTATGTTACTATCATTTCTGATCAGAAACATGTTTTGGTATCCCTACTGTTTGTTTTATTCATTTTAAAGGATAAAGTTGCTATGAACTTGAAGAAGAGAGTTATAATGATTAGATGCCATAGGTAATAATTTTCTATTAACATTTCTGCAATGGACTTACTTGTTATTTTCTTTGCAATAGTTTTAATTTATTGTATGTTAAACTAGTTTAATATTGTTTAACATTAATAATAGACTTCATTAAGACAAAACAACTGTGGTATATCAAGGAACATCTGTGGGCCATCAAAGAAAGCTTTAAGAAAGATCCATATATAACAAACTATTCTCTTGGCCTCTTTCCAATTAACTGAAAAATAACAAATGTTATATTTAGCAGCTGGATGCAGAAATACTGCTGTAGAATACAGAGCAATAACATACTGCTCGCATTAAGGGACTCAAAAAACTTTGCTGCATCAATAGGGTGGGTCTCAGCCAGTTAAATGCCATCCGGCTTCGAAATATTGCACGATGTATGAACTGTCAGTACTTTTTTTCCAATGGATAAGCTTGGCCAAGTAAATAGTAAAAGGTTCAGTGGTTTGTTCTGATCACAGATCATGTCCTGATAATGTAAAGCCGATCCCACAAATGTCTCTCTGATCAGCAACCACAACATGTCTGAAGAAGTACACTGATTGATTGATCACCGTGCCTTTATTGATAACCCCTATCATTCTTGGAGATAAGTAAGATATTGAAGGTGGGGATGATTTTGTTCAGCCTATAGAGACATACTGTGGTGGTAACTGGCTCCACTCGATAAAGCCTCAGCACCAACTGCCTTTGAGCAAATTGATAGATTAGGGGACATTTTGATATATTAATAAGTGCAGTTTGTGCACTCGGTGTACTTGTTCATTTTAGGCTATTTCTTCAAAGAAACATTAAGCATTCAGCTTGGGGGAAATGTAAACGGGTTTATTTGATTATCAAATAAAATTCAACACAAATACAGTGCTAAATAAATGCGGCTTTATTCCACAGACACAGAGACGGTTGTTTTCATTTATTTTTCCAAAAGCATTTCTATGGTTTGCAGAAAATGTGAGTAAATGCCTCACTTAATGAAGATGTGGAAATGTCAGTGTTGCACTGTGATGGGCAAAATCCACTTAATTATGCATTACCTTTTTGTTCTTCACAAAATTAAGAAGCCATGCAATCTTGCAATGCAATTGATAAGATAGTTTTACTAGAATTGAAAATGAGTACCAATGGGCAAGACTTTGGTGTTTGGGTAGAAATTAACCAATACAATAAAATAATATCACAGCGAAGATTCACTGCACAACAAATTAACATCAGTTGGCTGGCTGACAAGTTGGACTTTCAGAGCAGGTACTGCTTGATGGCTCCAAGGATGTGATCTTGTGAAATTCCTGAGAAAGATATAGATTTATTGAACTTTGGTATAACTTTTGAGGAAAAGTCATTAAAATATTATCGGTTTTCAGCAGCCTAAACTTACGTTGCTAAATATTACCATTCAAGCACTTAATGTGTCCACAACTAAAAAGAGGTTACAAATTGTTTCTGAAGTTGGAGTGGCAATGCATGGTAAAAATAATATGGGCCACCTTACAGTGAAGCGTGTTGTTTAGTTTGTCTGGTGAAGTGGTTTGCTGAAGCCACTGCATCCAAATGCTGTGATTTCTGGTCCCCAATTTGCATGCCATATTTCAAATTCATTTCCTCCCAAAAGTGAGAACTTTATGTTGAATGAATGAATAGATTAGCAACAATTAAAATGTATATTTGTTGCATCAATTGTAGTACAACAGAGAATTGAAATTAAACAACAGTCAGACTGTCCCTGTAATCTGCATGGAGAAGAATTTCCTGCTGTTAAGCATGTTGAAGTTTTTGGCATGAGGAGATATTTAAGATATGCATAAATGGAAATCAGACTATTACAACTTGTCTAATGTTTATAGCCTTCCTATGGTCCATTATCCAGCTCTTTAATGCCCAGAAGTGGACAGGAATATTCATGTTGGAGTCATTGTGTGTCCTCATATGAGAAATATTGTTATTACATGCTGCATCTCATCATGGTTATTGTTTTACATTTTACATCTTGATTATGTCCTCTTTTAACAAGATCTTAATAAGATCAGCCATGACCAAGTTAAATAGTGGAGCGGGATCAAATTGCTTAATTCTTATGTTCCTATATTTACCCTGCAATATTTATTTTTACTCTGTTTACTAAAGCATATTTATTCAAAGCATGGTTGATAAGCAATTTGCAAAGATGTAGTATATAATCTTCAATGATAGTGCAATGCTTGAAACGCATTCCATCAGATTTTCATTTTGATGCAAGATGGCGGCAGAGTAACAGGACTACTTGCAGACTCTTTCCTGGAACAAATCTGCTCCATTCTGCTTTCCTTCTGTGTTTTACTTTTGCTTCTAGTCTTTTCCTTCATCTTATTTTGCTTTTCTTTTGTCTTTTTTTCCCTTTATTCCTGTGGCGGGTTGGTCAGTAGCATCTGGTGTCCGAGTGAGAGTAGCCACATTTGAAGTGGCGATTGTGGCTCTCCCTGGTGATCAGAGGTAGCTGCAGCAGCGAGGTCATTCTCCCACCATTCAGGACCAGCAGCAACAAGATCAATATCCCACCATTCAGGGCTGGCAGCAGTGAGGTCAATATCCCACCATTCAGGGCCGGCAGGGCAAGGTCAATATCCCACCATTCAGGGCTGGCAGCAGTGAGGTCAGTATCCCGCCATTAAGGGCTGGCAGCAGCGAGGTCAATATCACACCATTCAGGGCTGGCAGCAGTGAGGTCAATATCCCGCCATTCAGGGCCAGAAGGGGCGAGGTCAATATCCCACCATTCAGGACCGGCAGGGGTAAGTTCAATATCCTGCCATTCAGGACCGGCAGGGGCGAGGTCAATACCCCACCATTCAGGGCTGGCAGCAGCTAGGTCAATATCCCACCATTCAGGACCGGCAGTAGCAAGGTCAATATCTCATCATTCAGGAGCGGCAGGGGCGAGGTCAATATCCCACCATTCAGGGCTGGCAGCAGTGAGGTCAATATCTCGCCATTCAGAACTGGCAGGGGCGAGGTCAATATCCCACCATTCAGGACCGGCAGGGGTAAGATCAAAACCTGCCATTCAGGACAGGCAGGGGCGAGGTCAATACCCCACCATTCAGGGCTGGCAGCAGCTAGGTCAATATCCCACCATTCAGGACCGGCAGTAGCAAGGTCAATATCTCATCATTCAGGAGCGGCAGGGGCGAGGTCAATATCCCACCATTCAGGGCTGGCAGCAGTGAGGTCAATATCTCGCCATTCAGAACTGGCAGGGGTGAGGTCAATATCCCACCATTCAGGACCGGCAGGGGTAAGATCAATATCCTGCCATTCAGGACCGGCAGGGGTGAGGTCAATACCCCACCGTTCAGGGCTGGCAGCAGTGAGGTCACTATCCCGCCATTCAAGACCGGCACGGGTAAGGTCCATATCCCGCCATTCAGGATCGGTAGCAGCTAGGTCAATATCCCACCATTCAGGACCGGCAGTAGCAAGGTCAATATCTCATCATTCAGGGCCGGCAGTGGCGAGGTCAATATCCCACCATTCAGAGCCGGCAGCAGTCAGGTCAATATCCCACCGTTCAGGACCGGCAGCAGCAAGGTCAATATCTCGCCATTCAGGACCGGCAGGGGTGAAGTTAATATTCCACCATTCAGGGCCGGCAGCAGCGAGGTCAATATCCCACCATTCAGGATTGGCAGCAGCGAGGTCAATATCCTACCATTTAGGACTGGCAGGTGTGTGGTCAATATCCGACCATTCAGGACCGGCAGCATCGAGGTCGATATCCCACCATTCATGGCAGAAGGAGCGAGGTCAATATTCCACCATTTTGGGCCAGCAGGGGCATGGTCAATATCCTGTCATTCAGGGCTGGCAGGGGCGAGATCAATATCCCACTGTTCCGGACCAGCAGCAGCGAGGTCAATATCCCACCATTCAGAGCCGGCAGGGGCAAGGTCAATATCCCGCCATTCTGGACCGGCAGGGGCAAGGTCAATATCCCACCAATCAGGACTGGCAGCAGCGAGGTCAATATCCTACCATTCAGGACTGGCAGGTGCGTGGTCAATATCCCACCATTCAGGACCGGCAGCAGCGAGGTCAATATCCTGCCATTCATGGCAGACAGGAGTGAGGTCAATATCCCACCATTTTGGGCCAGCAGGGGCAAGGTCAATATACCGCCATTCTGGCTGGGCAGGGGCAAGGTCAATATCCTGTCATTCAGGGCTGGCAGGGGCGAGATCAATATCCCACCGTTCAGGACCGGCAGCAGCAAGGTCAATATCTCGCCATTCAGGACCGGCAGGGGTGAAGTTAATATTCCACCATTCAGGGCCGGCAGCAGCGAGGTCAATATCCCACCATTCATGGCAGACAGGAGCGAGGTCAATATGCCGCCATTCAGGGCTGACAGCAACGATATCATTCTCCTGTTACCATTTGATAATATCCTCAAAATGACTACCTGGTGTTTTTGAGATACAGAATTTATTTTTCTTATTTATTCATAGGATATGGACAATGCTGCCTTAACCAGCATTTACTGTCCATCCCTAATTTCCCAGAGCGCAGTTGAGTCAATCACATTGTTGTGGGCCTGGAGACACACGTAGGTCAGGCCAGGTAAGGATGGCAGGTAAAGATGGTAGGGCGGCACGGTGGCACAGTGGTTAGCACTGCTGCCTCACAGCGCCAGGGACCTGGGTTCAATTCCTGCCTCAGGCGACTGACTGTGTGGAGTTTGCACGTTCTCCCCGTGTCTGCGTGGGTTTCCTCCGGGTGCTCCGGTTTCCTCCCACAGTCCAAAGATGTGTGGGTCAGGTGAATTGGCCATGCTAAATTGCCCGTAGTGTTAGGTAAGGGGTAAATGTAGGGGTATGGGTGGCTGGCGGGTCGGTGTGGACTTGTTGGGCCGAAGGGCCTGTTTCCACACTGTAAGTAATCTAATCTAATCTAATTTCCTTCCCAAAACATTTAAATCAGACAGGATATTCCCCAACAATTGGCAACGGTTTCATGATCATCATTAGACCTTTAATTTTATATTCCTCTCAATAACCCCAATTGTTGGAATTCAAATCTAATTTCCCAGAATGTTTCCTGGGACACTGCATTAGTAAATTTCAGCAATAATACCACTCGGCCACCATGTCTCCCTAATTCCAAATCAGAATATAGGAACAAGGTTGCTCAGTTGAATTTGATCATGATCATTACTTCCTCCTCTATCTCAATAGATTCAGATTCCCTACAGTGTGGAAACAGGCCCTTTGGCCCAACCAATCCACACTGACCCTCCAAAGAGTAACCCACCCAGACCCATCTCCCTCTGACCAATGCACCTAATACTCTGGGCAATTTAGCATGGCCAATTCACCTAACCCACACATCTTTGGACTGTGGGAGGAAACTAATGCAGATACCAGGAGAATGTGCAGGTATTGCACACAGACAGTCACCCAAACCTGAGACCCTAGCGCTGTGAGACTGCGGTGCTAGCCACTGAGCCACCATGCCACCCACACCAGTTGTGATTTTGAAAGTCAACCTAAGACCCTGATTTAGAAAATCATCATAATAACCTCAATATCAAATTAAAAAAATGTAACTCCATTTCACTCTACCTCCATACAATATGCACCAGGAATGGGATAGAACTTGTGTTTCTGAATGTTTGATTTTGGTTTCTAATATTTCGTTATTTTCAAAGGCAAAGTTACATATGAAATTGGGCATGCAAACTTTCTGTGGTAAAATGTACCTACATAGTACTTATGTACTTAGTTACTGATATCGCAGTGTTTACCCAATTCTCTGGTCAGTGTTGTGCTTTTGCTCAGATGGCTGTTAGTCCAAGTCATAGAGTCATAGAGTCCTACAGCACGGAGACATGCCCTTTGGCCCAAACTGGTCCATGCCGACCAAAATATCCGTCCACACTAACCACATTTCCCTGCACATGGCCCATATCCTTCTTATCCTTTCCTGTCCATGTATTTATCCAAATGCCTTTTAAATGTTGTCAATATACCCGCCTCAACCTCTTCTGCTAGCAACTCATTTCATATGCATACCATCCTCTGTGTAAAAAAAGTTGCCCCTCAGGTTCCCTTTTATTCGTTCCTCTCTAACCTTAAACTGATGCCCTCTAGTCCTCAGTTCCCCAGTCCAGTGAAAAAGACTGAGTGCATTCACCCTATCCATGGCCCTCGTGATCTTATGCATCTCTATAAGGACCGCCTCAGTCTCCAATGCTCTAAAGAGAAAGGTCCTAGCTTGTCCAATCTCTCTCTATAATTCAGACCATTGAGTCCAGGCAATATCCTTGTAAATTTCTTCTGCACTCTTTCCAGTTTAATAACGTCTTTCCTATAGCAAGGTGACGAAAACTGAACACAATACTCCAAGTGCGGCCTCAGCAATGCTCTGTATAGCTGCGACATAACTTCCCAACTTCTATACTCAACGCCTGTTCCAGAATCCAAGCACACAACATACTGTGAGAATCAGTTAAATGGTTTTAAGTACTGAACTGAGACCTGTTAGCCTACTGGTATAGTTCAGACAGACATAAAAAAATTCTTTACGCTACTTCTAAAGAGCAGGGAATAGATACCTTGAAGAATATGAGCTGCTCATTTGAATCATTCGCTCATGGTGGGACTTTTAAAAAAAATCATGAGATGGATTGTGCTGGCTGCACTGTCCCTTATTGTCTTTGAGAAGTTGGTGATGAGCTGTCTTCTTGAAACAACATGCGGTGTAAGTGTAGCCACAGAGCTGTTAGGTGGAAATTTGAGGATTTGATCCCAGCAACAGTGAAAGAATTGCAATATAGTTCGAAGTCAGGTTGTTATTTAATATGGAGGGAACTTTGCAGTTGTTGGTATTCCCATGTACCTACTGCCTGTGAGATCCTAGTTGATAAAGGGTTTGGAACGTCCTGTCAAAGGTTAGCTTTGGCAGGGCATTTTGTAGATAGTAGATAGCCACTGTGCATCAGTGAAGAAGGAAGTGAATGATTAGATGGAATGCCAATCAAATGGGCCGGTTTGTGTTGGATGGTAGTACAGTACTAGTGGAGTAGCACTCATGCACACAATGGGGAGTATTCCATCAAGTTCCTGACTTGTATATTGTAAATGATAGATAGGTTTTGAGGAATCAGAAGATGAGTTTCTCCCAACAGAATTCCAATCCTCTGGTCTGTTTTTAGCAGCTACAGTAATTTATATGGTTAGTCCAGTTCAGTTTCTGGTCAACAGTAACCCCAGATCTAGAAAGGACAATGTTGTGCATAAAGAACTGTTACATTTGAATATATAACAAATAACTGTTTTTCAGAATCAGGTTGTGAACACTTTAGATCATTTCAGTTATATGGAATTTCTTCATGCTTAATTAGTTGCATTGTTTCTGTCAGATCACTCAGATATCCCTCCCCAAATTCCCAAACCACAATTAATCAATCTACATGCATCCTGAAAGGTTAAAAATGATACTCAGGCATGTTACTAGACCATTAATATTTGGTGCACCCCACTAGATTGTCATATACAGAAAACAGCATTCATAATCAGATGCAATCTTAGAAATTCCCAAGATCTTTAGAAAAAAGGGAATTTTGAAGTCTAAAAGATTTTTTTCAGTTAGGGGGCAGGTAAATTGATTCAGGAAATTTTCAGACAACCTGTATCATCCCTGTAAGGATGAAAGCTGCACATAATTCTTGCTTTTGGGTTTTGGGTCGGGGCAGATGGTACAGGATCGACTTGTGATATTTTGTGTCAAAGTGTCATGTTTATTTGAATAGAATTGAGAGATGTAAATTGTTTGAATCTTCTGTTGGTGCTGTTTGGTGGTCACTTGCGTAAGATGGTAGTAACTGCAATTTATTTCAAAAGAAGATTTTATGAATGCTGTTGCTTTCTATAAGTGATTCCACAGTTGCCATTGTCAGGTCTTGGCTCATTAGATATGGACGTTGTACATTTTAGGTGAATGGTCATGGGAGGGGCATAAATTAGCATTAAATTTGCAAGAAGAGTGTGGGGGATAATTAGAAGCAGTAGAAGTGGTTGAGTTGACATAGATTCTGAGGGGTGCATAGTCCATAGCTGGGGACATTGAACTGGGACTGGAGAATATAATAGGCAATACGGATATGTGATGGTTTGAGTTGATACTAAGTTGGGATGAAGGGGCATGGAAGCCATGAGCAAGACCATTTGAACTTATTTTTTCAGAGGTTTCTGAATCCAAACAATGGTTCACAATGTCTTGAACCATGGGTCATCCAGAAGATGACCCACAATATAAAAATTCTGTGATGCCTATAATTACGCCAGTCAGTTTGAGAATATATGTACATGCTATGATTCTGCAGGGTGTGGTTTGCTGCCCACTCACTAATCCTTTGCCTGCGAAATTTGTGATGTTGGGAGTCAGGAAGTAATTTCAGAATTGGGTCCTACCCGGGTCTTTAAATGTCTCTCGTGTTGGTCCAACTCCACAAAAAAAAGGTGTACATTTTGAAAGAATTGTTTGTTCAATGATTTTGAACATTCTGCCGATAGATGTCATATTACAATTTATACAAATGTACTTCAAATTGCTTCATTACACAATATTCTTTCAAAGGAATGTGATCTTGCTGAAGTTTTGCCATTATGTACTAAACAAGCTAACTCTGACATCTTTTAACATTTGCTAATGATGGTCTAAGGACCTTTTTACTTATTATTGAGAGCAATTGTAACGAGTGCTTAAAAGGTTAATAGAGGGTCAGACTTAAATACATCTCTACTATAATAAAACCACTTCAAAGAGTTTTTGACAAAGACATAGCATGCACAGTGTAAATCTCTAAAGTAAGGTGCTTTATTTTTTATTGGTTTCTATTGATTTATTTTAATGGTAGTTTACCAAAAAGATTCTGCACAAATCTAGGTACTTCCACAATGGGATACAGTTGAAACTAGGAGTGCAACCTTTTACAAGTTCATCCTTTTTTTTAGGGAAGGTCTCAAGCTTGAACTGTGATCCATGCAAATATAGCGTGAAATCTGGCACTGTGCCTGTTTTGCAGTTTTACCTGCACTGTCATTTTGGATCAAGTAACAGAAATAATTAACTTAGTACCTTGTAAACCCAGGCTAGTAGCTTCTCCCTGTCACATATCTACACACCATTTTCTTTTGACTGGACTTAATTCACATGGAACAAAACACAAAAGTGTGCTTAGTGAGTGATGTAGCGTTTGTTCGTGTCAGCAAACTGCCACTGTTGAAATGTGGGTTTCTGCTATCTTTGGAGTAGATAGAATGTAAACATATTGTAATGTTTACGTGACATGGTAAAGTGTACTTGTTAGAGACTCCAAGAACAGTGGGAGATTGGTAACATGTCTTCAAAGATGATAGGGTACATGCTTGAAAAGGTGAAAGGGCAAATGTCTGCCAACATGACAGAGCCCAGCTTGAGATCTGCTGTTAAAGTAATTGATTTTATTTCTTGACATGTCAGCTAATTTTTAGCAAATATTAAATTAAATCTGCTAATTCGTTCCAATGTGTATGAGACAACTCAAGCTGTAAAAATCTGCCACTATTTCTATGACTTGTGGAAAAAAAAACATTTTTCAAAAGGTCATGTATAAAGATTTCTGGTACGATTTGTCTTTGCTAAGTTGTAACCCGTCTAACTGAATTGGGTAGCTCATCGTTTGTGTTGTTTTGGAGCTGTCATTGGTTTTGTTATTGTTCAGATGCTAGGTTTCCACACTACTGAAGGACTAACCATTGGTGCCATTACCACTAATTCCAATACAAAAGAACTGACACTGAGTTAGAACTGATAACTGTTCCATATAGAATGCCATCTGTAAAATTTGACCCTGAGTTGCCAATACTTTCAGAGTTATGGCTGCTGCTTTAATCGAAAAATGGCACGTGTGCCAGAATAATGCACTTACATCATATGTTTAAGAGTGTTAGCATGGGCATTATGTATATGGGCCAGGAATATGTCTGGTAGGCCCATTGTGATATCAGTTGGTGATGAATGCAGATTTGATGCATGACTTACAATTTTCCACCTCATCATCTAGGGCATTGCCATCTTGGCCTTCTCCAACATCCCAAGCATCACAGATGCCAATCTTCAGCCACACCAATTCACTCCACTTGATAGCAAGAAACAGTTTTAGACACTGGATCATGCAAAGAATACAAACCTGACAACATTCTGGCAAAAGTACTGAGGACTTATTCTCCAGAACTTGTCATACTACTAGCCAAGTACAACACCGGCATCTACCTGACAATGTGGAAAATTGCCCAGGCATGTCCTGTGCAGAGAAAGTAGAACAAATCCAACCTGGCCAATTACCCTCTATCAACCTCCTCGTTATCATCAGTAAAGTAATGGAATATGTTGTTGACTGTGCTACCAAGCAGCACCTGCTCAGTAATATCCTGCTGACTGACGCCCAGTTTGGGTTCTGCCAAGGCTACTCAGCTCTTGGATCTCATTACAGCCTTGATTCAAACAGAAAGAAAGCTGAATTACAGAGGTGAGAGTGACATCAATGCCACATTTTACCAAGTGTAGCCTCAAGAAGCACTAGCAAAACTGAAGTCATTGGCAATCGGGGGAAAACTCTCCACACTTGGCATGAAATCATATTAGCAGATAGGAAGATGAGTTGTGGTTGTTGGAGGTCAGTCATCTCAACTGCAGTACATCTCTGCATGAGCTTCTCTGGATAGTGTGCTAGGCCTAACCATCTTTAGCTACTTCATCATAAGGTCAGAAGTGGGGATGTTCACTGATGACTACACAATGTTCAACATCATTCGTGATTCCTCAGATACTGAAGTAATGTATATTTAAATGCAACAAGACCTGGACAATATCTAGACTTGGGCTGAAAAGTGGCAAATACATTTTGTGCAACACAAATGCCAGGCAATGGCCATCTCCAATCAGAGACAATTTAATCATTGTCTCTTGACATTCAAAGGCATAACCGTCATTGAATTCTCCCACTATCAACATTCTGGGGGTTACTATTAACCAGAAATTGAACTGGACTAACTATATAAATACAGCCACTACAGTAGCTAGAAATAATACAGTGAGTAATTCATCTCCTAAATCCCCAAAGCCTGTCCACCATCTATAAGGCACAAGTCAGGAGCGTGATGGAATATGCCCCACTTACCTGAATGAATGCAGCGTCAACATTACTCAAGAAGCTTGACACCACCCAGGGCAAAGCAGACAGCTTGATTAGTATCACATCCACACAGTCACTCACAGCAGTGTGGTACTATCTGCAGAATAGTTTAAAATGAGACCCCTTTTTGAACATGATAAGATTTGATTAAGCAATGAGCATTTAAGAGAGGTTCAGCATTTATTTTCCACCCTTATTTGTCCTTGAGAATATGGTAGCAATCACATCCACTGGCTCTTCTTTGTCTAAGTTGCTTGTTACCCCCTGCAGAACTGCACCAGCCACTGGCTACCATCCTGAAAAAGACCCTCTTACCTCTATTTTCTGTACTTTATCAAAGGCCAACTGGAAATTCAAATTGATCACGTCCACTGGCTCTTTTTTAAAAATTTGCTGGTTACCTTCTCAAAGAATTCTAACAGGTTTACCAGGCATGACCTCCAATTGATGAAGCCGTGCTGACTCAGCTCTATTTTACCATACATTTCCAAGTACTCTGCAACCACATCCTTAATAATTGACTCTAAAATCTTACCAATGACCAAGGTCAGATTAACTGGTCTATAGTTACCCATTTTCTGCCCCCCTCCCTTCTTAAAGTGCGTGTTACATTAGCCATTTTCTAGTGCTCTGGGACTCATAATGACTCCTGAAAGATCACCACCAATGCCTCTACAATCCTCCCAACTATCTCCTTCTGAATTCTGGGGTGTAGTCCACCTAGTCCAGGTGATTTATCCACCATACAATCTCCTTCTGTTACTAGTTAGGTGTCTCTCATTTCATTACTCTCATGTTTAATCTTCTTTGCCCTTTTGCTTTTTTTTAGTCATCCTCTGCTGGTTTTTAAAGGTTTCCCAATCTTCTGGCTTCAGCCTAATCTTCACAAAATTGTATGCTTTTTCTTTTGCTTTTATGCTGTCTCTGACCTCTCCTGTCAGCCGTAGCTGCCTTGCCCTCCCAATAGTATGTTTCCTCTTATGGTGGATGAATTTCTGCTATGAGAAAGTGAGGACTGCAGATGCTAGAGTACCAGAGTTGAAAAATGTGGTGCTGGACAAACATAGCAGGCCAGGCAGCATCTGAGGAGCAGGAGAATCGACGTTTCAGGCATAAGCCTGAAAGAAGAGCTTCCTGAAGAATGGCTTATGCCCAAAACATCGATTCTCCTGCTCCTCAGATGCTGCCTCGCCTGCTGCGTTTTTCCAGCACCACATTTTTCAACTCTGAATTTCTGCTAGGCCTTCTCAATTACCCCTCGAAATGCCTGCAATTGCTGCTCAGCTGTCTTCCCTGCTAGCTTCCCCTTCTAATCAATTCCAACTCCTCTCTCTCAAAGTGCAGGGTGAATTCTATCATATTGTGTGTACTGCCTCCAAGGGATTCCTTTTTCTTAAGCTCCCTGATCGAGACCGCCCCATTACAAATGGCCAAATCTAGAACTGCCTGCTCTCTAGTGGGCTGTACCAAACATTCAACCTGTAGATATTTCATAAATTCCTTTCATTCGAATCTGCTACTAACCTGATTTTCCCAGACCACCTGTATATTGAAGTCCCCCACGACTATTGTAATTTGCCTTCCTTGCATGCCTTTTCTATCTCCTGACTTATTTTCTGCCCCACATCCTGACTACTGCTCGGAGGCCTGTACCCAACTTTCATTCAGGTCTTTTTTCCTTTGCAGTTCCTCGGCTTTACCCACACAGATTCTATGCCTTCTGACCCTATGTAACTTCTTGCTATTAAGTTAATTTCATTTCTTATGAGCAAGGCAACTCCATTTCCTCTGCCAATCTGCCTGTCCTTCCACTAGGAGGTGTATCCTTGGATATTTAGTTCCTATTTCTGATCTCCTTGTAGCCATGTCTCTGTGATGACTACAGCATTGTACTTGCCAATTTCAATCTGTGCTACAAGCTCTTTTACCTTTTTTCACATACTGTACACATTGAAGTACCTTCAGTTCTACGTTGACCACTCCTCTTCTCATAGTTCTGTGCCTGAAGTTAGATTCCTGACTCAGCATTTCTGGCTAAGACTGTTGCAAATGCTTTGACCTTTTCTTCTGCGTTGATATGTTGAATTCCCCCATCATTTATGATGGATATTTGTAGAGCCTGTGCCTCTGGTGAGTTGTTTAATTATCCGTCACCAATGATGACTGGATGTGGCTGGACTGTAGAGCTCAAATCTTATCCATTGTTTGTGGGATTGCTAAACTTTGTTGCATACTGTTTATCTTGCTTGGCATTCAAGTAGTCCCACACTGTAGCTTTACTAGTTTGTATCTCATTTTTATGTAGGACTGTTGTTGCACCTGGCATGCTGTTTTACACTGTTCATTGTACCAAGGCTGATCCCTTGGCTTGATGGTAATGGTACGGTGCAGGATATGTAAGACCATGAGATTACAGATTGTAGGTGAATATAATTCTGCTGCTTCTGATGGTCCACAGTAAGTCATAAATGTCCAATCTTGAGTTGCTAGATCTGTTTGTAATCTACCCCTTTCAGCAAAGAGTTATTGCCAGAGAATCGTGGTAGATTTCTCAATATGGCTTCATCTCAAAAAGGATTGCGTACTCGTCACTCCTACTGGTACTGTCATGCATAGATATATCTGTTCCATTTAGACCTGGTGGGGGGGCATGAGGTCAAGTACATTGGGTCGCTCACTGCAGGCCTAGTCCAGCAGTAATGTCCTTTAGGTCCCAGCCAGAGTAGTCAATAATAGTGTTACTGAGCCTCTTTTAGAAATTTTGACATTGATGTCCCTTACCCAGTGTTCAGCCAATGCACTTGTCACTCTCAATGCACCTTCCACGTGATATTCAAATTGTCAGAACACAGGTTCATCAGCTGAATAGGTGGTAATCAGTAGAAGGTTTCCTTGCCCATTTTTGACCTGATTCCACGAGACTTCATGAGGTCTGGAATCAATGTTGAGGACTCCCAGGGCAACTGCTTCAGAACTATTTCATCTACTGGAGCAGGACATGTGCTCAGCAGGAATGGGTGGCCATCCCATCCCAGTGCCTACCAAGGGGACTTATGCCAGCGGATCATTCCGAGGAACAACTGGGGATCTCTGTGGGTTTCCTAAACCTTGTCTGACAAATGCATTTGAGAAATCACTGATGCCAGCTTATATCCCTCCCCATGATGAGGAGAGTCAAGCTTGTGCAGTGGGATTCTCCACCATTGCTGCTTCCTTCAGGTTTCAGACATTATGGCTTGCACCTTTATTGCTATGACAGTGCCTTATCATAGGAAGGGTTTAGAGGGATATTAGCCAAGTGCTGGCAAATGGGACTAGATTAGTTTGGGATATCTGGTCGGCATGGACGAGTTGGATCAAAGGGTCTGCTTCCGTGCTGTACATCTCTATGACTCTATGTGTAGAGTTTATCAACATAACAGGCTTCCACTTCATTGACGTTCAACTTATCTATGAGAATCAATGCCAGATTTTGGAAATCTGCTCCAGATACACTGGAAGCTGCAATTATGTGAACATACTAAAGAAGTTATCGATCATTGCCACTTTCCAAGGTCCTTGGACTACACAGGAGAGGCTGCACAGATGAAAGATCTGCCTTGGTCCAAACAGAGCTGATGCCACCATTACAAAATACTCTGCTGATGCAGAAAAGAGAGTTTTTTTTTGTTTGTTCATGGGATGTGGGTGTCTTTGGTGGTTTATTTCCCATCCCCAATTGCCCACAAATTGAATGCCTTGCTAGGCCATTTTATTGGGCAGTTAGAAGTCAACCGCATTGCTGTACTTGGAGTTACATATAGGTCAGACCATATTTAGAGTGTGATATGTGGTGTCCTTCACAGCTGGAGCTAGCAAAACAAGGTGTGACCCAGTGACAGAGGAAATGGGGGAAGGAGAACATTGCTTTGAAAATGAGGATGTGGATGAGGATTAGGACATTGACCAGGAAGTACATTCATAAATATATGATTGAGCTATGTGCAGTCAAGCATGAGAGGCCAGACAGAACATCAATTGAAACCCACTTCCAACATGGATTATTTGAATTTGGACTTCATTTCATTGCATTACTTAATGTTGGTTATAAGGCAAGCAGGCATAGCCAATCCACAGTACATCTTAACCCGTGTATTTCTACACTCCTGGAACTTTATTGTTGCTGAATAAATGTCTTCCTCTCCATATGATTATATGTGTGGTATCTTTGACTGATTCCACTTTCACGTATATGCACTATACAGATCCTCTTCATCATCAGGCAGGAAGCAGCAGCCAGTGAGATAGGGAAGTAACACTGTATGACCATGAGACTGAGGCTTTTAAAGTTTCAGTTAGCATATAGTATATGAGTATTGTGCAGTGAAATCTCTCTTGATAGTCTGTATGCTGGGAGAAACCCTGAGGTACCACTTTCTCACTCTTCTATCATTCATGAACATTCAAAGTTTCAGAGTTTGTGGAGAGTTCTAAATTGCTCTGAAATGCTTAAGCATCTGTAGGATAGCATTTCACCTGAGAGAGGCAATGCTTTGTGCAACTGCTTTTGGTAGCCCAATGCACTACAAGGGAAAGTGGAGATGTGAGCTGTCTATGATACACCTCCCAGGCTTGAGTGGCAGTGGACTGCATCTCAAAACTCATAAATAGAATAAAATGAATAGAATGTAATGGTTACCTATAGAGATATATGGAATCATCACTGATAATGAGCTCTTCCTCGCAAGATAAATATACATGTGAATGATCTGTATCTATCTGAAAGGCAGGCTTACAAGCATCACTGTGCATTGTTTTCAGCCAATGTTTTGCCCACATTAAAGTGCAATGCCTTGGCTGCAGTCATTAATGATAATGATTAAGGATCTATGATGTTTTATGCTGTTTGCAGTCGAAGTGTTTGTTGCTTGTGAGAAATTAGCAATACTGGGTTGCCATCTTGGAGTATATGTGGAGGCTGTGCATTTCTCACATGCATAAGTGTGAATCAACATATATTTACAGAAGTACAAGATTATTTACAATGACCTTTCACCCTTGGCACATATGTGTACTCGATAAGTTATTTTCTTCTTCTCCCTTCAACTACTGCAATCTTCACTGTGCAACTGGGATGGAGGGATCCTGCTCTATAGTTAGCCTTATTAGCCTGGAAGACTTGGCTGTTTGTCTCCAAGAGCACTCAGACCTAGAGGTTCTCCTGTACAGATAAAGGGCTCATCCACCTTGGCTTGAATCTCTGCAGCTTAGTCTTCTCAGGCATAGTGTGGTGGAGAGGCTGGTACTCCAGAGTGTCCTGAGAGGAAGTTTCTGTAGGTCCCGACTGTGGCTCCTTCTCCCTATGCATGCACATTGACATCACTCTGTTCCCCGCCTGAGTCAAGACCCCTCATCTCCCTTTGCCAATGATGCTGAGTACCAATGGTCAGAGTAGAGTAATGGAGTCCAGGTACATGTACTGTACATATTCAGCAAACATGTACATGATGGTGCTAGACCTAAGTCTCAATGGTGCTCACCAACCTGTCCACAGACGCAGCCAGACATATGCATGTTAGAGCTAACATGGCACGGTAAACGTTGGTGGATTTCCTCCACCAATCTATCCAATTTACCATCCTGTGCCTGCCTGTGTATTTTGGCTAAGTTACAAAGAGGAAAGACCATAGGATCATCTCCTGTCTGGGACTGAGCTGGTGCCTGTTCTCCAGCATTGCTCTGAGTGTCAGAGAACTGGGAGTTTCTTCCTTCACCAACTGCGGAGACCCGTCAGTGATGTGCTCACCAGATTGTGCTCCTGATAGATAGAGAACGCCCCGAAGTGAGAGTCTCTGGGTTGGTGGTGGGTGCAGGTGAAAGCCTTGCCAATCTATCCTATGAGGATTGAGTGGCTTCCTCTCCAGTGTGGCTGATGGTAGTGGTGGCTTGTTCCTTGCATTGGTTCATAGGGTGCTACTATTGCCTGCATAAGAAAAGGGAAAGAATTAGCTGTGTGAAAAGGCAAAAAGCTTGTGCTGGTTTAAGAATGACTTTGCACCTGGTGTTAATGGTAGAGCAGCACGATGAAGTCCACGTGGTTGTTTGTCCTTGGGAGTGTTCTTGTCTCCATTTGAGCAGTTGCTGTCTTTCTCAGTCAGCTCTAGCAATTTGCCCCATATTGGGTGAGGAGCTTAATGTCTGCCGCACCACTGTCTGTTTTTGCCCCCTCTCCCCTGTTATAAAAGGTAATTTCCTGCAAAGAAACAAAGAGAATGAGTGAGTATGACAGAAGTGGCTGGGAGAGTCATTAGTGGGTGGTGCATGGTTAGGAAGGCCATCCCAGTTAGTACATAGGAAGCCTAGTGGAAGGATGAGGTAGGTAATAACCGTTGAGTATATATCAACATGTAATAGAGAGAGTGGCAGTCTGCAAGCCTTGGTGAGAGGTGTGTACAAAGAGATAGAGAAAGAGTTAGAGAACCTTGTGAGAAGCCAAGGAAGAAATTGCTGGGCCCGTTACTGAGATATCTAGATCGTGGATAGCCACTGGTGAGGTGCCAACAGATTGGAGTTTGGCCAATGCAGTGTCATTGTTTAAGAAAGGTTGTAAGTAAAAGCCAGGGAACTATAGGTCGGTGAGCCTTATGTCAGTGGTGGATAAGTTTTTGGAAGAGATATCAAAGTCTTCAAGAGAGTCTCACCTTTGTTAATCATCAGGAACAAATGTATCAAGTACTGGAACAACTTTAGTGGACATGTTGCAATCTCAACAAGCTGCCGGCTCAACAAACATCTGGCGTTACCACAGGTTGACGAAACTGTGTAAAATAATTATTTGCAGTGGTGTCACATTAATTATAAAATATAGTGAAAAGATTTAGCAAGAGACTGTACCAACTTTAATGAAGACTTAAAAAAAATGTGAAAATCATTATTTCTTATAAAGTGTTTGAAATAATGAGAAATACGTTAGAAAGTATCATAGATATCATTAAAGAATTTGCATTCTTTTATTAATTATATGGAATTGAAGAAACACTTAGGGACTAAATTATTTCGAATAGCGTACTGGATCAAATTGTTGTGGAAAATTCCTTTGTGTACAATTTTAATGCTATCATTAAGCCACTTAAGAGAATCAATTGGCTAGTTAATTTAAAATTAAGCTTCCTAGTAATGTATTACAAGGTCTTTCAAGGGATTTGAGGGCTTCACACTCGCAACAGCCTGGACTACATGTTTACATTCTTCATTCTTATAGATTTGGTTCTTGGCTATGCCCTGAGTTGTTTAAATTCAAAGAGACAATCCCAGGTTTTGGCGTTAAAATATATTTGGAGCTATATATAATAAGATCGCTTTAAGGGATCACAATATGAGGTGGATTATTCATCCCATATTGGATCATCCATCCTGAAGGATCCTTTAGTCCTGTCATTGCAGAATCTGATTTTTTTTAAAAATTCATCACTTGACTGAAAAGTTCAGTGATCCATCTCTGTGTGAAGGATTTCCTGATATCAGCCCTAAAGTTATCCTTTATTAGTTAACCCTATTCTTCTTATCCTATTCACATAACGTAACGTATAACGATATTCAAAACAAATCTTTTCCCTTACATGTAACATTATAAACTAATCCTCATTTACTCTCCATTCTTTTTTAAAGCACTAATTGTGACAGTGTCAGTGAAATGCTTTTCCTTAGTAGCTGCTGAATGAGGGAGATAAGCTGTATATAATGCACAAAAAATTCTGACAGAGAAGAAATGAATCTTAGTCATTCACTTCCAAATGGCTTGATTATTCACAGCAGCAAAATTGTGATCCATTACCAACAATAATCAACATCAGCCACATTCATAGTGACATCTTATACTGTGTAATGCTTTTATTAAAAAAATTGAATCAGCAAAGTGATAGAGATATCATTCACTCAGTTAATATTCTTTTTATTCATTCATAGGATGTGAGTGTGCCTTAGTTAAACGATTAAGATTGTACACAAAGGAATTTTCTACAGCCATTTGATCCAGTACACTTTTGGAAATAATTTAGACCCTAAATGTTTCTTCAATTCCATGAAATTAATAAAAGAATGCAAGTTCTTCAACAATGTCTATGATACTTTCTGGGCTTGCATTTGTTGCCCATCCCCCGACCGGCCCTTGAGAAGATTGTGGTGAGCTGTGTTCTTGAACCTTGGCAGTCCAGGTGCTGCATGTAGCCTCACAATCCATTGTGGAGGGAATTCCAGGATTTTGATCCAGTGCCAGTGAAGGAACGATGATGTAGTTCCAAGTCAGGTTGGTGATTGACTCAGAGGAGAACTTGAAGGTGGTGGTGTTCTGATGTATCTACTCCTCTTATCCTTCTAGATATGCTTATAGGTTTGGAAGGTGCTGTTTGAACAGCCTTAGTGAATTTCTGGAGTATATCTTGTAGATAGGACACACTGCTCCTACTGAGCGTCAATAACGGAGGGTGTAGATGTTATGGATGCGGTGCCAGTCAAGCAGGTTGTTTTGTCCTGGATGGTGTCAAGCCTCTTGAATATTGGCAGAGCTGCACTCATCCAGACAAGTGGGGAGTATTCCATTATATGCCTGACTTGTGCCTGTAGGTGGTGGACAGGTTTTTGAGAGTCAGAAAGTGACCCATTCACTGCAGGGTTTCTTGCCTCTGACCTTCACTTGTTGTCCCTACATACATGGCAAGCCCAATTTAGTTTGTAATCATTGGTAATCCCCAGGAGTTGGATAATGTGAGATTCAAAGGGTTAGATTCTCTCTTATAGGAGATGGTAATAACCTGGCATTTGTGTTACTTACCTCTTTTCAACATAAACCTGGATATTGTCCAGGTCTTGCTGTATTTGGTCATGATCTGCTTCAGTACCTGAGGAGTCGTGAACGATACTGAATATTTTACAATCATCAGTAGACATTCCCACCTTATGATGAGCAGCTGACGATGGTTGGGCCAAGGACACTACCCTTGAGGAACCTTTGCAGGGATGTCCTGAAGCTGAGATGATTGACCTTCAACAACCACAACCATCTCCTTTATGCCAGGCTAGACTCTTGCAAGTGGAGAGTTTGTCCCCTGGTTCTTATTGATTCTAGGTTTGCAAGGGGTCCTTGATGCTACATTCCTTTTGTCCATGGTTGGAAGAAGAATGTAACGAGGTCAATAACTAGGTGGCTCTAGAGGAACCAAACTGAGTCTCTATTGCTATGTGCTGCTCATTAGAACTTTTTCTTGACCCCATACATCTCTTTACTGATGATTGACAGTAGACCAATGGGATGATAATTGGTCAGATTGAATTTACACTGATGTGCTGGGCTGCTCCATCATTGATGATGGGACATTTGTGGAGTCTCCTTTTCCAGTGAGCTGTTTCATTTTCCACCACCGTTCATGACTGGATGTGGCAAGACGTCAGAGCTTAAGTCTGATTCGTTGGTTGCGGAATCATTTAGCTCTATCAATTGCTGTTTATGCTGTATGGCACACAGTTAGTTCTGTTTTGTAGATTCACCTCAATTCTAGGTGTACCTGATGCTGCTCCTGGCATGTTCTCTTGCACTCTTTTTTGAAACAGTGTCGATCTGATTAAAATATCTAAATGTCAGAAATTGGTAATGATACAGTCAAACTCATTTACATATAATTTGTGCACATACATTTTTTAAATTCATGATTTATTCAAACACAAATTAAGGAAATCATAGTTCACTTGGATTGGTACTACTTACACCTCAGGACTCAGTTACAGCCTTGACAAATAAATTGTTGTATATAAAGGTCATGTAACAGAACATAAGAACACAACAAAAAGGGTCAGGAGTAGGTCCTCTGGCCCATTGAGTCAGGTCCACCATTCAATAAGATCATGGCTAATCTTTTTGTGGATTCTGTTCCAGTGACTGCCCACTCACCATAATCTTTCATTCCTTTACTGTTCGAAAATCTATCCATCTTTGCCTTAAGAACATTCAATGAGGTAACCTCAACTGCTTCACGGGGCAGGGAGTTCCACAGATTCATAACCCTTTTGGTGAAGAAGTTCTTCCTCAACTCAGTCCTAAATCTGCTCCCCCTTATTTTGAGGCTATGTCCCCTCGTTCTACTTTCATCCGCCAGTGGAAACAAACTCCCTGCATCTATCTTATCTATTCCCTTCATAATTTTATAACTTTCTATATAAATTCCCCTCTTATTCTAAATTCCAATGAGAGTTGTCCTGGTCTAATCAATCTCTCCTGATAAGTCAACCCTCTCATTTCCGGAATCAATCAGGTGAACCGCCTGTACATCCCTTCCAGTGCTAGTACATCCTTTTTTTCATAAGGAGACCAAAATTGTACACAGTAATCCAGGTGTTACCTTACCAGCACCCTATACAGCTGCAGCATAATCTCTCTGCTTTAAAACTCAATCCCTCTAGCAATGAAGGATAATATCCCATTTGCCTTCTTAATTGACTTAATTATGAAATGATTTTAAGTAGTTTCAATCCAACTGGCAAAGTACAACACTATGTTCATCTTTATCTTAGTTTGCAATCCCTTTCATGAAATCACAGAGCGGCTTACTTTGGAAATAGAGATATGCCAAATGGGAGTTGTAGTAGTACTGCTGACAGAAGGGCAGAGGCAAAGTGGACGAGACTGTTCCTGACACAGTTGGCCTAAAATGTTCAATACTTCATCAATAATACCCTTTACTTTAATGAACAAAACACTTCATAGCAGAAAGTCATTTAATAAAGTTTGAGCTTACTCCACCCACTAAACCCTTACCAATCCCTGATATGCCCTTAACTGAAATGTTTACAGCCTTCTAAGAGTAATGTGGGCAGGTAACATCATAGTCCATCTATCTTGACAGGGGTTATTGACTCAGACCTTTCAACACTGAAGTGAATTCATGATTTGTCTTCCCACTATCTAATCATGTCTAAATTTGCCAGAAGTAACACAATCACTGCATCTTTCAGATGGAGAGATGCAGAAGATGAAGTCAGCAAAGAGATCAATGTTTGCTTTGGTCAAAACAAAGCATCCTCAATAAAATGACAAATAGTGAAACCAAGTATGCTTTTCTTTCCGGTAAGCATATAAATTCTGTATTGAAGCCAAATGTCAGGAGCCAAAATTTCTGATTTCAATTAAGTTGCATGTTAAATTCAATACATAAAAGAAAAGGGACAGCTTTGTTCAAAAAAACGACCTAATACGTTCTGTCAAAGTACTAGAAATTGTAACTGCTCTAAATGTATGATAGAAATCAAAAAAATCACCAGAAGGTAGGAGGGTTGATGGCAGTGAATTTGACACTGTCCTTCATTGTGGAGACTGGATTTATATCCACTTCATTGTGTATCTTTGATATTCTGGCTTTATTTGTTCTGTGGGAAGTATCTGCTTGTTCATAGAGTTTGAAAATTTTGTGTTCACGAGCCACTGAACTCAGACTGCCCCAGATGATCTCACATAGAATCTTTATAGCAGAAACATTCAGCCTATTAGCTTGCTGTTTCCCACTTTTGACTGGATGCAGATTATGACAGAGATAATTGAAATTGTTGCACCAGGAGAGCTGATATTTCTTAAGTCATAACTTTCCAAACAAAGAAATCTATTGACTGAATTCTCCCTTTTTTTTGAGAAATTTTTGTTTTGGGGAGATCCATCGCACTCAGTCCACAATAACCCATGCTGACTTTTCTCAAGCAATTTTCTGCTGTTCAGTTCGTGGATCATGTATCCAGCCTATTTGGTGCCCAGTTCATAAAATCATACAGCAAGAGCTGTGGAAGTGTTCATTGCCGCCGGGACTTGGTGACAATCAAACAGTTGGTGCCATATTCAAAACACGTTTGTACTACTTCAGATGCTGCAAGCCAAGAACTCGCTTTGCTGCTCCACCATGCTAACCCAGTAAATGGCTCAGAAATGGAAGTTGTCATTCCATTTCCCAGACAGGGAACTAGAGATGCTGATGAACAGAGTAACACAAAGCAGATAACCAAAGGAGGCCATCCAATTAGATACAGCTTGCTTGGACAGAAATAGCAGCTCAGGTCAGTGCAGTCTCCATGGTCAAAAGTAATGGAAAGAAGGTTGTTAATGTCTGCATTCTGCAAGGTTAAGTGTCAACATTTTCTCTCCAGTATTCATAGGCCACCATGTAGTATCATAGAATCATACAGCATGGAAACAGACCCTTTGATCCAACTCATCCATGCTGACCAGACATTCCAATCTGACTTAGTTCCATTTGCTGGCATTTGGCCCATATGCCTCCAAACCTTTCCGATTCATATATCCATCCAGCTGCCGAACAAATGTTGTAATTGTACCCACCTCCACCACTACCTCTGGCAGCTCATTCCATACACACACTACTCTCTGTGTGATAAAGTTGCCCCTCAGGTCCTTTTCAAATCTTTCCCCTCTCACCTTAAGCCTCTAGCTCTGGACTCCCCACCCTGGGAAAAAGACTGTAGCTATTCACCCTATCCATGCCCCTCATGATTTAATAAACCTCTATAAGGTCACCCCTCAGCCTTTGATGCGCAGGGAAAATAAAACCCAGCCTATTCAGCCTCTCCCTGTGGCTCAAACCTTCCAGTCCCTGCAAAATTCTTGTTAATCTTTTTTGCACCATCTGAGATTTGATAACATCCTTTCTATAGAAGGGTGGCCAGGATTCCTATAGGACAGTGACACATTTTCCAAACGTGGCCTCACCAATGAATTGTATAGCTTCAATATCTCATTCCAACTCCCAAACCCGATTTTATGACCAATGAAAGCAAGCGTATCAAACACCTTCTTCATCCCTCTGCCTACCTGCCACTCTACTTTCAAGAAGTTGTGCACCTGCACCAATACTCCCCACAGTCCTACCATTAACTGTAAAAGTCCTGCTCTTGTTTGCCTTACCATAACACAACACTTGACATTTATTTAAATTAAACTCCATCTGCCACTTCTCAGCATGTTGGCCCATTTGACCACAGTCCTGTTGTACCCTGAGATAATCCTCCTTATTAGATTAGATTACTTAGATTACTTACAGTGTGGAAACAGGCCCTTTGGCCCAACAAGTCCACACCGACCCGCCGAAGCGCAATCCATCCATACCCCTACATTTACCCCTTACCTAACACTGCGGGCAATTTAGCATGGCCAATTCACCTGACCCGCACATCTTTGGACTGTGGGAGGAAACCGGAGCACCCGGAGGAAACCCATGCAGACATGGGGAGAACGTGCAAACTCCACACAGTCAGTCGCCTGAGTCGGGAACTGAACCCGGGTCTCAGGCACTGTGAGGCAGCAGTGCTAACCACTGTGCCACCGTGCTGCCCACAATGCCACTGTGCCACCCACATTGTCCATTACATCACCTATTTTGGTGTCATCTGCAAACTTACTAACCATATCTCCTAAAATAAGATCTAAATCCTTTTTATCAATGACGAAAAGCAGTGGACCCACACTGATCCTTTTGGCACACCACTGGTCTCAGGCCTCCAGTCTGAAAAGCAACCTTCCACCACCACTCTTTGTCTCCTAACTCCAAGCCAATTTTTGTATCCAATTGGCGAGCTCCTCCTGGATCTCATGTGATCTTACCTTACTAATCAGTCTGGATTGCAGAAACTTGTCAAATCACAGAATGCCTATAATGCGGAAATAGACCCTTTGGTCCAACAAGTCCACACCAACCCTCCGAAGTGTAACCCACCCAGACCCATTCCCCTATCCTGTGAATCTACAATTACCCTTGAGTAATGCGACCAACCTACACATCCCTGAACACTATGGACAGTTTAGCTTGGCCACTTCACCTAACCTGCACATCTTTGGACTGTGGGAGGAAACCAGAGCACCCAGAGGAAACCCACGCAGACGCGGGGAGAATGTGCAAACTCCACGCAGACAGTCGCCCGAGGCTGTAATTGAACCAGGGTCCCTGGCGCTGTGAGGTTGCAGTACTAACCATTGAGCCACTGTGCCACCCCTGAATGCTTTACTGAAGTCCATAAAACAACATCTACCCTTTTGCCTTCATCAATCTTCTTGTCACCTCTTCAAAAAACTCAATCAAGTTAGTGGGACATGATTTTCCATGCATAAAGCCACGCTGACTATCTCTAATCAGTCCTTGCCATTCCAAATGCATGTAAATTGTGTCCCTCAAAAAGTTTTAGTATGTAACCCTGATCAGTTTAAGGGGACATAACCAGAAGTTCAAGGGTCAGCATCAGATTTAGTCAGGAAGCAAATGTCAGTGAAAGTGACTCCATGTTGTTGAATGACAGTCAAAGTAGACGATTGCTACATTCAAGCTGCTGGTCACTCTGAAATGTGAGAAGCAGGGGAAAGAAGCTCCAGGGTAGAGATGTCGGTATTATTAGCCCTCAGGCAGTCAGGGCATTGGAGTGGTCCTGAGAAGCTGAGAAGGCAGAACAACATTGCTGTCTCTGTGTTGGAGAGAGTTAGGGCTCAGACAAAGCCCTTTGGAATGCACAGTATTCTTCTCATCTGGGTAAGTTGCTGAGATAACTGTAGGATCTGTCTTGATGACACGTGCTACTTGATGTGCTTGATTGGGTATTCGACCATAGTTTGTCTTTAACTCCTATTTGCATCATGTTAATTCTGGATGATAAGAGCACATGCATATTATAAAGACAATATCTTTATTTTAGTAACTTTTGATTCTAGACTGGATTGGAAAAGGACTGTTTTACAACAAAGGACCGAGGAAAGAATTGCTATCCATGAACTTTTTAACTTATTTCTTTTTTAAAAATTTTTGTACCTAAGATGACACCAGGAATGGTGACATTGTACAATTTTCACTGTACTCCTGGGCGCCTGTATCTGAGTATACATGACAGTAAAACCTAAATCTAATCTCAATCAAGTCTAATCCAAAATTTACTGAAATTATTGTGGTGTTTATGTTGCTGCCTTGTTCAAGCAGCAGGAATAAGATGTTTATAGACAGCACAAATCTGAGGATCTGTATATAAAATGAAATTGAGTCAGAAATAGGTTGCTGATTGATTTGTGGAGTTGTGACCAGTAGTGGATGCAAAAGGCCATTAGCTTGACAGCAACTGTCATTTTCTATTCAGAAGAATCCTTACAGTGTGGAAACAGGCCATTCAGCCCAACAAGTCTACACCAACTCTCTGAAGAGCATCCCACTCAGACTCACCCCCCACCCCACCCCACCCTATCCCAAGAACCCCACATTTCCCATGGCCAATCGACCTAACCTGCATATCTTTGGACTATGGGAGGAAACTGGAGCACCCAGAGGATACCCACCCAGACAGAGAGCATGTGCAAACTCCACACAGTCACCAAAGGGTGGAATCGAACCAGGATCCCTGTTATTTAGGCAGCAGTAGTAACCACTGAACCACGGCTCCTGGATAGATGAACAGTTTGTACATCTGAATGATACAGGCAGAAGCCTGCAGACTGCTATAAGGGACAAATGGTGTGTCCGTCTCTCTCTCTCTCTCTCTTCTATAAAATATCTTCAGGTTATTTTCTTCCTCCAGTTGCTGTAATGTCAGAGACATTATAATTCATGAATTAATTACTCTGTGCCTCCTGTGGCGAAGATAGAAAACTGGAAGGAAAAGATCTGAGAACTGAAATACTTGGGAATTGAAGCTTCAGGGCTGGTATTGAACTTCTTCCCCAGTATTTTGTTCCCTTCATCCATAACACCAGCATTTTTTGTCTCTGTCGGTCTGTCTGTATATATGTATAGGCATTTAGAAGGGGGTTAGCATTTTAACTGAAGAGTTATATATAAGCAATTCATAAGCATTTACTTTGGGTTAAAAACTATCCATCTGTAATGAATGGTTGCTCTTGTTAAATACAGAAACCTGCTCCATATTTTCTGTTAATGTGAGTCTATCAACAGGTAAACGGGAGACTTTGCACACTTTTTACTTTCAAACATTTTCAGTCTTTGTAATGAATCTGGGAATAGCAGGACTATCTGAGTGAGGCATGACAAGTTATTTTACTTGTCCAATTTGTACAATAAAGTTTAATTTCTTTGTGCGAAATTGTGGAACCTTGCGGCTTTATTTACTTTGGAAGTACCTGGGATCTCAAATTTCATCCACTTTAAACAAATAAAATATTTATGGTCCCTAACCAGGTCGTCACATCTGGTGTCTTGTCGGGGATCATAACAAACACAACAGTATATGAGTCTGCCAGCTGCATAAAACTGCACAGCATACTCAACAAAATAGCTTTATGAAGTTGTTTAGTAATAATTATCAAAAAATACATTGAGTCACCTGTTGCTAGATTTCTTATGTTTAAGTTATTTTCAAATAATAAGTACAAACACAGTTGTTTATTTGAAGCTTGCCTTTTAGACAAATTTACAAAATGCTGCTTGAGTTGTTGATGGTTGCTTTAAACAAAACAACATTTTACTAGTTTACTGAAACAATTCAAAACTGAAGCAAACATGAGCCAGTAATTAAAATGGAGCAAAAATCCATTTATTTTCAATTGGTCTTGAAACTACCCTCTAACATCCAAAAGAAAACATGGTTCAAATTAGTGCCTATTTTGTTTGGATTTCAGTATCATTATTTCAGCATGTTGACAACAATAGAATAATGAAATCTGCTTTAAAGTTCAGCTTAAACTCAACAAATATGGTGTTCCCTATTTTAGTGTCATTAGTCTATTTTAATTGATTATAAGTTTTATGAAAATGCCTCAAGCCAGTGACAAATCTCGTGGCCATAAATTTCTATGTTTGACATTCAGCAGAAATATAACCAAAGCAAAAAGAGAGTGAATGCCGATGACCCAATAACTGTTTGACCTTTAACATCTTCCTCAGATATATGATCAGGAAGGATCACTACAACACTTTGTTGATGGCAGTGACCCCAACAAGTCTAACTGGATGAGATATATCCGATGTGCAAGACATTGTGGGGAACAGAACATGACGGTTGTCCAGTACAGGTAGGAGATATTTACATTTTGACTGATTAATGTGACAATTCGCACAATTTTGAGTTTGACTGCAGAAGCAACTAAGGTCAGGCAAAAATGTACATTACCTCCAGCTGACTTCATTAACATCCACTGCTTTGTCAAGTTTCTTTCCTCTGTCACAGTCAGGATTGAGATTGTTAGCTAAGTACCAATAATAAATTTACAATAACGAATCGCCTCACATTAAGCTACTCTGGATTCAGTTTGAGTTGGTCAAATGCAGCTAACACTTATGTCACATAAGTACCAGAACATGATGTCTAAATCTAGAAAGTTACAAATCACACAACACCAAGTTATAGTCCAACAGGTTTAATTGGAAGCACTAGCTTTCAGAGTGCCACTCGTTCATCAGGTGGTTGGACTATAAACTGGTGTTATATGATTTGTAACTTTGTACACCCCAGTCCAATACCAGCATCTCCAAATCATAAATCAAAAGTTCCAGTCTTCTCCTCTTTCCGCATAGCTGCAATTCTCAAAGTCACCAATTTGGCAGTCATAATTGACCATTAGGCTGACTGGATCAGTAAAATCAACACCATCAACAAAAGAATGGGCAGAGGCTATATATTCCATGATAAATGGATCCCTTTAAGCCATATAAGTATTTTCACTATCTATGAGACTAAAGACAAGTGCATGATGAAATACATGCATGGATGTAGTCATAACAGCAATCAAAACAATTCACTATTATCCAGAACAGAAGAATTTGCTTCAGAGATATCTGTGTTACTGTATTAAATTTCTGAACTTCCCCTATCACTAACAGGCAGCATTTATGGTTTATATGCCACTACAGTAATTCATTGAGATTATTTTGGTGGTGTCTTATTTCCTTCTTGCCCCTCCCACTGAATAGGATCTATTAGAAGCATTGACGCCTTCAACTTCGCCTCAAGCAGTGAGGATAAATCTCTTTAGATTTCCTACTTCATAGCATTGTGGGAGTATTAGTACCTCAAGATTTGCAGGTACTAATACTCCTGCAATGTATTAGTAGAAAAACACCCATTACGTCTCCTCAGAACAGTTTTGAATGCACAAGTAATGTGTTAGCCACTGATACCTATGTCTCCAGAAAGTAATTTTTAAATAATTTGCCTGTTCAGACCCTCTGTTATAGATAATATCTATCCTCTGCACCATTGATATTGTATAGCTGCAGTGTATGACCTACAGGATAAACTGGATCAATTCAATAAAATCCGAGAGCAACTTTCAGCGTTAGGAATATGATGGGAATATTACACTCCATACATCATCCTTACTTGAACATACATTAGCATTCCTTCACTGTCAAGGGTCAAAATCCTGGAGTTCCTGACCTAATACAGTCATGGGAACACCAGCACAACAATCACTGCTATGGTTAAATGACAAGGCCATTCCTTCTTAGGGCAAATTCTTCTGTTCTGGATAATAGTGAATTGTTTTGATTGCTGTTATGACTACACCCATGCACGTATTTCATCATGCACTTGCCTTTAGTCTTGTAGATAGCAATAAATGTGACCTTGCCAATGTTGCCCAAATAAACAAGAACAAATAAAATATTTTATGCTTGTTACTTAATAATGCTCTGCATAATAGAGAATTAACTGGCATTTATATCATTCGTTCATAGCAGCATGCTGTTCGCAAATATGCTGCTACTTTTGCCAGCAAAATATCAGTTACTATACATCAACAATAATGAATTAGTTGAGAAGTGCTTTGGGGTATTCTAAGAGCGTGGTAATGTGGTTTGGAAATGCAAGCTGTTGCTTTCTTTATCTAAATGTATTTTCTCTCCCATTGAAGCACAACCCTTGTACCCATACTAAAAAAAATTAGGCAGTCAACCAGTTAAAACTGTGTAGCATTTAAGTATTGAGCAATGTCAGTCTTTCTTGGCTGGTTATTTAGGACCACCCTGCTAATGAGATCAATGACTTGCAAAGTTATTGGAAAATGAATGTGAATTGTTAGTCTTGAAGAGGTGATGACAAAATTGATTCTAAAGGGAAAAGCATATACAAACAGCAAAAAAGGGATGAAAAATAAGAGTGACAAATTTTGGAAAAAAGTAAAATGTATCAGTGTTATAATAAATGGAAGGTGATGGCTTAGTGGCATTATCGCTCGAATATTAATCCAGGAATTCAATTAATGTTCTGGGGATCTGGGTTCAAATCCACTAAGGCAGGTGGTAGAATTTTAGTCCAAGGGTGTATCTGCAATTACTAGTCTAATGATGACTATGAAACCACTGCTGATTATCAGAAAAAAACTGCCTGGTTTACTAATGTACTTCAGGGAAGGAAATCTGCCATCCTTACCTGGTCTGGCCTAAATGTGACTCCACACCCACAGCAATGTGGTTGACTCTCAACTGCCCCCTGAAATGGTTTAGCAAGCCACTCAGTTGCACTAATGACTACAAAGCCACATCAAAGAAATGACAAATATCAACTTAGTCATCGAAAATGACAACAGCCAAAACAGCCCTGTCAACCCTGCAAAGTCCTCCTTACTGACAGCTGGGAGCCAGTGCCAAAATTGAGACAGCTATCTCACAGATTATTCAAGCCTGGCATAGTCATGCTCACTAAATCAATATCCCAGACACTAACACCAACGCCCCCACCCCCTCAGCCCCCCAGCAGAGATGGTGGCACAGTGGTATAAAGTTGCCTCAGAAGTCCTCAACATTGACTCCAACTCCCATGATGTCAAATAGCGGCAAGGTAACCTCCAACTGATTGCCATGTACCATCCTCCCTTAGCTGATGAATCAGTATCCTTCCATGTTGAACACCATTTGCACAAGGGTAGCAAAATGTACTCTGGGTGGGGAATTTCAACATCCATCACCAAGAGTGGCTTGGCAACAGCACGACTGATCAAGCTGGTTGGGTCCTAAAGGAAATAGCGGCTAGCCTGAATCTGTGGCAGGTGGTGAGACAACCAACAAAAGGGAAAAATGTAATTGACCTTGTCCTTACCCATTTACCTAGCACAGATGAATCCATCCATGACAGTATCAATAAGAGTGACCACTGCACAGTCCTCATCTTCAAATTAAGAGTACCCTCCATTGTGTTGTATGGCACTATCACTGTGCTAAATGGGACAGACTTCAAACAGATCCAGCAACTCCAGATTGGGCATCCGTACAGTGCTGTGGACCAGAAGAATCATACTCCAACACTATCGGCAATCGTATTCCCCATTTTACCATTACCATTAAGCTGGGGATCAATAAAGTTATCAGGGTTAAATTCCACCTACCTTTGACCTGCCATCTCACCAAACCATCTATATCCTCTTGTAACTCAAGACCTTCTTCTCACTGTCAGTAACCTTGCCAATCTTTGTGACATCTGCCAATTTACTTATTATCTCCCCAAATTCTCATCCACATCATTTATTTATATCATTAACAAAAAGGGACCCATCACTAATCGCTGTGGTACAACATTGGACATTGGCCTCCAGTCATTCAAACAGCCTTCTACCAACACCCTCTGTCTCCTATCATTAAGCCAATTTTGAATCCAACTCACCAAGTTACCCTGGATCCCATGTGCTTTTACCCTCTTTATCAGTCTCCCATATAGGACCTTGTCAAAGGTTTTGCTGAAATCCATATAAACTATATCAACTGCACTACCCTCACCTATACACCTGGTCACCTCTTTGAAAAATTCAAATTTGTTAGGCATGACCTCCCTTTGACAAAGCTACACTGACTCTCCCTGATCAAATATTACCTGTTGAAGTGGCGATTGATTTTCTTCTTCAAAACTTTCTCCACTGATGTGAGACTCAGTTGGCTGTAATTCCTTGGTTTGTATCTACCAACCTGCTTGAAAAATGGAATCAAGTTAGCTCTCTTCCACTCTTCTGGCAAGTTCCCTGTGACCAGAGAGGAATTAAAAGCTTTGGTCTGAGCTCCTATAATTTCCTCCCTTGTCTTCCATAGCATTCTGGGATACAGCTCACCTGGACCTGGAGATTTGTCTACTTTTAAACCTGCCAAAACTTCCAATACCTCCTCACCCCCAATGTCACTGCTCAAGAACCTAGTCTCTCCTCTTGCGTTTGGTAACCATTTCCTCCCTGTCCAAAATGAAGACACTTGTATATTTGAGAAAATTATTCAATAAGATGCCCATGGCGAAGTTAGATTCAGAGTCCCATTTTGTTGGGTGTTTTCAGGTTGTTACCTGAATCTAATTTTTTTATGGCTAAGCGTGGGTCGCATCAAATCTTTTTCATCTTGAGGTCTTTCATCTTGAGACTTAGCACAGTTTCTCACCCCACCTTCTGTTAACTATAAAATGAAGCCTTTCAGCCTGTCAACTTGAGTTGGTTCTGTAATGGTTATTTCCATTCACCTGAGCTTTCCTTTTTATCCCTTCTAAATTTTTATTTTTCAAATATTTATCCTCTTTCCTTTTAAAGTGAGACTGGATTCCACCAATGTTTCTGGTAGAGAATTCCAAACTCACCCCACTAACTACCTCACCCACTCCGTGACATTCCTCACGTCAGATTCTGGTCCTACCTTATCACGCACCATTCCCAGAATAACACACTGCTGCCAGAATAAAAGTTATAGCCCTAGCATGCTCTCTTGGAGAGAGAGAAATGACTGGTGGCGGTTTAACTTGAGGGTCACCACACCTCAGACTATGGGAAAGGTAGAGAAAGAAAGCACTTCATGGTAACCTCAGCTCGTCTGGGAATTGAACCCCCACTGTTGGTGTCACTCTGTATCAGAGAGTAGCTGTCCAGCCAACTGAACTAACTGACCACCAAGTTACCTTTATCTTATTTCCAGAGTATTCTGGAACTAAGTGGCATCCCTTGCGCTCGGGCAATCTATAGACGTCCATAGTGCACTTAGACAAGCTCTGACAGTCAAGCGTGCCCTATATGGTTCCTGACATTTTCCCCACACATGGCAGACAGGAGAAATTTGGCATCCTGTTTGGTGGATAGGAACCTGGAGGTACATAGGTGGGACTTTGGCTTTCCGTCAGACTAGCAGCAGAGGCTATGACTCCAGACCGTGGCAGCCTGGTCTGAAGTTGCCACACAGGTTAAAGCAATCTCAGCTGTCTGGAGGAATGCACAGCAATGTAGGGAGAGAGTCAATGACTGACTCCACCCCGCTATGCAAGTATCACCAGCTTCTGTCCAATATCTCATACTACTCAATCTCTGCTACCTCCCACCATGGCTCATGCTCAACCACTGTCAATAATGCCTGCAACATCTTCCCCCCATCACTGTCACCCACCCAAATCCCTGGCAGCATTAACTCTGCATTGCTTACTCACTTATCTTGTGACATCTTCTAATTTACACAGAAGGTAACAGCTGTACCACCCATTTTCACCTCCTGTAATATTTGCCTTACTATTATTTCAGAACAACTCTTAATAATGTACAAAAATGCATGACGGATGGAAGGCTTCCTGAGTTTAACTCCTCACCCCTTATGTGGGAAGCATCCTGCCTTTGACCACCTTAAATGGCTGACTGGTCATGTCTAAGCCTCTGGACTGGTGTCAGAGGCTGCCCTTGTCTAGATGGAAGCTAGAGAACTTGGTAAAATAAATAGTGATTTGTTGCAAAGTGTCCATATTGCAGAGGAGGAGATGTTGGACATTTTAAAATGCATAAACGTAGATAAATCTGAGGCCTGATCAGGTGTACCCCACAACTTTGTGGGAAGCTAGGTAAGTGATTGTTGAGCCCCTTGCTGAGATGTTTCTGTCATCAATAGCCATGGGTGAGTTTCTGAGAGAATGGAGGTTGGTTAATGTGCTACCATTATTTAAGAAATGTGGTAAGAAAAAGCTAGGGAATTAAAGACCGGTGAGCCTGACATCAATGGTGGACAAGTTGCTGGAGAGGATTCTGAGGGACAAGATATTTAGAAGGCAGGGATTGATTAGGGATAATCAACATGGCTTTGTGCATGGGAAATCGTGTCTCACTAACTTGATTTAGTTTTTTGAAGAAGTGACAAAAAAGATTGATTGTCTATGTGAACTTCAGGAAGGCGTTCAACAAGGTTCCACAGGGTAGACTGGTTAGTAAGGTTATATTATGTAGAATACTGGGGGATTTAGCATTTGGATACAAACTTGGTTGAAGGACGGAGACAGAGAATGGTGGTAGAGTGTTGTTTTTCGGACTGGAAACCAGTGGTGTGCTGCAAGGATCCATTCTGGGTCCACTGCTTTTTGTCATTTATATAAATGATTTGGATGTGAACGTGAGAGGTAGGTTAGTAAGTTTGCAGATGACACCAAAATTGAAGATATAGTGGATAGCAAAGAGATTTAGCTCAGAGTACAATGAGACCTTTATCAGATGAGCCAATGGGCTGAGGAGTGAGTAGATGGAGTTTAATTTAGATAAATGTGATGTATTGCATTTTGGAAAGGCAAATCAGGACACGTAATAGTAAGGTCCTGGGGAATGTTGATGAACAAAGATACCCCAGAGTGGAGATTCATAGTTCCTTAGCAGTGAACTCACGGGTAGACAAGATAATAAAGAAGGCATCTGGTATATTTGCTTTTATTCATCAATGCATTGTGTATAGGAGTTGGGAGATCATGTTGAGGCTGTACAGGACATTGATTAGGCCACTTTTGGAGTACAGCATGCAATTCTAGTCACCTGTTATAGGAAAGATGTTGTGAAACTTGAAAGGATTCAGAAAATAATTTACAAAGATTTTGCTGGGATTAAAAGGTTTGAGCTATAGGGAGAGCTATAGGCTATTTTCCCTGGAGTGTCAGAAGCTGAGGGGTGACCTAATAGAGATTTATAAAATCATGAGGGGCATGGATAGAGTGCATCTTAAAGATCTTTTTCCTGGGATGGGGAGAGTCCAAAACTGGAGGGCATAGATTTAAGGTGAGAGGAGAAATATTTAAAAGGACCTCACAAAGAGGGTGATGTGTGTATAGAATGAGCTGCCAGAAGAAGTGGTGGAGGCTGGTACAATTACAACATTTAAAATGTACTTGGCTGTGTACATGAGTAGGAAGGGTTTAGAGGGATGGGGCCAAATTTTGGCAAATGGGAGAAGATTAATTCAATTATCTGGTCAGCATGGATGAATTGAACTGAAGGGTCTATTTCTGTGCTTAACATCTCATGACTCTAATATGCTAGGAAACTCTAAGCGAAGGCCATTCCACATGATGACTGAGGCTTGCTGACAAACATGACAAGCTTCCTGCTTTGTATCTGCAGGTATGCTCAGAGCAAGTGAGCGTGATGACAGTAATTGAGAATCCTGTGATACATTCTGGTCCAGTCCATGTGCTGGGTGCATGGCAATGAGCACACAGTGTCCTTGCTGCAGCAATACAATACTTGTTGGTGTGGTTCAAGGTGCAGCATTGAAGTGCAGACATCCTTAAAGTACATTGTAGTTATTGCATAAGAGTTCTTAGAGGCTGGCACATATTTGATACCAATGTCTGTGGATGTGGAGTGTATGTCCTGAGATGTTGCTGTCCAGTGTCCAACATGGAAGTCCTTTGGAACAAGTGGTAAGCTGAATTCACCAGTTACCTGCTTTAGATTTTGATGTCAAGATTTCTGGTCAGACATCTAAAAAATTCTGACCAATGATTCTATGAACAGAGATAGTTTGAGATTGGTAAAGCTTCATGAACTCTTAATTATATCAAAGTGGTGAAACACTTGCACCAGTAGAAAATCAAGAAATCAAAAAGATTATTCACTAAAACCCCAAAAAGGGATAATGATGCTCTGAAAAACATTGTGGAAAACATAGCTGCCTGGCATTTTTCTCTATTCTTTTATTCTATGACAGATGGATTTACTTTGCACAGTGATCCTTGGACAGTGTTTCACCTGCTCCACTGTGAGAGTAAATTTTTAGTGTGGAAAACAAAGTATATTGTGAGCGATTGCTTCAGTAGGTTTTGTACATTACACCTCACCTACCATCTTCACTTAATGGTCAAAGGTTGCACAGAGGGATTTATTCTGTCAAAGAACACAGACACATTTTTAGAGATGAGTTTATGTTATTAGATGAATCTACTATTTAGGATCAGTAATCCATGAGGTATAATTCTTCTAAGTCCTGCCATCAAACACAGAACCTTTGTGGAGATCAGAGGTTATGTAATTGTGCTTATAGTCATGGAACTGTATTTCTGACCCATGCTTAAGTACAGCAGAGGTTCACAAAATTGATCCCATGATGTTAAACGTAATGGTCTTGCTTCAGTGGAAATGGTTGAACAAAGATTTGCTTGTAGTAGTCTTGATGTTAACAGATTTCTGAGGGATTATTTCACAAGCTTCTGCTTTGTCAACAAGCACAATCAGGGCAATAGTCAGTTTTGATTACATTTATATCAACAACAAATGATCAAATCCTACCAAAATCGGCAGTCATTTTCAATTTTGAAGGAAAGTTTCTTTTTTGAGGTCACGCAAACTTTGTCACATGATCATTCCAAATTCAACTCATTCACCATATACCATGACTATAACACCCCTCTCATCCAATGCCAGCCCAATTCTCCTACTCTTCACAGGTAGAAGTACTTACCACCACCTGGATATTCTATCTTTCCATCTTTCATATGCCATCCATTTATCTGGTCAAGCCCTGGCAACCTGGGATGTCATTCACTGTTCCCAAAGCAGCACAAGCCAACACTTCTCATGACAGATATATGGCACAGCTGCAGTTCAAGTTAAGAGGGAATCAGTTCCATCTCTGAACAGCAAATGAAGTTCTGCATTAGCTTTATACATTGTGGTCTAAAGGAGCCTCTTTTTGTGATTAGTTCACAAAGACATCGATCAACAACCTGGAAGGACTTTTGTTAAGTTATTCGTGGGATGTGAGTGTCACTGGCTGGATCAGCATTCATTGCCCATCCCTAGCTGCCCAGAGGGCACTTAAGGGTCACCTACATTGCTGTGGGTCAAGTCGGCCAGACCAGATAAGGATGGCTGATTTCCTTCCCTAAAGGATATTAGTGAACCAGATGGGTTTTCCTAACAATCAGTCATGATTTTATATTCTTCACTAAAGTCTTATTTCCAGATTACCATTGAATTCTACTTCCATCATCTTCCAGAACAGTCTAGCAATAATAACACTATGCCAGTGCCTCCCCTACCCATATTGATGTGGTCAAAATTGCTTGTGACCAGCATTTGTTCCCCAGAAGTTGCATACTACATGCATTTCCCATGCACAATGTTATAATTGCAAATCTCATAAATCTTTACTGTGCAAGTGCATGCAGTGGAGCTAGTGTTGTTGACCAGCAAGCAGACATTGACTCTGCCCATTCCTGGTGTGATCGCAGTCACTTACTATTTGTTGCATTTAGAAATCGAGAAATCATGGCGGAATGTGAGTGAGTGAATGAACAGCCCTAAAAATGCAGCTTTGGCCAGTCCATGCAATGGCTGCCTGTCACTGAGCATAAAGTGACCTTGCATTGAAATAATAGGTGCTGATGCATTCCTAAGTCATAGAGTCAGAGTCATAGAGCACAAAAACAAACCCTTTGGTCCAAATAGTTCATTGCAACCATAATTCAAAACTAAACTGGACCCACCGTCCTGCACTTGACCATATCCCTTCAAACATTTCTTATTCATGTACTTATCTAAATTTAGGGTGTAGATTTGCTCGCTGAACTGTAGGTTTGATAGCCAGACGTTTCATTACCTGGCTAGGTAGCATCATCAGTGGCTAGCTCCAAGTGAAGCGAAGCTGTTGTCTCCTGCTTTCTATTTATATGTTTCTCCTGGATGGGGTTCCTGGGAACAAGAAATGACATCACCACAAACCCCAGGAACCCCATCCAGGAGAAAGATATAAATAGAAAGCAGGAGACAACAGCTTCGCTTCACTTGGAGGTCGTCACTGATGATGTTACCTAGCCAGGTAATGAAACATCTGGATATCAAACCTACAGCTCAGCGAGCAAACCTACACCCTAAACCTCAACCTGAGCTACAAACCTTCACAAACTTATCAAAATGAATTTTAAACATTGTAACTATACCCTCTTCCACTACTTTGTCTGAAAGTTCATTCTACACATGAACTACTCTCTGTGTTAAAACGTTGCCCCTCGTCCCAAATAAATCTTTCTCCTCTCACCTTAAAAATATGCCCCTTAATCCTGAAATCCCCCAGCAAAGGCAAAAGATACCTGTCATTCACCTTATTTATATCCCCCATGATTTTATAAACCTCCAGAAGGTCATCCCACAAACTCCTATACTCCAATGAGAAAAATCTCAGCCTATCAGTTTCTCCCTAAAACTTAAACCTTCCATTCCTGGCAACATCCTAGTAAATCTCTTCTGAACCCTCTCCAGCTTGATGACATCCTTCTGATAATAGAGTGACCAGAACTAGACACGGTGTTCTAGAAGAAGCCTCACCAACATCCTGTACAACCTCAATGTGAATTCCCAACCCCTATACTCAAAGCCATAGAGTCCTACAGCACAGAAACAGACCATTCGACTCAACTTGTCTGCGGTGACCAGGCAGCCCAATCTGACTGAGTCCCATTTGCCAGAATTTGGGCTGTATCCCTCTAAGTCCATCCAGATGCCTTTTAAATGTTGTAATTGTACCCACCTCCACCACATTCTGTGGCAGTTTATTATATACATGCACCTCCATCTGTGTGAAAAATTACCTGACTGGCCCTTTTTAAATCTTTCCTCCTCTCACCTTAAACCTACGCCCTCTAGTTTTGGACTCTATCACCCCACAAAAATGACCTTGGCTGTTCACTCTATCCATGCCGCTTGTGAGTGTATAAAAGAAATAAGTCCAAGCCTATTCAGCCTCTTCCTATGGTTCAAACCCTCCAGTCCCGGCAAAATCCTTGTAAATCTTTTCTGCATCCTCTCAAGCTTATAACAGGGTGACCAGAATTGCATTAGTATTCTAAAAGTGGTGTCACCAATTTCCTGTACTGCCACACCATGATCTCCAAACTTCTATTGTCATTGTTTTGACCAATGAAGGCAAGCGTGCCAAATGCCTTCTTCACCACTCTGTCTACCAGTGATTCCATTTCCACGGAACTATGAACCTGCACCCCTAGGTCTCTTTGTTCAGCAACACTCTCCAGGGCTATACCTTGAAATGTATAAGTCCTGGTTTGCCTTACCAAAATGCAACATCTCACATTTATCTTAATGAAACTGCAAATGCCAATTCTCGACTCATTGGCTCATTTGGTCAAGGTCACTTTGTACTCTGAGATTATCTTCTTCACTGTCCATTACACTATCTATTTTGCTGGCAGTGTAATATGGTAGAGCAGAAGCATATTGTAAGTGGGTTGGAGATGTGCCACAATAGTGCTGAAAAGCCAATACGTATCAGAAGAAGCATTTGTGGATATGGGATGCATATATTCACTGCGCATGGAGAATACCTGAGACAATGATACTGATTGTCCAAGATGGACATACAGAAGAGCAAATAGTGAACTGGAGTCTCTACATACCCCTCTGATTTCCATGTTGGGAATTCTTGGTGTCGAGTTTTTATCCGGCAGGTGGGAGAATGGGAAACTATATCTGATGAAGTGATAGTAATGAGGATGATAATGAGTGATAATAGCCTAATAGGCTCCTCATCACTCAGTAATAAGAATATCATCTCAAAATCCTTGGTTGAACAATGCAACCTTTGTCTCAACATCAATAAAGGACTTTATCAACACCTCATCTGGTTTTCCCAAATTTCCTGCTAAAGACCGCATTGTTTGGGAGGATTCAGCCCAAGGTTTCACAGAAATATCACTTAATATTTTTGGGTTTTCTTTTATGTTACAGATTTGAGTGGCTTAATGCCCGGTCACTCAATTTCAGACTCTGTGTTTAAGAGGTAATGTATAGCAATACAGAACCAATGCCACTTTGGCTTATGAGTTATTGAGAAATATTGATCTCCTGATCCAAAAAATCCCTCCGGGCCTATCTCTAAAACTTGAGTTACTGTCATGCCCAGCAGAATGGGCATTGTCCTCATTAGCCATTTTTAAAAAAAAAATGGCCACATGCAGGATTATGCTGAGAATAGGTTTACTCAGTTAGAAGTAGTTATTTTATTGCTATATTATTATTTTTAAAGTACTGCAGTTAATTGCTGAAAATTAAAGAATCAAAACTATTTATATATTTCCATCTCCTATTTTCTTATTTTCATTTTTTTTATTACCTGCAAACAACTGTCACGTCACTGGGTAAACTCTCCTGCTTAATTTAAAACCAGCATCACAGAAAAGGTTTAATAATGTGCAGTAATTTGTAAAAATCTGAGTGGCCAAGACTTAATTAAAGTAAAAACTAACAACTTTATTTCTTAAAGTATAACAGAGAATAATTAGTGAATCACTATTTACAATTTCTTCCTCTAACCTATCCTTTACCATTCCTTCTATAGTATTAGTCTGATAAAACTCCCAATTAAGATTTACAAAACTACACTTCTTATCTCAAAACCAGACAGTTTTCGTGTTTCTATTTGGATCTTCCTGCGTCTTCTTTTCTTCTTATTAGGAATTTCTGCATCACAGGTTACTGATCAAAAAGGTAATTATAAGAGAGCTCAGTTCCAAGTAGTCTGTTTACATGCTGGGCTCGGCAGTTCTCCTCTCAACTGTTCAATTTCCCCCTGTCTTATACTCCCAAAGCATCAGATCGTGCCATTGGCTTTTAAGATTGTCAATATACTCAATTCAAACTGGATTGGAGTTTGATATTTTTGCAGGTATAATTTACATTGATTGGCTGAATTTGAATTTATTTTGTCTCCAGACAACGAGCTAATTGAGTTGTTCGAGCAAGGTGCTGTGTCCGGTAGTTCTGCTGCTTTTAACTCGCGTAAAGTACACACATATCTTCATAATACTTTTAAAAATACTTTTTAACTGATTTTGTTCAGCTTTGTGCTGGAGGAATCCTCTTTCAAATTTTGAACTTCTTTGCTATAAAATGTAGACAAACCATTAACTTAGAAACAAACAAAGTAATTTTTCCATTACTATTTAGGTAGCAGTTTTCATGTTTTCAGGATATTACAAGTTGCTTCACAGTTAATTAAATACTTAATTGAAGTATTGTCACTTTGATAATGCAGAGATGTAAAGGTAGCCAATTTCTGCATGCCAAGATCCCAAAAACTAGAATGCCCTAAATAGTCATTTGTTTCAATGATGTTAATTGAGGGATAACTAGTCTTCAGATAATTCCATAATATATTTTACATTCAACTGAAGGGGCAAGTGTTTAATTGGTTTAATTCTTCATCTGCAAAATCAAGTTAATCCTTGTTAATCCTGATATGAATTTGTCAACCAGGGTGAGATGTTGATACCTCGGCATCCCTCAGTAATAAACTGTATTTTTTGAAAGATTCAGCCTGGCTGAGGATTAGAAATAAACTAGATGCAAACATGCTGCTGACTTTTCTTTAACCATTACACATTTTATTCCTTATTTTTTCCCACACTTTCTGCAGAAGAAAAGTCACATGGACTGTCAATCTTCTACCAATCTGGATTTGTTGCAGCCACTCCCAGGATCCTAACTATAGAAAGTCCAACTGGCCAGTTAAGTGGCTGACTGACTCTTAATTACTTCAGGCCTTCCCCACAGAGAAAAAAAGAAGAGATCATTTTTATTAATGAACTCTCTACTGACTATGGTTTAGTGAATTTTGATTGTCTTTAAGACATCACATAAGTGTATTCTTAATGTAGCAGCTTTGACATTGAAAGTCATCAAGTTGTTCAACCTGGGCAAAGAGACAAGATATCTTCCCTGAATCTTCCAGGCGGCAACGGTGGGTAGCAATGAGAAGTAGAAATGATGACTGATTACTTTTCCTGCAGTTTGCTTTACTAATGTCCACTATATTTCCCTTACTGTGTCTCTGGCTAACAATACAAGAGTGTGGCCCTAACTTAGGATCTTCATAGTTCTTAGCTCAGATCTTCACCAAATAGGGTTAAAGTGTTACCTCCTTTGTATTTATGTCAAATTAATAAAACTATCCTTTGTGGAACTATTCAGTAGATATTTTTACCTGCTGCAGTTGAGCTTTTTGTGGGATAATTGAGAAAGAATATTTTCCTACATGAAGCTTTTAAATTTGATTTACGAAGAAGGAAAAAAGGGAACTGCTTACAGTGTATAGGAATACAATAATAGTGAAACACTTATGCAATGTGTAAACATCTACTCCTAGCATGAGTCAGCTGGTTTGAATTCCATATGTTTTGATTTGTGATGTCTTAATGGAACCCTCTTCAAAGAATTTTTAAGATTGATTGACGATCCTGACCACCCCATCCCTAACACTTTGTTTTTATTTTGTGCTGACAATAATGTTCATTGGCACAAGTTCGACTACAACAGAGACAGGACATCATGCAGTTATCTTTATGAGTCATCCAAACACAATACTAAATACATGTCAGCCAAGGAAATATTAGTCGAGAGGAAAAAATGCCTTTGATGTACTTCAGCATGCAGTGATTTGTGCGGAGCCTGAAACTGCTGCCCTCTTGTAAGAAACAGTGTATGCTTACAGTATTGTAATCTTACTAAGAGCCTGTGAGACCACCCATTGCTTTAAAATAGTCCTGGCCTTTCAGCTGAAACTATACATTTTATGTCTAATATGGGTCTTCTTACATACGGAACTTTGAACTATCTTGCAATGTTTCTGTTGGAAGAAGTTAAAGCAAAAAATGAAATTTGTCAAAAACATACCCCCATCCTCGCCGGTAAATTGTCAGTCATTTGAAATGTATAGACAGTTAGAGCTTGCGAAACTGGGGAAAGAATTATGAAAAGTTTACAGGCCTTTTCAAATAGAAGGGTCAGCTGTGCGACAGTTTTTGTCAGATATTCATAGATGCGTGAAATGCATGCTGCTTAGCGTGCAGAATACCAGTCAACCAGGAGAGCAGAATACCCCGTAAAAACAACACAGATGGAATTTTTGGAGCTGCAAAAGAGATTCTCTTATTTATTTGTATTGATCTTCATGATGTGTTGCCAAGAGCCACTTGGCAATGACAGAACATGTTGTCATGTGCATATCTCAGTATTAGAGGGAATTGTGCAGATGGATTCTCTGGTGTCTGTAGTTCTAAGCAAAGAACAAATTATATTGGCACCTGCAAATCTTTATGATATGACTTGGTCAAGGACAGTACAACATGTTTATTTCACTAAAGCATGAATGTGCCTCATATTTTATATGATTCTTCTTCACTTGCTCTCAGTTTCAAGCCAAAAAAGTTTTTCAATAGGTCGTCTAGAGAGAAGCTGCGTTATAGGGACCCAGAGGTTTGATCATTGGTCCTGGTGGGGCTTACTGATCTCAGAGGGCTCATGGTAGGATTGTTATTAGATTAGATTTTCTACAGTGTGTGAACAAGCCCTTCGGCCCAACAAGTCCACATCACCCCTCCAAAGCGAAACCCACCCAAACCCATTTCCCCTACCCTATATTTACCCCTGACTAACACATCTAACACTGTGGCCAATTTAGCATGGCCAATTCACCTGACCTGCACATCGTTGGGCTGTGGGAAGAAACCAGAGCAGACACAGGGAGAATGTGCAAACTCCACACAAACAAGTGGGAATCGAACCCAGGACCCTGGCGCTGTGAGGCAGCAGTGCCAACCACTGAGTCACTGTGCCACCCATAAATGATTGACCTCAGCAAGCCCAGTTGTTAGGAACACAAAGATCAGGCTAGGATCTCAGTCTTCATCTTTAGGATCCCAAGACTCATTCCAGGGTACAGAAATGTGATTGGATGGGACTTTTACCTATTAATTTTCTGCTTCTCTAACCTAGTCGAAAATTCTAAAAATAGAATCAGCAGAATGTTCAGGCTGGGCACCTTTTGCCTGTAATGTTGCAATAAATGTTCTCTCCCCCAGGAGGTGGTGAATTTCTCATTTTCCACATTATCATTACTTTGGGCTTTCTGAACTAAATTGCTATTTTAATGGTTTTTTTTGGAGGAGGAATATATAGTTGATTAAGAAAACGTCTGGCCACTGCTTGTAGCAGTAATATAAAATTACTCATGAAAACAGGCATTATTTAGTAATTGTGAGCTTGTAAATATTTTAACAACAATTAATCAGTTCAGATTGATATGATACAGTTCCAGGACAGGTGAGACTTAGAACCTTGACTTTTTGGCTCAGATACACACACAATACTGTTGTAACATAAGACCCTAACAACTACAGGAATTTTTGCTATATTCCAAAAAGAATATGAAAGCCACTTTATATATTAAAAGCATCTCTTGTGTAACTTTTCCTATTTAAAAATGATATATTTTACTTCCATGTTTTGCATTTTACCCACACTACTTCCCTACTTGTATGCATGGGTGATCCTAACTGATTTGCCTGTCAAACTTCAATGTTTATGAAAAAGCAAGATTTTTCTTTACATCTCATTTGATTTGATTGTAGTCATATGTTTTATGGAAGACAGACTGTAGCCACAGCTTGTAAGACAGTACTGGGGCACCAACTAGTTTCTCCATCAAAGCCAAGTATCTTTTTGAAGGAAGTATATGCTTTTCATAGCAAAATTAAAATGATTTCATTTGTACAGTTCATCAGTGCTTTTGTCTTTGCTGTTTGTCAGGTCATGCATCTTCTACAGAGCCTGTGATGACATCCCGAGAGGAATGGAGCTTTTGGTCTGGTACAATGATAGCTACACCTCATTTTTTGGGATTCCTTTTCAGTGCATTGCACAAGATGACAATTGTAAGTATTTCCTTTTGCAGCTTTAAAATCATTTGAACATGGACCGTACTCCTTTCACTGCCAAAATCTATTTGCTAACAGACACCAGGCTGACCTTTTCTTGTCAAGACTTAGCCTTCTGCAGAATAGGTCAAAACAACTTAAAATCATACAGTGCTGTTTCTTTACTTCATGATACTGGTAAAGTTCAGGACATCTGGACTAAATGTTACACTTGAGAAGGATAGACTTTGACTGTGATGGTCATGATGTTATTCTAAGAGCCCTATAGTGTTGTAAATAATTCTGTTCAAGTGTTTGCTGATTTGAATTGCTGTCATGTTTTCTGTATGGAAAGATGTGTTCTAAACTTTATCAGATGTGCAAAAGAAGAAACTGCAACACTAAATGGTTTACCAATAAGTGAGCTTGTGGTTGTAATATCATAAGAAGATCCAGCTAGCAACATTTCACCTTGTCAGCATTGAGTAGTAAGCTGGCTTCTCTTTCCTGTTGAGTATTTTGGATAGGACTATAGCCAACTTGTGCCACCTTGGAATGCCAACATAATTGAAAATAATTGAAGTTTAGGTAAAGTGAATGAGCTGGTTGTGGAGCTTGATTTCCCTGCAGTTAGCAACACATTCATTAGGGCCTTGATTTTCATCCTGATGTAGAGCATTGTCGTTGCAGTGATGCTGGCAGAAGAGGTTAGGAGTCCTTAGTGCCAACTTTGAGCCCAGATTTTCTTATTTTTATGGGTGTGGGAATGAAGTCAGTCTGTAGTTCATGAGTGCTCAGTTCCTAGAGGTAGCCGGCCACTTGAATGACCAGCATCCTCCACTGAAGTTGGATTTTAGAATCTCTGGTGTCTGGAGCCTAAAGTTTGGAGATTAGACCAGGTAACAGCAGCTATGTTTGCAATGCAGTTGTTTTAGATTTCCCCATTTATGGAGCACAGGTACCCCTGCAGGTATGGGCCAAGTCACTTTGGGGGTGGTGGTCAGAGACACTTTTGGAGTAGGGGGCGTGGCATGTTTGGTATCCTGATCCATGTTTGGCATCATGGGTCAGTGGAACCACCTGATGAAGAGGCAACACCTCGAAAGCTAGTGCTTCCAAATAAACCTGTTGGACTCGAACCTGGTGTCATGTGATTTTTAACATGATCTATTAAAACCTTCCAATAAATGTACTGAAGTATCAAGAGGTCTTGACCTGTCAGGATATGTCAAATTGTCAAGTCTGTGCCAACATGTGTCAAAATGTTTTTACGAATGAGAGTGCTATTCTCCGCAACATTGAACTTCAAGTAATAGAAATATAATTTTTCTTTGATCTGTGAACTAGGGAATTTGCAATGCATTGGCATGGGAAATTAAAGGGTTAAAGGGGTATATTTAATAGATAAGTTGGCATGTAGATATGAGTAGCCACAGTGAATAGGCAGCGAGCATTAGATTGCATTAGTTGGCATGGATGAAGCATACGGGTTTGTGGAGGTGAGGGTCTGTGACAGATGAGAGCTGAGGAAAATGTAATATTCTGTCCTTTTGGAAGCAAAGCACCCTTTGATATAATGAAAAGACATGCTATATGACCATAAGAGGTAAGAGCAGAAGCAGTTCATTTTGCCCATCAAATCTACTCTGCTATTCATTAAGTTCATGGTTGATCTAATGACCCTCAAATTCACCTTCCCGCCTTTTCTCCATAATGTTTAATTTCCTTACTGATTAAAATCTGTCTCTTTCAGCCTTGAACATACTTAACAATCCAGACTCTTCAGCCCTCTGTGGTAAAGATTTCCACAGATTCAGTACCCTCTGAAAAAAGACATTGTTCCTCATCTCTGTCTCAAATGGGTAATCCCTTACTTTGAGATTATGCCCTCTGGTCCTACACTCTCCCACAGGTGAAGCATTTTTTTGCCGCACCAACCCTTTTGGGTGCCCTAATAATCTTCCAATAAGGTCACTTTACATTCTTCTAATCTCTAGTAGGTTCCTCATAATATAGACCTCCATACCCCGTATCACTCTAGTGAACCTTCTCTGGACTGTATTCAATATTAATATATATTTCCTTAGGTGAAAGGACAAAAGCTGTTCATGGTGTAGCAACTTTGATATGACTAGTGCCTTGTGTAGCTTTAGCTGGACCTTTGAAGAAAAGGTCAGAGTATTTAGTACAGGAGTTGGGAGGTCATGTTGTGACTGTACAGGACATTGGTTAAGCAACTTTTGAAATATTGCGTGCAATTCTGGGCTGCTTCCTATCAGAAGGACATTGTGAAACTTCAAAGGGTTCAGAAAGGATGTTGCCAGGGTTGGAGGATTTGAGCTGTTGGGAGAGGCTGAATAGACTGGGGCTGTTTTCCCTGGACCATTGAAGGCTGAGGGGTGACCTTATAGAGGTTTATAAAATCATGAGGGGCATGGATAAGATAAACAGACATGATGTTTTCCCTGGGGTGGGGGAGTCCAGAACTAGAGGGCATAGGTTTAGGGTGAGAGGGGAAAGATATTAAAAGGGACCTAAGGGGCAAGTTTTTCACGCAGAGGGTGATGCGTGTACAGAATGAGCTGCCAGAGGAAGTGGTGGAGGCTTGTACAATTACAGCATTTAAAAGGCATCTGGACGGGTATATGAACAGGGTCTGTTTCCATGCTGTATATCTCTATGATTCTATGACTCTATAACATATAATTTCATTTTTCCTGCCAAACTTGTTTTCCAGCTTTTTGTGAGTTATGCAGGAGAACACCTAACTCTTTCTGTGCTGTAGATTTCTGCATTTAAATAATATTCATCTCCTCTAATCTTTCTGCTAAAGTGTATTACCTCACATTTTCCCATAATATTGGGCTGGCACAGTTGTGAGGGAACTGTGAAAAAGAAGCAAGGGAACAGATGTCTGAGCAGTTTCAAAACAAAGGTTAAAAGACAGAGGAAAATTGGCGCAGCCAAAGTTGAATATCAATAGAGTCCAGAAGAACACCATATCCATTTGGTGATATACTTCAATACATTTGCAGATTTTTGAACATATACAGTACTGGTGTATTTAAAGGTCGCCTACCTTTTCTGTGCAAACCCCTATCATTAAGGCAAGGCCCAGAGCAGTTTATTTGAAGGACTGTGATGCTGAACTTTTTATTTCTTTATTTTTCTAATTCACTCCTAAGATCCTGTACCTAGGAACCTTTATGCCTGTGGTTGTGGCATTAAATGGCGATTTTGTAAACTTTTCACTGCACTTATGTCAATACATGTAACAATAAACCTAATTCCAATTCTAATTCTAATACTTATCTTACTTAAGGACTGATCTACTTGGATTAATAGCAGTTCAAAAGAGGTTCACTTGGCTGATTTCATGGATAAAAGTCTGTTTTACGAGAAAAGGCTGAGCATCTTGTACCTACAATTATTTGGACTTGAGAAAAATGAGAGATGATGTTATACAAACATAGGTTTCCGAAGGGTTGACAGGGTAGATGCTGAGAGAATGTTTCCCTTTCTGGGGAATCTAGAACCAGCAGTACAATTTCAAAATAAGGGATTTTTCACTGAAGACAGAGATGAAGATTTTTTTTCTTTTGGTTTAGTTTTTCAAACTCTCTTCCATAGATAGCATTGGAATATGTATTGGAATATATTCAAATCTGGACTTGCTAGATTTTTGATCTCCATGGGAGTTAAGACTAATGGAATGGGAGGGCAAGCTAGCAGATAGAAAAGTAGAGTTAAGACATCAGTCATGTCAGCTACAATCCTATTGATCGGTGGAGCAGACTTGAGGGGTAGAATGCCCTATTATTGCACCTATTTCTGAATGTAGCATACACCATTACATTATAACTTATGTTGCAAACAGCTTTTAAACTTACCTATGGAGAGCTTCCTGATTCCAGATTCCAGATTAGTATTCCTTCATCATTCATGAATCCTGTGAGGTACCTCTAAAACAGGTTCAACTGTATGAAAATCCTTAAATATCCAACAGCCGCAATGCAGTCTGAAAGAATGGAGGTGTTGCATACAAGCTGACCACTCGCAGCATAATGCCACACCCAGTTAAAAAGACAACATTATGGGAATTGAAGTGGGAGCCTGGAATCTGGGTTTACCCGCCTTTTTAAAAATCTTGTTCACTTCCATTTGGCCAGGGACGAAGTTGTGAAAATCTGGCCTGGAATCACCTCTAACTGCCTGATTGTCCATTTATGATATCATCTGTGACATTGGATTCAATTCATTAGATCTGACCTAAGTCATGCTTACTATTCTGCTGCTTCCAACATAAGAAAGTTTTTAGTACAGATAATGGTTTAGATAACCTATAGTTAGCTTCGAGGATATAAGCTATAATTTAGAACTGCTTTATCGTATTCCTGTTTTCATTGTTCAGTGTGTGTGGTCCAATCATTGATTTCATGTTCTTAATAGTTCCGGTGCAGCTGATAAAAAAAGGATTTGATTTTGTCAATTCTTTTATAATTTTGCAAGAGAATAGAGTTAAATACCTCTTTGAGTGAGATTGAATTTAAACTTTAGATATCGAATCTTCTCAAATTAATGGTTCAAGTCAGACAGTCCAGGGATTCAATGTGTTCCAGGGAGTTAACAAACACTGACTGTGTGTCTGATGATTCAGATGTTAAATGTGTAATTGTATAATTTAGTTTTTTTCTTTCCTGACAAGGTATCTCCAGCAAGATCCGGATTGTATTGATTTCATGTAGCAAGTGTCACTGCTGCTTAAAATTTCTATGCTGGAATACTCGGTTCCATTTATGTTGAGTCACTTCTAATACTTGACAGGATTGAAAAAGGTGTTGAAGCATCTCTGTGTATTTTGCATTGTTTACAGTGCCTTGCACCCAGTCCAGCCTCCATTATTGATCAAGTTAGACAATGTTGCTGATGCTCCTCAACCCTCTATGTCCCACTGTTATGTAATAAACATTTCCATTTTCAGTTTGCAGTGCAGCAGTATGTCTAGTATTAAATGGTTCAAAATTGAGTATTGACTGCACTTATAACCAAAGAGCCTTCTTCCATAATCTTCTCCATTAGATTCCAGCCGTTACGTTTGTGCTCTTAGTATTATCCAAAAATATTGACTCGGCCTTTTCTGTGATATGACCCTTCTTTTCCTGAAAAGGCATTGATTGTCAAAAAACATCTACAGTTGTAGTAAACCCTGTCTTCATTTCCCTCGCATTCTCTTTTGCTATAAATAGAACTTCTCCAGCAAATAAAACTTATTTATAATGAACATCTCCTGGATTTAGTGATAGGAATGCCATATAAACCAAAGAGATTCAAACACTTCATGTGTGCTTTTGCTAAAATTTGCCTCATCTACTAAGAACTCTAAACCAGCCACCAATAAAATGCATTAAACTTTTCACTGTTAAACTGCAGTCTGTAGTTAGACACATTTATCAGAACTAAATGCATCGGAAGGCAAAAGTCCTGATTAATCCACTGCATTGGGTTTTGTGTGATATTGTGCATTATAATTTAGTTCAAAATTGTAGGAATTTGGTCATTATTGTGTTTGGTATCAGGTGCATTGGTAACACTTTCTCTGACTTACTGATAAGAAAATTGACAATTTATTACATTTAGCAAAAATAGTTATTGATCCATTTTGTAGGTCCTCAGGAGAATTCATGTCAGGTGTTGGATTTAAATTCTGTTGAAGCTTGCTGAATATTCACAAGACAGAATTCTTGTGATGGCCTAGGATTTCTCTGAAACATGCCCCATGGATATCGAGGAGGCAAGCAGACTTTTCATCTGTACACTTGCACATGGCTGAGGGTACAGGCAACAGGGCCCCTATCATCGCAACAAGATTCATAAGTTGAATCAGGGTTGAAAGGAGAAGGGTAGCTCTCTCAGCTTTCACTTCCATTCTTGTGATTACCAAAGCCTTGGGAATCAATCTGACTGCAACCATTCTGACTGCTGTTGGTACCCCTTTAAATAAAAATCTTGCCTTTAGCAATTGTTACAATGCGTAGACTCTGTGACTGGCCAGGATCTCTAGAGTCTGAATGCTAACCCCGAGACTGTGTTAAAGTGTCACACCAAAGTCATATTCCCCCAATGGGATTCCTGACCTGCTCCCTGCTTCAACCCTGTGATCTAATCCGTTAAAGGATTTTCCAAAGGATTCCACTCACTAGACACATCTGGGGACTTCTGCAATTGGTCATGGACAGAATGCTCTACATTGTAGTGAGCCATTATCAAGCATTTATTTTAGTAAAAGGGATAACACTCTGTGTTGGATGAAAATTTCATGCCAATGATGAGGAAGATCCTGATAACAGTGAGGATGGTAACAAAGTAGGAGGTCACCAGCAGTGGACAGTTAGAGTTCTTCATCAATTTTTAATCAACCAGCAATTCACCACCACCATGCCACAGTCTCTTCCCTAACCTTTCCATCTCCTGTCCGACATCTCACTTCTCGCCTCTCATACCCATCCTACACCTGTAACTGTTCAGACCAATATCTCCCTCAAGCCTTCCCCAATATTAAAGGATTGCCAATCAAAGATGAACAGTAATGCATAATATTACATTGACAACAACTACTGCACAAATGCTTTGAAGGCAAATTAACAATTGGAAATGTTGTTATAGTTTAATAGTTTACACTAATCCCATAAAACAAAATTATAACCAAGGTGTTAGTACATATTTAACTGTAAATATTTTTTGGCCTCTACCAATTTACGAGGTGCTTTAGCTTGAAAGTGAATGAATACTGATTATTGGTCAGATGAGGTTGCTTATCATCAACAATCTCTTGTAGTTGGCGTCTAAGTGGGCTGGCTATAAATTTCAATATTTGGGTGTAAATGAACTTTTCACTGGCTTGATAGTGGAGATGGAATAGCTCCAAGAAAACTCCTAGTGTTAAGCTTTACTTGCAAAATTTAGAAGAGTATTGTATGGAAAAGTTAAATTCAATATATTTCTTTCAATTAACTTTGCAAGAGTTAGATGAAGAGGCATGTTATAAGGAAATTTGGGATTGATGTCATGACATTCTTCATCCTGCAAAGCATCATCAATATAAGGAATAGAACTCCAAAACAGATAGTGAAGACAAAAACTCTTGATTCATTTACAAGATGATTATTTGGTGAGTTGGGGCTATTGTGGATTTTTCTAGCTGGATTATTAAGATGGGCTTAATGGGCTCTTCTTCATTGATAACTGCCCAGTGGTTTTGCGATGATAGTAAAGGAAACACCAAATTTTATTCCTAAGGTAAGCAAATTAAACTTATTAGGACTGTGCCTTTCCATAGCCTTATTTAAAACATTGGATCTCATGCTTTCCGAATCAGATTGGTTAAAATAATGGCTTTGATATTTATCTTAAGCTAAACTTTATTAAAGAAAATTCCAAGCACAAGTTACTTCAGTATAAAGTTTTGATTTTTGGTTAGAAAATCAATTAAAGACATCTTCTAAGAATGTGTATGCATTTGTAGAGTGCACCTGTCGGTTACAAAATATATTTTTACTTATTCTACATTTAATCAATTTTAACAAAAAAATGGCCAGAGTCATGGCTGCTAATTTTCTCAATCTATTATCTTGGAACTGAACAGCATGGAAAATTACAGCTGGATTGTTCCTTCTTGCTGCTTCTTTTCAATTTTCTTAGTTGTATGAACGTTGGGACAAACAAGACAAGCTAATTCCTCCCTCCCAGTATAGCACCAGCCTGATCCAGGCAAGCCATAAAAATAGGGTCTTATTTCTCTCATACAAACGAAATGCAAACCCTCTCCCAGGTATTGAGAAAGCTAAGCAGAGTGCCTTTGGGTAAAATTTGGATAATATGATGTTCACAACTGTTTGGGATTGCCAATCCTCAGTGTTCAAATAATACGTTTCACCTTTTTTAAACATTTCTTTCTTGTTTTTTATTCCCTAGTGAATGTCCCATCATCTCTTGTTGATGTAATGACCAGGCACGAGACGTTACAATCGTTCAACAAAACTGGCAAAATGCCACCCACTGGTGTGTACCGTTCACTGAGGTTTCCACAGACATCATGCAGCAAATCACTGTGTGACAAACCTGGGCCCCATGACTCCATAGCTAACCACATGAATACGAAAAACCAACGAATACTGGCAAGTCCAACCTCAACCAGTCATTTAAGTGGAGAATTCAGTGACTGGCATCTATGGAAATGTGGACAGTGCTTTAAGACCTTTACCCAGCGGATTCTTCTGCAGATGCATGTGTGTCCACAGAACCCAGACAGGTAACCAGAATCGAACACAGACAAAGGAGGCTGGTGGAACTCGTTACCACAGGGGATAGTTGAGATGAATGGTGTAGATGCTTTTAAGAGGAAACTAGACAAGGACATGGGAGACATAGGATGAGAATGGTATGCTGGTAGTGTGGGATGAAGAGGGGATAGAGGAGACTTGAATGGAGTACAATTGTTATTGCAAGCCTGTTGGGCTGCAGGGCCTGTTTCTATGATGCAAATATTACACGATTGAAAAAATACTGATGGCTGAAATTTCATCATTCTGCTTTTGTGCTTTTAGAAGATCAGGTAATTGTTTAATAACTTAAATGAGGAATGCAAGCAAACATGTTATTGTAAAAAAAAAATTGTTGTCTCCCTTAGCTCAATATTTCTCTGCATTTCGAGACATTAATGAGGCTGAACAGTGGGTCCGAAGCCTGCATTTGCCAAGTTACCACAAACCATTTCTGAATTCGAGAGTATAAGCTGGCATCTCTAAAACCACAGCAGGTCTGCTGGGGGTGGGGTGGTGGGGGTGACTACTGCTGAGGTAGCTTAGAGCTCATGAGGCTCAGACAGTTAAGTGTAAAAATAAAAATGCCAAGAGGCCAGGCAGGCAGGCAGGAGTCTCCCGGTGACACACAAATGACAACGGCCTGACATTCACTGTTTGTGGTTCCCTCTTTGGTGTATGGAGCCTGCATTGCCATTGCCAATCCCTGCCACCAACCCAATCCCATTGCATCCTGGACAGCTACAGTAGGGACAGTCCAGCAAAGCTGTTCTTGATAATGCATTAAATTACTTATCTCGGCAGCCAACTCCACTTGATTGACGGCTGATCCTGTTATTAGAAAATTTCCCTGGCAGCGGCAACACTTCATTGGGGTATTGACCCACTGCAGCTCCCCACTATGTTTCAAGACATCCCGTGCCCTGATCTCCCATCCAGGAATTGAGAAGACCCTATCCTCTCTGAGGCTTTTGAACCAGTTAAAAGAAAATGAACACTCAAATCCAAGATTTAAAGTCTAGCTATTTTAAAATGAAGCTAACAACTACAGCTGATTCAAATGGTACATTTTCAACACCTAACCCACTAACCAGGCAACATTCCTCGAACTTATAAAAGGATTTACAAATTGAGATGATGTAAATAGTTACTTTCGCCTTCAGGGCACTCACTGGTTGTCTGAAGTTTTTGGCTGCATAATATTTTACAATGGACAAGGAACAGTCCACATACGAAGACAATCACCATATGTAACTTGTGCATGAAAGTCTCATTTGAGAGGTGAAGGTGAAGTTTATGGGGAAAAAAGACAGGACTATATACAATGGTTTATCCACAATAGGGTGGAAGTTAGTGTGGGCCTGGAAGGGATTATGTGAACAAGATGCATGCAAACAGAATAACACGCAGGCAGCTCACTGCACGAGAGAAATTCATTTTGAGCTGTGGCAGGTGAGTTTCAGGAGTGGGTTCAGATTAAGAAAATTGGGGTGACTGGGAGGAGAATTGAGTAGAACTGTGGAGCGAGAGGAAATTCTCATGGTGTCTTGATCTTGCACAAATGGTTTTTATTTTAAACAAAAGCATTTTATAAACTTGGCAGTCACAAAATCTGCTGAAATTTCCTAAGCTGGATGCATGCCTGCATCGGGAACAAATCTTGCAGACCAGTCCTTCAATGGATATGAAGCCCTTAATTTAGATAGTTAAGGAACCTAATTGCTCCCAAAATTCCTACAAAATGGTTTCTCATGAGTTTAGTAGTGAGGTCATCATTAGTGTAGATTGGCTGTAAGCATCAGACTTCCTTGTTTTGGTTGTACAGCTGAAATTCAGTTTGTAAATTTATAATTCTATGCCTTTTGCATGGAACTAATAACAAACTTTAAACAATAATCTCATTGTTTTTCAATTCTTTAAAGATAATGAATTGCAATTATGTATTATTTTCACAAATGAATTTCTGTGAGGAATTCATTATATTTTTAAAACCACACAGGATAAAAACAAATTAAGACTTGAAATTTTGCTGAGGGATAAAGATTAATACTACTAATTAATGTGATAATTCAAATTAACATGATGTTCAAGTTAAGTAATATAAATGGCACAACAAAATGGAAATGTAGTGTCCTCAAAATTTATAAACTTGGAAACCAGCTTGGTGAGGATGCTTTTGAAGTGGTTTCTCAGGTTAAACACCACTACCAGTATGAATAATTTGAGTGTTTTCCTAAATGTTAGAATCATGTAACATATACCATAAAGATTAAATTCTTGTTGAGACAAATAATACTGACTATTTACTATAATATCACTGACTTAAGCATAGCCTGAGTCTGTACTGTACACTATATATATGTAACTGACAGAACACAACACTGACTCCACTGTAGAGAGAATGACAAAAGGCAAATTGGGTATTTTTACATGGGAGCTTCTGATGCTGTGCTGTGTTAAGGCACACTGCCTGTCTGCTCTGGAATCTACACAAGAACACTATAGTTTGCTTTGTATTAACAGTCTTTACTTAAATTATGCAAATAAGGTGAGTGAGTCAATGTATAATGCTGGTTATACCAGCGTTGCCATTTTCATTGCTCCAGCTAACATCCTTTCTTAATCTTGCAAGACTAAGCAAGCATTTAACAGCAGAAAAGAGGTTGTACATCAGCTACTTCAGGTTGATTGATTTCTGCTGGTTCTTGCTGGGTTTGTGCTTTTAGTTAACATTGGTAAAATCTGAAGGGAGTGGTGCTGCAGCCGGGAAAAGCTTTGGTTCTTTATTCAGGGTTTTACTCTGAGCATTTGCATCTGGTCTTGCAGTTCTACAGCTACTATTTCCCTTGGCTTGCAGCATGACCATGAGCAAAAGTACAAAAGTACCACATGGAAGCACCCATTGTTTGCAAAGGAAAGAGAAAGAGAAAAAAGACTCATACCAACTGGTGCAGTACTCAAAGGAAGTTTAAATGATCCGTGTTTTATTGTTAGTTTGTTCATTGATCAAGATTAATTGTATTGGATTGCTTAATCCTGTGAGTGGAACTAAAGATTTTAAAAAACAGATGCCAGATGAAGAAGATTCTGGAAATTGCGCAGAGTATATGTGTGTAGAATTCCTATAGTTACTGAAGTATTGATGACAGTTGTCACCTCTGTATTGCACTGGGATGAATTAGCTATATAAGACACACAACAACGAACCAAAGCTTTACAGGTGAATTCAACCTCTTGAGTAATTCAGAGCAATAAAATACAGTATCATTGGAACATGTTAATCTTCATAATTGACCTGAGTTCAACTTCCAAACCAAATTCTCTCCCATACCAAAATCAACTACTTCCAACTCTGGAAAAACTTCACTCACCTGCTCCTAAAACCTTCATCCATGTCTTGATTAGCTATTAACTCAGTTATTCTAATGAACTCCAGATTGGCATTTTGTTTTCCATCCTCCATAAACCTGAACTCACCCTAGTTTTTTCACCTGCATCCTAACTCACATCAAATCCTGTTCACCCATTCCTCCTGTGTTTCCTGGCCTACATTGACTCCCAGTCCAGCAACTCCTCAAATATAAAATTTGCATCCACATGTCTATAAGGCCTCAGCCCTCGCCTTTCTGTAATTATTTCACCAATTCTGTTTAGTTGCAAGGCCTTCAGCTGCCTAGCCCCCAGCATGCTGACAAAGCAGCCCACTTGTTTGACATCCCATATACCACCTTTAGCATTCACTCTCTCTAGTGCCAGCAAGGTGTGTAATCCACAAAGTGCACTGAAGCAATTCATCAAAACTCCTTGTATAACATCTTCCAAACTCAGGACTTATACTACCTAGAATGTCAAAGGCAGCAGATGCATAGGAATACCACCACCCACAAGTTCTCCTTCAAGACACACACCACACTGGTTCAAAATCCTGGAACTCTCTCGGTAATGACATTATGGGTGAACTAACATTGCACGAATTACATGATTCAAGAAAATAGCTCACCACCAGCTTTTTAAGGGCCATGTGGAATAGACATAAGCGCTGTACTGACCAGTGAAACCATTAAAAATAACTTTTTTTTGTTATGCATAGATTTTGTACACCAATAGACTTTTAAAAACAATTTAGATTGTGACCCAAAATGGTAAATAATGCAGTTTCTAAGGGTTAGAGAGTTCTACAATTTGGTTTTTAAGCTTAATGATAGCACCCAAAGCTGAGAGACAGAGGCTTTTAGTTTTTATTTGACTTTGAGTGGGGCAGTCCTGTGAAGTTCTTAAAATGGGATGTTTTAAGCGAATGTTCCCCATTATAACTTACGCTGTTTCTCACTGTAAGGGACTTATATTTGCCTTCACTAATCTTTTCCTCTTCACATACCTATAGAAGCTTTTACAATCAGTTTGAGTGTTCCATGTGAGCTTACGCTCTCATTAAATAGCTAAGCAGGCTATTCCTATGTTCCTATATTCTTAAAAAAGGGTTGCTAATCACATTGCTGTAAATGAATCAATCCAGATTACCAACTAAGGCTCCTTTATGTTTTAGACACAGTTTAGATGATTTACAAAATTAGTTTAGTCCAAGTTCATTATTATCAAGTTACAATGAAGTTATGCTTTAATCTTTATAAAAAAAAACATTCTCTCAGCTTTCAGTTTAATTAGAATGACTGGGTTTTTGGATAAGTATGAATTGATCAAAGAGAGCATGGAGTTTTGAAGGAGAGGTTATGCCTAGTCAGATTTTCTTGAGGAGATCACTTGCATGGTGGATAGATGAGTATCAATGGATGTTAATGAAATGGATTTCCAAAAGGCATTTTATAAGATTCTGCATTGGAGATTATTAGTAAAAATGCAAGTGCACGTAATTGGAATTAACCTTGTGACATGGTTTGGTAATTGATTGAGGAGGTAAGAGACACAAAGTAGAAAAAATAGAACATTCTCAGATTGGTAGAATATGACAAGTGATGTTCTCCAGGGCTCTGTGCTGGGGCCTCAGCTTTTCATAATGTATATTAATGACTTGGATGAAGGAATAGAGTATTGCATATCCAAGCTAAGAGGCACAGTATGTTATGTAGGAGCTGGAAATTACAAAGGGCCATACACAGATGAAGTGAATATGCTAGATGTAGTTCAAAGTGAGAAGTGGGAAATAAAGACCCTTAAATCTAAGATAGAATATGAATATGAGTAAATCAAATCTAACTTGCACATGTGCAGAAATCACAATAAGTTTGAGCAAATGCACAAAAATAATCAAAACATGTTGACCTTTATCTCAGAGGGATAAGAATTCTAAAAGTCATGCTTCAGTTGTACAGTGATTTGGTCAGAGCCTGACCTGGAATATTATATGCAGCAAATTAAACTAAATAAAGATGTATTGTTCTTAGAGATGTACAGCCCACATTCACTGGGAATTCAATGGCTAAATTATAAGGATAGATTGCATATTTGTGGTTTACATTGCTTTGAGTTGAAGAGTATTTTTTCAATATTTTCAAAATCAAAAGGAATTTGGTTGATACAGATGAATTCAGAGCTAGAGACATAGCATGAAATATTAGAATTAGGACATTTAGGAATTTCATCAGGAATGTATCTTGCCTCAGAAAAAAAATTTAGAACTCTTGCATTTATGTATCTTTCATAACCATTTAACGTCTCAAAGCACCTTAAAGCCAATTATTTTTGCAGTGTATTCACTGCTGTAGAGTTGGAAACATAGAAGCCACATTCTGATGCTGATTGAGGGATAAATATTGGCCCCTGTTTGGGGATCGCACCCATTTTCCTTTGAAATAATCCCATGGGATCTCTTATATCTACTTGAGTGAGCAGTTGAAGCCTTAGTTTAGCATTACATCTGAAAGGTTGTACCTACAACAGTACAGCATTCCCTGAGTACTGCGTATGTGTGCCAGCCTTGACTTTTGTGCTTTCAGCATACAGTTATAATGACAAGTTGGAACTTCTTCCTCTCAATGACTGTAAATGCTACGCAACTATAACTTCAAATCTGAGAACAGTAGATTTTTGTAAGGTAAGTGAATAAAGGGATAAGGAGCAAAATAGGAAAATAGAGTTGTGGTACTGATGAACCATGGTCTAATTAAACAGAGAGAGGCTCAAACACCTAAATGTCTTGCTCCTGTTTGTATATTCCTAATGTGCAATACAGTATCTCAATCCAATTAACTGCTAGCAGGTAATGAATTGTGAATTTTGCTTACCACTGTTTTTTTTCAATGCATACACAATCATCAATCCAATAGAACTGTCAGAAGGAAATAACTGCTCAATAACATTGAGGAATATTGCTGCCAATCATTCATTGCCTTAAAGGGATTGTTTCTGTGAACATAAAACAATTACACATTTAATTTTTTTATGACTTTCTGTAAAAATAAATCATTTTGGTGCAGTTATATTGACCTCCACTGCAAAAATTGTTTCTTTAATTTGCCGTTAAGAATTAACTTAACCACAACACAGGCAGATGCAGCGAAGTATTTCCCTCTTTAGTTTCTCCTTTGTGTCGAGTGAGTTTTAATATCATCTCATTGGAAAAGTTCATTTGGAATTTAAAACTGAAAAACTCTAATTTCTTGACAAAATCTTCTGTACATTCTATCATCGCTGAACAAATCACCATTCTGCATTTGTTATACTTCTAACCAATGCCAGATTTACAGGTTACTCTGGAACTGCTGAAGAGTCATAAAATTGAGGACAACCAAAGAAACTTTGAGTAAAAGTAATTATATTCTCAATAAGGATAAGACACAAATGCGTTTAAACTGACTGATATAATTTAATTCAGATTCAATGAAATCATCCCTTTAAGATATATGCAGAAGATGAATGTTTTCTGGATGCTTTAGATTCCATAGGGGATAAAGATGGTCTGAAAGTTTGTCAATATCAAATTTTATGGCTTTGAAATGTGGATGAGATTTAGCTGAATTAGATTTTTACTCACTGAAGTGGATGTTGTTTAAATATTTTTGACGCTTCTGTATTTGTCTTTTATTCCAATCCGATTTGCCATTTTTCATAATTGTCAATTATAATATCATGGCAAACAGAGTCAGGTAAAAACAATGGCCCCTAAATTTATGCACGTTTCTCCTGATAAATTCAGTTATTCATCCAGTATTGAATATAATTGAAAAAATATTATAAATATATTGACAAATATGATGAAACAATATATTGAAAATATTTCAACACATTTTGCAGCTTAGCTATGTAGCCTTATGTTTGGAATAAGTAGAGTTTAGATTAGATTACCTACAGTATGGAAACAGGCCCTTTGGCCCCACAAGTCCACATCAACCCTCTGAAGAGAAACCCACCCTGCTATATTTACCCCTGACTAATCCATCTAACACTATGGGCAATTTAGCATGGCCAATTCATTTGACCTGCACATCTTTGGACTGTGGGAGGAAACCAGAGCACCCGGAGGAAACCCACGCAGACACGGGGAGAATATGCAAACTTCTCACAGACAGTTGCCCAAGGCAGGAATTGAACCCAGGTCCCTGGTGCTGTGAGGTAGCAGTACTAACTACACACTGAGCCACTGTGCCACCGTTAATGAAAGTTCCTATGGCTCACCATCTCCACTATTCTTATTTAATGTCTTAGCAATTGTTTTAGAAATGTCTGTGTGTATAAAGAGGATTCCCTGCTTCCATGATACAGTAAAAAAAGTCTCTGGCTTCTTATTAAAGAAGTAATAGTCAGGGGTAAATGTAGAGTAATGGGGTAGGGGAATGGGTTTGGGTGGATCACTCTTTGGAGGGTTGGTGTGGACTTGTTGGGCCAAATGGCCTGTTTCCACACTGTAAAGATTCTATAAAGTAAATTAAGGTGGATGGTTATGTGCTGAACATTTTATTTTGCTTTGTGTGATTCTTTAGACCAATCCCATACGTATCACATTCTTGAAGTTTTTTTTATAATGCATAGTGATAATGATTTGAAATTGGCACAATTATAACAATAATGCATTTTACTCCCTCCAGCAATGAACTACAATGAAATGTGATGAAGTGTTGCAATGATTGGAGATTTACAATGTATAATATAGATAACATTTTTGGATAGTATTATCATAATTGAAATAGACTGACAATCAATTATGCATTCACATTCCTGACATCCTTTGGAACCAAATCATTGACTGTAGGTATATGTAAAGCTGCCTGAGCTCACAGTGCTGACTCACACCTGCTGGCTCTATCTATATTTGCCACAGTACACAAGCAATATTGTGTTAAGCAAAAGTATGTAATATTGTAACACAGCTCTAATTTTGATAAGGCATTCAAACAATATGTTTTAAAATGCCATGGTTATGCTCAGCTGTCAATCAAATGTTACACTGCATTTCATTATGTTCTTTGTCAGAAGATCAAGGACCTCCCCGAAGGACACAGCCAGTTTTAATCATTACCATATTATGACTGGTTTTGTGCAAATATTGAGTGTAGTTTAGGCCCACAAGGTTTATAAAAGTGTGGCAAAAGCTTGTCCTCTAAAGTATACACTGCCTATTTACATTGACATTCTGTCAACTTGAGGTGGTTTATTATCTTAAACACATTTATAGGCCGCACAGTAATATACAATGCCAGTCCAATAGAAAGCAATAAATTTTTTAAAAATCATAATACATCCACAGTTAATCATGATCCTCACTTGCTTCATGTAAGTTGACTGGGGGTAGCTTTAATACTTCATCACTAGAATGTACCCAATCTAGATGTGAAGTTTATATTACTTCTTTAAATGTTTGCTGCATGTTTCATAAAGATGGAATGTTCTAAGTGTGCGTTTGCACTCCAGTGATAATGTAAAGAAATAAAAATTCAAAAGATCAACAATAACAAAAGCTTGAATTTAAAAAGTGTACTGAGAAAAGTAAAATGCCCCCTAAGGCAATCAAAATATGACACCAAATCACATCAGCATGTATCAAGACAGATGACTTAAAGTTTGGACAGAGGTCAAATTTAAGGAACGGCTTAAAGGAAGGAGAGGTAGAGTGGTGGAGAGGCTTAGGGAAAGAATTTCAGAGATTAAGATCATGGCAGCTGAAAACACAGCCAACAAATGTGGGGCAATTAAAGTTAAAGATTTGGAAGAGTGCAGATGTCTCAGAGAGTTGTGGGGATGGAGGAGATACAGAGTTAGGATGGAAAGGTTGTAAACAAAGATGAGAATTTTAAAATTGAGACATTCCTGAGCTGGATGCCAATGTAGGCCAGTCAGCAAAGGGGAAATTGGTGAATAGCACTTAGTGCAAATTAAGACATGGGCTGCAGAGCTTTGGATGATCTGAATAGAAATTGGGTGTGGCTGGCCTGGCGAACATTGCATTGTGCAGGTCTAGAGATAGCAAAGTCAGCAATGTTCATCAACTGGTTGGCTGACTCCAACTTTGCCTCTGTCTATGTGGTGGTAGAAACATATGGTTTTAGTAATGACATGAATATGTGACCATAAACTCATCTCAGGGTTAAATATGATTCTGAATTTGTGAACAGTCTGGTTCACTTTCAGATAGTCCCCAGAGTTAGTCGCTTGGGAATGAAAGTTCTATCATGAGCCAGACTATAGCTCTGGGCTTCACAATATTTCATTGGTGGAAAATTCTGCTTGTCTAGCAAAGGATATCAGACAAATTGTCTGACAAGTTAGAGACAGCTAAAGATGGTAACGATGGTGATGAGGTAGTTCTTCAGGAGAATCAAAATTCAGGTGGAAGAGAGGTCAGGCAACCCAGCCTTAAGCCCTTATTGATGTTGCCGTGAGCCAAGGAGAGATAGCTGGGTGTATAATGGGGTGATCACAGTCATCTCACAGGGAGGAGATGAGTCTCTATTTCCCCAAAGAAATTGAGACTGGAAATTTTAGTGGAGGAAATTTGAACTTGCGTCCTAAAACTAACCGAGGTAGCATACAACAGTGCTCAATGTTTGCACTATTAGATTACTGGGAGAATGTTACTCTTTATAATGTATGATTCATTATTTTCCAGTTCATGTTGGTGTGGGTACCTGTGAATTGAATCTCATGGTTTGACAACTAGTGATATCAGCAATTGGTTAACTGAGTGAAACAAATGAATATTACCATGTAATTTTGATTGTTTGTGAGTTGCATGTGCTTTCAGGTAGCTATCCAGTTATACAGTAGAGATCTATATTACCAATCTGAGGACAGTAAATAAGCAGTACTTGAATATGTGAAAACAAATCAGTATGAAACAACATGTTTATGAATGAAAACATATTTTTAATTTAGTACAATAAAATATGTTTTATTTAAGTAAATAATTGACTGTATATTTGGTTATTTTCTAGGCCTTACCAGTGTGGACACTGCTCTCAGTCATTCTCCCAGCCTTCAGAATTAAGGAATCATGTTGTAACCCACTCCAGTGACAGACCTTTTAAATGTGGGTACTGTGGACGTGCCTTTGCTGGAGCTACAACATTGAACAATCACATTCGAACACATACAGGGGAAAAACCATTTAAGTAAGTAACCTTAACAAGGTATAGTAATTACCGACTTGGGACCTTTTTGTGGCTGAACAATGCTCTCTCTATAATCACTGCAAGTTTTTCTGTGCTGTAATTAATTTTATTACAGTCCAATTAAGATAATGTGTTTTGCTTTTTGTTGATGTCTAATAGAGGTTCCTTGATAACAGTGAGTGCAGATACAAATTCCCTGACAACAAGGGCAATTCAAATTTGTGACTAGGTTCAAGGCCTATTTCGTGAGCTGAACTTGTTGTTTAATGTAACCCACATACATTTCAGAAATAGAAGCATCATATTTTCTCTTCAATAATATTTCACATTCAAAATAAAGAGCGTCAGATTATTGTTCAGATTGGAAATTCTTGTCAAGTGCTAGGGAGCTGAAAATAGAACCTTAGCACTGTTGCAAACTCAACATAACTCACACTGATGCATAACTACAGTCAAAGAAACACATACTTTAAAAAGTCTTATGTCTGAGCAATCTAAGAATCCAAGTCTTTTAAAAGAGATTTCTAGCAAGGAGGGTCACGTGCTATGCAGCAACATTCAGTATTAGCTATGTTTAGCATTACACAGATTCTTCTTCCCTGGTTAGAAGTATTCATTTTCCAACAGGGGACTGTACAAACATATGAATATGTGATTATGAGAATTTAGAGATCATTTGGACACTCAGTTAGGGCACATAATTGACATGCTTCACTTGAAAATTTGTGCTCTGCCGAGAGGATCTCAATGCAAATTTTGTCATGAAACATTAATTGTCCCGTGGCATTTAAATAGATCTATAATAGTATGAATTTTGTATTCTGCATGGGTATTGATGCCAGTGAAGAATTGGCAACTGAGGACTGGCAATCCAGACAGAAATTATTGGTGACAAATATTACATACGTCATCTTCTAGTCAATGGTTTAGGTCAGTACTCTTATTGAAAATGGGTGAAAACCACAACAGAATCAACCCAAGCACAATACTCTGATATTTTAGCAGAGAATGCACTGTACCCTGAGGTATAAACAGTTGAGTTCAAACTTATATTGGCCTGAGAAATTGAGCTGCTTATCAGTGAAGTAACTTCTGTGGGGTGCTAACTTGAACTTTGCATTTGTGACAGTTGGAATGTTTAGTTCAGTTGGTATTTTGTGTATTTTTCTAGGCTTTAGTCCAAATTATTGCTCACAGAATTTATGATCGTGACAAATAGATTTTTGTACATGGGAATTGCAATGGACTTCACCCTTTTTTTCTGTTATTTGAAGAGGGATAAGGAAGACTGAATGGTAGAAATATCAGAGGCAGATTTCCCCACTTGTCCTTATCTACACAGCTGTACCTACAGACACAGACATACGTATTTGGAGATGTTGAAAGGAAATAGTCACCCAGGCCAAATTCCAGACTACCTCTTTTGGGGATGTAGTGCAAGAAGCAGTCAATACCACCACAGCCTTTAAATGTCCCTCATACACATTCCAAGCTGTAAATGGGACCCAGCAGAAGTGGTACCATTTCCGCTCCACCAATATCCAGTCACCTTGAAGCAGAAACATTGAGTTGAACTCCAGCTTTCCATATAGAAATCATGGCACCTTTCCTGAAGAGACTCTTGTATACATGGACTGTACAATGGAAAAAGCAGGCAGCAAAGATGATCTGTTTTTGTGCTGTTGATTGAGAGACAATTATTGACCAGAATACTAGAGATGACTCTCTTGGTCTTGAAATCGCGCCAATAGATTTTTTTTATACACTTGTGAAAGCAAGCAGGCCCTTAGTTAACATCTCAGTTGAATGAAGTAAAATGCAATCAAACTGCATTAAGTACAAGCAAGCAATGTATGTGGTTACTAGATTCGATCGCCTGGACCTTTTGGTTGTGTTTGACAAAAAAGGAATGTATGTTAAAATGCTGTTAGTAAACAGATCTGATGTTTCAGTAGCAATAATAATGAGGATCATGTGCTGGATTGCTTGAAGAATGCAAATAATTGAATAGTTGATTGCCTGGGGGATAAACCAGGGAGTTGGAAGAATAACATGTAATGGAGGATACTAACCCTGGGATTTGAAGAGGCCCCTGGCTTCATCATGGTCTTCAACCTGCATGTTCTCATATTTGCAGTTGCCAAGCATGGCATGTTCAAACTACCTTAAAGGCCCAAAACTGGGGTCCATTATCTGTTTGAGTTGCTTTCTTTCTGCTACATGCTGTCTTGTGTGACAACCAGTAAAGTTGTGTCGAGTGTTGGAAATTTGGGTGAACTTTAGAATGAGGTATTTCACAAATCCTCAACTTACAGTCTTAGTCAGGGTTTAGTGAGGTGAAATGAACACACTGTGTGGTGTTAAGGGCCTGGTCTAGCCTATAAGTGATAGCAATATTGTTGATTTTTAATTGCACTTTGAAATGGCCCTAGAAGGCCTTTCAACTCAAGAAAGAATTGAAGATGGCCTAGAAATACTGGCCCAGGCCCTCCAATGACAGAAAAGCAGTGTTCATATCCTTAACCAGCCCTTTGCCAATCAAGCAGACTGTTTATGTGGCATCTGCAGCTTTTCAGGACTAGTAATTCATCTTGGAATTGGTTGTGCGTAATTCATTAGCTTGACTTTGAAAAAGTTGGCAAAGTTGGTCCAGTACAAAATTTACTGGAACTAAGTCCTGCCACTTCAATGCCAGCTGGGAATATTTATTCTGTTTATTATCACACTGAAGTGGTAAATGGTGCATTGTCCCAAAATACTTGGTTGAATCAGCACTAGTAAATTCATTGTAAACTTGTTGCAATGTGTTCCAGTGCTAAGTGGAACAAAGTCCAAAAAATAAACCTTTATCAAACGTCACCAACACATTCTAATTTGTACAAAAACCAAATACTGCAGATGCTGGAAATCTAAAATAAGAACTGTTCTACTGAAAGCCCAGTGACCTGATATGTTAACTCTGTTTTACAACCCTTTTTGTTCTTATTACATTTTAAGCTGTTCTAAGTACCGATGTACTGCAGACAGCTGCATCTGTACACCGTAAACCTTAGGAAGATTCATGGAAACACTTCAACAATCTGATTGATTTTAAGCAAGTTACTGTGTAAATAGATTTTTATAATTAATTGAAGAGGTTTCGGGGTCAGAATGGAAAATAGATTTCTTTTAATCTAAAGGCGTTACTTACGAGTGACCTTGTTGGTGCTTTTTCAACACCTTATTCCTGTCATCTATTGAGAAGCGTCATGATGCAAGAGGGACTTATTGTGGCAAAGCCAGTGACAATATTTCCTAATTTTTTTTAAGTTGGTAATATATTTGATTGCTAACCTTTGGAATACATCAACATATTGTAATTTATGAAAATTAAATGTATGGCAACACTGTGGATCAGTGGTTAGCACTGCTGCCTTGCAGTACCAGAGACCTGGGTTTGATTCTAGTCTTGGGCAACTGTCTGTATGGAGTTTGTACATTCTCTCAGTGAATGCATGGGTTTCCTCCAGGTGCACTGGTTTCCTCCTACAGTCCAAAGATGTACATTTCAGGTGGATTAACCATACTAAATTGCCCCGTAGTGTCCAGGGATGTATGGGCTAGGTGGATTACCATGGTAAATGTGGGGTTACAAGGATAGGGTGGGAAGCTGGGTCCAAGTAGGATGCTCTTCAGAGGGTTGGATGCAAACTTGATGTACATGTGTTGTGTGTATATACTTAAAACTTGACAACTTTTACATAGTGAACCTCTTTAATTATCCATTGGCAATTCCCAGAAAATTACTTCTCTTAAAGACTGCAGATACCATTTAAAGAGATTCATAAATGTTTGATGAACAAAGTTGGTTAGGATTGGTCATCAATGGGCTCTGTTTATTGGGTACCCGATCTTCTTGAATACACTGTATAGGTACTCAGCTTTTGCTGCTTGTAGTTCCCAAGAAAATTTCTAGAAGCATGGGATTCCAACCGGAACTCTATCAAGAAACACATTGACTTGGACCCCAGCCACCATCCCCTGAGAAAAAGAACTGGAAATGACATCACCAAACACTCAAATAAACCTAAACACATAAATAGAAAGTGAGACATAACACCTGCACTTCACCAGAGGCTCATTGATGATGTTACCTAGTATAGTGACGAAACAGTCTGCCGATTCTGAAACAACAAATCCAAACAAGAAAACACAACACACTCAGAAACTCTAGCTACATCAAAGATATCTCTGAAATGGCTACCAGATTACTCCAATACCTTGGCATCATGGTAGCTCATAAACCTACCAACACACTCAAACAGCAGCTGATGAACCTAAAGGACCCTGTACCAACAAACAGCAAAACAAATGTCATTTGCACAATACCATGCAAGGACTGTAACAAACACTACATCAGACAGACATGCAGAAAACTAGCCACCAAGATACACGAACACCAACTAGCTACCAAAGGACATGATCCACTATCATTAGTATCCTTACATACAAACAAAGAAGGGCCCCACTTTGACTGGGACAATACATCCATTCTAGGACAGGCTAAACAGAGACATGCACGGGAATTCCTCTAGCATTCAAACCAGAACTCCATCAATAAACACATTGATTTGGACCCCATTTACCAACTTTTGAGAAAAAGAACCGGAAATGATATTACCCACCTTAAGTGACCAAGACAACTAAATAGAAAATGGGACATAACACCAGCGCTTCATTGGAGGCTTACTGATTATGTCACCTATCATGGTGACAAAACATCTAAAAACAAACCTTCCAGCTCAGCGAGCAAACTTACAACCTGATATATATCTACTTCGGTCCTTGAGGGGGCCGTATTCTCTCTGGAGTTTTTTTTTTGCTTTAATATGGTTGAAGTACATCTTTGGATTCACCCTAATCTTCTCAGCTAATGCTACCTTGTGCCTTCTTTTCAGCCTCCTGATTTCCTTCTTCAGTAAACTCTTGCATTCCCTGTGTACCTCTGGGGACTCCTTTGATCCCAGCTGCTTTAGCCAAGCCATGTCTAATTATTTTTTCTGGTCAAAGTCTCAATATCTCTTGTCATCCAGGGTTCCCTACTACTGCCATCCTTGCCCTTCACCCTCACAGGAATATATAGAGCTTAAACTCTAGCTATCTCACTTTTAAAGGCCTCCCACTTGCCAGAGGTCCTTTTGCCTGCAAATAAACCACCCCATTCAATCCCTGCAAGCTCCTGTCTAATTCAATCAAAATTTACTTTGCTCCAATTTAGTGTTTCCATGAATCTTCCTAAGGTTTACAATGTTTATCTCCATAACTATTGTAAAATTAATGGAACTATGGTCACTGGTCCTAACGTCATCTCTGTCATCTGTCCCGCCCTATTTTCCAAGAGCAGGTCGGGTTTTGCCCCTTTCCGAGTAGGACCCTCTACATACTGCTTGAGGAAACTTTCCTGAATGTTCTTAACAACATCCATCCCATCGAAATCCTTAACACTCTGGTCAAGTAGACACACTGTCACGACAAAAATTTTGTTGAATTGTGATTTCTACAAAAATAAATTGAGGATGTTGCATAAAAAGAAATGAAATTCAGGAAAGTACTTGTTCAAAAAGTATTTTGTTAGATGGATTATATAGGGGGTGGGAGGTCATGTTACAGCTGTACAGGACATTGGTTAGGCCACTTTTGGAATTATGCATTCAATTCTGGTCTCCCTACTATAAGAATGACGTTGAGAAACTTAAAAGGGTTCAAAAGAGATTTACGGGGATGTTGCCAGGGTTAGAAAGGTTGAGCTACATGAAGAGGCTGAATAGAATGAAGCTAATTTCCCTGGAGTGTCGGAGGCTGAGGGGTGACCTTATAGAGGTTTATAAGATCATGAGGAGCTTAGATAAGGTAAATAGTCAAGGTCTTTTCCCCAGTGTGGATGAGTCCAAAAATAGAAAGAGTAGATTTAAGGTGAGAGAGGAAAGATTTAGAAGGGAGCTAAGGGGCAACTTTTTCATGCAGAAAGTGTTGTGTGTATGGGATGGGCTGCCAGAGGAAGTGGTGGAGGCTGGTACAATTACAGCATTTAAAAACACTTGGATGGGTGTATGAATAAGAAAGATTTAGAGGGACATAGGCCATAGGCTGGCAAATGGGGCAAGGTTAATTTAGGATATCTAGTCATCATGCTGTACATCTCTATGACTATATAAGACTTCCTATTGCAAAGGATGAAATCCCAATATTTGTTAAAGCTTTAGTAAAGAGGAGTAAGGAAGAGGAGGTGCCAGAGACAGGAATCCAAAGCATCCAGTGGAGTAGGCCAGAAGACTCCAAGACAGGTAATTGCTGAGAGCATGGAGAAGTGGTCGAGTCGGGTCCCTGAGGTAGGAATCAGCAGCGTCCAGAGGAGAAATTGAGAGGAGGATCTCAGGATAGTGATTTGAAAGGAACAGTGAACAATAACATCACAGGAAAGCTGTAGATTGAGAACATCAAGATTGAATAGAACAAAGATTGTTTAGATTAGAAACTAGAGACTTCAAAACAAATTTGAAGAAGAATAATAATTGATAAAATGAGATAATTAATGAACTAAAACACATTAAGGATGGTACAATAGGTGATGTGTTGTGAAACAAAACATGGTACCTTCTGGACAGTAGGATAACCACATCTGTCTGCAACTCTAAGAGCTTCAGCCCAGAGTCATTGAGCAGACGGCTAAGCTGTGGACACTGTGGCACATCTGGGAGAGGGACCATTAACTGGACACTTTGTCCCAGGCGGTGGTCATATTTCTTAGGAGAAGGTCTTCTGACTTGGCCAGTGGTCTAATTTGGCCTCATGGGTACCAACAAAATAGATAGGACTAGGAATAAGATTCTGCTGAGGGAATGAGTAGCTAGGGGCAAAATTGAAAAGAGTAACCTTTAAGATGATATTTTCTGGCTTACTACCTGATCCACAAGCAAGTATTAATGTTGATTAAGTAAAATGAGTGAGTTTAACATGTGGATCAAAAAATTGTGAGGGAGAAGTGGGCTTCAGATTATGGGTCATTGCACTGGGGAAATTGGGAGCTGGGCACATTAGGACAGCACATATCTGAACCAATTTGGAACCATGCTTGCCACACTCTCAATGTATGATTTCTGACACCTCATTACATTTTAGGAGCCCTCAGCAGAATGCATTTCCTTCTGCATTTGCTGATGAGTCAGTGCTGGCATTAAGACTAGTTTGTAAAAGAAGAGTGTGAGTGAAGGGACATGAGGATTGAGGGAGAGAAAATTATATATAATGAAGCCAGTGCCAGACGTAACAAAGTAGAGGCAGTAGCTGGCACAGTTTTGAGTGAGGTGGTATGGATGGACGCTTGTAGCAAAAATACCAAGTCACTAGGGTTAGAAACGAAATAGAAAAGTTAAACAGAGATGATTTGTACCTTTCTTTCCATTTTCAATGCTATCTGCCATCTGAGAATCAATAAACAGTGCATGAATATATAAGATGTTGAATAACACATAATTATAGGATACATTATGTGACATTAAATTTAAGAATGAAGAATAGAATTCAGACAATACTGACAACGCCATATCTGATGTTTTGGTGATTAAACAGGCGCTAATTAGCTAGGAAAGGAGTCAGGGTTGGGATGAGAAACTCAGTAGAATTTATGCCATTAAGTAGCATTTAGTGCAGAAGTGTACTCACAATAATGTCAAAATCATATGGATGAAGAAATCTTTTTGTCAAAGTTTAGTTTATTCATTTAAGCTAATTTTCAAAGGAGTACTGAGATTTGGAGTTTTATTTTTCTTTGTTTAGAAAGTATTTTCTGAAATGTTAGCAGAAGCAGATTAAATCATAACTTTGAAAGGGAATTGAATAAATTCTTGAGTTATGGAGAAAAGATTATGTGGAACTGATTGATCAGCTCTTTCAAAGAGTGAGAGACAAAAAACAGCAGATACTGGAATCCAATGTAGACAGACAGGAGACTGGAAGAACACAGCAAGCCAGGCAGCATCAAGATGTGGAGAAGTCGATGTTTCGGGTGTAACCCTTATTATACCTGAAAGGTCGACTTCTTCACATCCTGATGCTGCCTGGCTTGCTGTCTTCTTCCAGTCTCCTGCCTATCTACTTTCAACGAGTGACAGAGGCAAGATCAGTTGAATGATCTCTTTATTTTGTAAGATTCTATGGTTCCATAGCTTAAAAATTTCCTTAAGTCTTAATGAGCACCAGTGAATGAAATAAGACTGTAATTAACTGACATGAGACCAGCTTTGCAAGATCACATTTCAGAAGTGATTTTGTTTTTAATGAGAATTTTTCTCCTATTGCATGTTGGACATCGGTGCAACACACAATCTACTTTTACCAAAGAAACAAGAAAAGTAGGAAGCAAGGCTTGGATTTGTAGCCATTCATTGTCTTCATAATTCTGACCATATATTGACTTCACATATACTGGAATTGGAAGGACAAATTAAGTACAGTATCTGGGTTCTGTGAGCAGGAGAGATAAATTATAATTTTGACTCTCGTTAGATTAAGAACTGCTGGTTTGATTGACTATAGACAACTTTAATTATTTATGCACTGACAATATCCAATGATCAATTGTTAAACACAATGGGATTTCCAATGTAGAGATGAGCAGCAGGAATCTCTGGATTTATTTTGCTGTATTTGCTCATGATAGTGAAAATTTGGTACTTTAGTTCCCAAGAGAAACTATTGCATTTTCTGGCTGATGGATGAGGCTCAGGAAATCCATTGGAGCCCCTTTTACCAGATCCCCTCTTCACCTATTCAACATCCTTTGTCTAATCTGCTCAAGTGGCAGAAATGTTCTTGCCACATAACGTACAAGATTTTCATACAAGAGTAGGTGTTTAATGGTCCTTGTTTGATTTTTTGCCTGTTTAGGACAACATTGTAAGTATTTTCTAATGAACCCATTGTGAGATGTCATTACACACATCTGGAGTGGGTGGCACTTGCATCTGAAGCTCCCTGTTCAGAGGAGGAATTTTATACTATACCACAAAAGCCCCCCTAAGGATGTTGATTTTGTGACGTGCTACAGCCCTCTGGTCTACCAGCTGAGCTATCAAAGGAGAGCCACATAGAATTGTACCATGAGCTCAGTTTAGCCATGCTAAATAAGGAAGCTCCACGAAAAGGGAGCTGCTAAATAGGTCAAGAATTTGCCTCATGAATGAGAAGTGTCCCCTAATACAAATCTATACTGCAACTCAGGATTGGGAAGGACTCTAGCAGGAAATCACAATGTTCAACCCGAATTGGCAAGTCAACTTTAAAAAAATAAAAAAAACACTAATATTTATATACTTCTTGGATATCATACTGCTTTATAGTCAAATGCTTGTATAGTCTCTGCTCTAACGTAGAAAACATGATGACTAGTTTATATCTGCATGGAAATTTCCCACAAACAGCTCTGTCGTAATGATCAGATTATGCTTTTTGTGATGTTGATTGAGGCACTAACATTGTCAGGGATACTTCCCTGTGCATCTTGAAGCAGCGGCATGGGATCATTTATGTTCATCTAAAATGAAAGATGGGCCCTGTTTTAGTCCGAGTACTGTAATGATGTGTCAGCCTTGAGTCTCATCCTGGAATGGGACTTGAACCTCGAACCTTTTTGGGAAGAGTGTGACCCATTGAGGCAGAGCTGACATAGAGTCGTAGAGTCATAGAGATGTACAGCACGGAGACAACCCCTTCTGTCCAACGCATCCACGCCAAGCAGATATCCTACGTAGATCTTGTCCCATTTGCCAGCATTTGGCCCAATGCAACTTCTCAAAAGTGCTGAGGGGAATCATAATGAGAGGTAAATAACAAAAAGTAAGAAAGTTTCTGCCATTTTCACCAAATTTGTGATGGACTGCTGACAGTTAATAGAAAAATCTGTCTCAATTTTTGACGAAGCTTAAGAATATCTTCAAATAACCTATTTGGATTAGCTTCTTGGGTGAATTTTATTGATACCCTTTCCAAGAAATATGGAAGTGTTTTGAAAGTTAATGTATGCAGTTTTTATTTTATTCACATATGGGACGTGGGCATCATTGGCTGGTCAGCATTTATTGTCTCTTCCTATTGCCCTTGAGAAGGTAGTAGTGAACTGCATTCTTGAGCCACTGCAGTCCACATGCTGTAGGTTGACCCACAATGCCCTGAGGAAGGGAATTTGAGTATTTTGACCAGCGACAGTAAAGGAACAGCGATATATTTCCAAGTCAGAATGGTGAGTGGCTTGGAGGGAAACTTGGAGATGTTGGTGCTCCCATTATTTGCTGCCCTTGCCCTTCTAGATGAAAGTGGTTGTGGGTTTGGAAAGTTCTGTCTAAAATTGCCTACAATATTTTATTTTGCCCAATGTGAAGTCCTGCCAGTGGCATGGGAGCTAAGGGAGCTTATCGGGCCTACTGCTCTAAACTATACTTTATTTTTCTTATCTCAACCTTGTCATAGAATTAAAGTTTATAAAAACAATAAATATTAGTAACTTTGCAAAATTCTTGCTTTCACTGAACTATATCAATCTCTGTGAAGAAATGTTTTTTAAAACATAGACTGAAGCATTTGAAAATAATTTCTAATAGTTTAAAAGCAGTGTTCAGCAGATTTAATGTTAGGGAGTTTTAAAATATGGTCTTTGTCAGCCAATAAAAACAGATAATTGCTTGGCACAGCAGGAGCAGGACCCTTGGGATTCTACAGTAAACAAAGGTGGAATTCTGTGGCAAAGCCTTTATAATATTGTAGCAGACAATCCAAATCCAGCAATATTTCAGAATGTTTGTTTTATGAATAAAATATGTACAAACTAAAGCGTGTGACCTCTGGTCCCTTTCAAAGCAACTCCATTGGCCAGATTCATCGATCAAAAGCAAAAAGCAACTACGACTAAGCTATGTTTCAGTCAACATGTGCTCTTTACTCATTGACCAAAGCTGTCTGCAACAACATCTATTTATCATAATTTTCTTGGCACCTAATTCTGCTGTGCATTTCTTGTATGCATGCTCTGCCTTACATTCTTCCAGTATGTTGACTATTTAGAGTAGATTTTATGAATGTGTCATTCCTGCATGGCATCTTGTCAGCTGGGAGTGCACATGAGAAACAATAGGAACATTTCACCTCCTTTCTGCACCCCTTAACTGAATGGAAAATTATGGGTAACAGGCCTTCACATTCCTAAAATGTGATTCCATAGAATAGTCTGCGCCAGATGTACAATTTATCTTTCAATGTCATGTTGTTGTTGAAGAAATGCAAAAAAGCACATTTTCCATGAAACATGTAAACATCATCATAACTTTTTCAAGTCATATAAACCAACTCTTCACACCTCCACTTGGGAAAAAAGGCTGCCTGTCCCATTCAGCTTCCTTTAAACTCAGTTACGGTTAAACACTTGGACAGTGCCAAAGTAGCCGACAGAAAATAGCACCCCACCCCGTTATTTTGTTTTCCATTACTTTCCTGGCATTCATGTGAACAAATGCTATGGCTGCAGAATCTAAGAATTCCAAGGAAACAAATTTAGACATCTGTCATTGGGAATGGAAATCGCATTTAAATGATAATAAAAGCAAATACATTGAGGAAAGCAAATGCGAAACAGAAAGGAGGACACTTCAACATATATTAACATTTCAAACTAGTAGTAACCATAGCTGTGTCAATCTTAAAAGTATTTTTGTCATCACTATGTATTTATTGTGAGCGTACGAGCTCAAACTGAATTAAAATGCTTGCAACCTCAATGTTGTTCTCAAACTGAGCTTTAATGTTGACTTCACAAAGATCATCTGTAAATATATGATCAGCTTGCATTCCTATCTCAGCTTATCTGCATCATCTGGCTTCTTGAGACTTGATTTAGTCCAATGCTCTCCTATTTCACCTCCCATCCTTTACCCTCCAGATCATCCAAAGTTACTTTGCCATATCTTAATGTAGATTCCTCTGACCTGTTATATCTGTCTTCACTGATCTATTTTGGCTTTCCTAGGGTCTAGGCAGTTGAATCTAGGGTGGCCATTTATGGGACAATGGCAAAGGGGATATACAAGATACCAGAGTTAGTGGAGTCAAGTTTGTTAGGGGAAGTTTGTAGAATAGGAGGAAATTACAGGGACAGAAAGTGACATGAAATTGGAGGGATCTAAGCATAAGGATGAGAATTTTATATTTGAGATGTCAGGGTGAGGAAGCTGGTGTAGATTAGTGAGGGTGGATTTTATGTTGTTCAGTACGAACAATTGGCTGTTATCTTGTTTTTCTCTGCTCTTGTTATAGACGACCACTAAACAAAAATAATTGAAATTCAAAGTCAATATTGGTGGGACGCAAAACAGATGTTTGTTGATTAGCGCTCTGTTATACATCAGGCCCAATTATAACTTTCATTTCCAATGACAGATGTCCACTGTTCTTTATCACAAACTGTTTTATATTCTTTATTTGTACATTTTTTGCATATAATCCATGGCCATGTAAGTACAACTAATAGCCATTGAAAAGTTGCACTTCGACAATATTAAATATTGCATTTTACTGTCAAAATCACACTTGCACTTACAAGGACTAAAGGAACTTCACTTCAGTGAACAAATGACAGCCTTCACCTGCTGTCTCCTGTCACCGGGGTAAATGAAGTACTATCAGAACTATAGTTTCTCTTTCAGCTGCTCAACAAGTCTAAGAATAGTATGTTGTGGCTTGCTGAGTGCCTCTCTATGGATAATGTGATCATTATTATTTCCATTCCTATTTAATTTTCAGTATCCTTTTGGACAAAAAAATATTTTGTGAACAAAACACTGGCATCCTTGTTATATGTTCTGTTGTGCGACAAACATAGTGTAGGGATTTAATAGTCTTTGTAGACATTCAGAGCTGACTACCTACAACCTGACTGATTTCTAGATAGAGTGCCTAATGTCAGTAGCACATCCCTCCTGGTGAGGAGAAGAGGGAGTGGAGAGAAATAAATCTGCAAAAATAATTCAACTGATCCACAAGGTATGGCTCCTGTTGGGTTATAAAATTGGCACTGAAAGAAATAGTAGTAAAATTCAAAGCTAGAATGTTCTATCTGCTAAATTCAAGGAAGACAAATGAGAAGATAAGTTTGATTTTTTTCTTTAATTCCCAAACACTTTTCAGTGGTTATGCTTTTCTTATTTATTTTGTTGGTGTATGAATTCATAAGGCTTTCTGTATAGTGTTAGAAGCGTAAAGAATTAAGAAAGATTGATGGTGAATGTTTTATTTATGGCTTTGCTGGCATTCATATTTGAACATAAAAATCAAATAATCAGCCACTCAATTCAATTAAAGCCCTTCTTAGGATTATTTTGCATCAAACTGGCTTAGCCAACTCACCCAAATCCATATTTAATGTAACAAAATCATAATAGTCTCAGTTATTCTGTTGCTACATTTGACATCAAGGCCCCAAGGAAAAAAATTTGTTCAGGTCTGTTACTGGATGCAGGGGTCATGTCACATGCTTTACCTGTGTCAGTTGAACTTTTGGTGGCATTATGGAAAGAATGGGATTCTCAGCCACCAGCTGGAGAACCAGCATGAGCCCCATGTCACCTGTTTTCAGGAAGATCTGTCACATTGTGTTTTACACAACCACATGATAGGCCAGTGGCAGGCCTACCCTTGGGATCAAGGACCGTAAGGGCAAAAGTCAAACCCAGCAAGAGCTACTGACCTCTATTGAACAGTAGCACTACGGGGAGAGGGAGTGGATTTTCCTCTGTATCCCTTGTCTCCACAATGCTGCAATCCAAAAGGAGCTGTAATTAACATCCCTGTGAAGAGGAGCAAGTGGCATAGAGGCTTTTCAAAACTGCATAACTGATTCCAAAGATCCAGTATTACTCCCTTCCAACAGATAAAGAGCTTGCATTGAGTTCTCCAGCAACACAATATCTCTGCTCGCTCTGCAGCAGCAAGTACACGGTCAAAAGCACTACACCAGAAAATTGAGTGATCTCTTTAACTTGTTGAAGATATGCTCAGTTGTGCATGTTTAAGGCAAAAGCAAGGTCCAAAATAGCAGGGCAGATGTCAAATTAGTCTTATATATTGAATGGCACCACAACCTGCTCACTCTGCACATGTCTGATGTTCAGACAGGAAGCCTGCACTATTGACCTTCACAGCATGATGATATGCACAGCCCACACCAGAAGTAATTGGAAATAGATCTCTGGACATTCTGTTTCTCAAATTGGTCCTTGTAACACAGAGATTACCAACACTACAGAGTCCAGTTTTGTGACCCTGAGTTTCTACTGCCATAATTACTAAATTATCCACAGTTATAAAACTAATTTGCTTATCCTGATGACAAAGACCACTTTTTTTGTGAATCTAAGTTACCACCAGAATATGAGAGACATTGTTACTTATGCCATGGGCTGCAGCCGATGGAAGGAATCAAGACCAGTCAAAGGAGCCAGATGGAAGCAGTTGATGGAGGTAGAGATGTCCATCTTTACTTTGTTTCCTTCACCCTCATACAGTATTACATGGATGAGATAAAAAGCACTGATTTTTTTAAATGCTTAATTATAGCAGAATCTAGATGCACATGCCAAATGAGGCCAGTAGTGACATCCTAGTAAATTGACCCATTGCCTGTTTAATACAGTGGGAATGAGGCAATCATGGCTACAGACACATTTGCTGGTCATGGGAGGGTGGAAGATTTGGTTGGTTGGTTGTCAGTGAAGACAAAGGTGAGTTCAATGAGAGCTAAGGGAAAGGGGAAGAAGTTGGAAGGAAGAGCAGCTTCATAGCTAGGTAAGCATATTCTTTTGAATTTGTTGTCTTGGTGACAGCTCTCATTAAGTAAAGTTGGTTAGTCTGCATGTAGACCATTAATCCTGAATGTAGCACTCCAAAAGTGAAATCAATTCAGGTCCTAAAACATACATTAGGATATTTTGGGTGCCTATTGGCTACTGGATGCTAATGCCAGGTGTTGGTCATCAAGGCATGATCCTAAATGGCATGAATGTATTTGCAATGCTGTTTAATGAGGGATGTGACCTTCTAACTTGGTTTTGTGCATATGTGTGTACCAACAAAACAGGTGTAACATGATTTGAGTGTACAACACAGTGGGGAGTTAAATGTGAGGACTTTATTGAAGTGAACTGAAGCTGCCTGCTTACCGGATGTGTGCCTCATGTTGGAGGTCACATGACCAAGGCATACTCTGTCAGGTATTTGTACCTAATCATACTTCAACCCCAACATCTCACTTTTGATTTTAAAAAAGTGAATGGCATCCATGTCACGTGCATTTTTAGTTACCCAAGTTACCAACTGCACACACTATTGTTTTCGTGCCTTAACAGTTCATCATTTCTATCTCAGAATTTGCATTGCACACATAGCCTTTAAATCATGCTAGTCTGTTAATGGTGCCCATGTGTATTGCTCATCTAGGTAATTTCCTTTTTTCAATGGTGTCGCTTGTGTGCCATTTGCAGTTGTAGTGAGAGTTATTGTTATTCTATTACTATTGGTAGAGAGGGTTGCTTTGTATCTCTGGATCTGCTGGCAGCTGTGTGTTCTGTGTACATGGTACATTCACCTTTTCCTGATCAACCACATGCAGCTGCGGAATAGCTTTGTGCTTTATGTGGTCTTTTGCTTCCACTGTGTACGATCGAGGTGACAACTGCTCCACCCGGGTCTTCTTTTGTTTAGGTCATTGAATGTTTGTACCAAGAGTCGCTCTATAATACTCAACTCTGGCAATGGTTTAGCAATCTTGTCAAAATAATATTCAGTTTGCTGCCATTTCACCTTGATTTGTTTTCATTCACATCAGTCACTACTTCTGGCCTCAGTGGCATTTTTTTCTACTGGAAGTCTAGTTTATTTGTGCTGGGACATTAATCATTGCACATGCCTTTAGTAAGTGTTTGTGAGGATTGCCTTGTATGTATCTGTTCAAGATTTGCTCAATTTCTTTATGATTCCTTTGGCAACTTTCGCTCCCCCTCATTCTTTCCATTTGACTGCCATAATGTGGAAATGATGTGTCGTGTTGAATTTTCCAATTATTTATGAACCGACTGAATTCTTCTTGTAAACTGAAAGTCATTGTCACTTATAACAATGCCAGAAATGCCACAATGTTTGAAATGCAGTTTTAAGCATTTGAAAATCTTAGCAGTAGACATTGAGGGCAACTAGTCCTTAACCTTACTTTCAAGGGTTTCATTTTTGGACCACCCTGTTGAGATACTTTGCACAGGTCTCTGTGGTTGTGATGTTGCACAATGTGTCAGTATCTGTCTGACCAGATAGTCTCCTTCTGCAGTGCTTATTCCAAAACTCACAAACCATGCCTCACCCATTGATCTGAATGAACCACCCTGTTATTTGATGTATAGAGTTCCATCAGATTCTTCAGCCACAATCTGTCCAACGGCTGTCTGTATCTGCATGTTGTGCTTCATTTTTGGTGTACACATTTGTGCAAAATGATGCAACCCTTTTTTTGCAATGAGAACACTAGTTTCCCCATACTGGATGTGCCTTCTTCTCTTTTAAATGATGTTTTTCACAGTTTTTACATCCTGCCTTTTGTTCTGTTATTGTCCTGCCTGACAATGTGTATGGCATTATCTGTCAATGTACTGCAAGGCCTGGTTTGTTCTGTAGTGAATATGTTCTATCTTTTGATTTACAGTCTCAGAAATTCTGCACAGGCAAGTTGTCCTCTTGATTGTAAGCTTTGTCCTCTCAGTAGTTGTGCTTTCACTTTTGGATACCTTACTCTTCACTTAATCCTATCACAAATTAACTCATACTTGAATTGAACAAATGTGTAGGTTTCTGCAAACTGAGTTAATGATGTTATGCAATATCAATGGACTCTTCTTACTTTTGTTGGCATACTATTCATACATAACACTCACGTTGGGCTTCAAGTGTATCTTCGAAGCTTTTAAAATTTTTGCTGTGTATTTCTTTTCTGCTCTTCACGGAGACTAAGGGCTGAATATATTATGATGAAGTCTCTTCTCAACAATCGTAAAAGTGTAATGACTTGTACTTGTTCTGATTTGCTCAACAAATCCATTGCTATTGCTTAATTCTGCCATTGTTCATGGAAAATTCCCAATAGTTTTGCACAACCCCAGTAATTTAAACAAGAGTTTGTAGGGGGAGAAAAAAAACAGCCATTTTCTCTTAAGCAGTGTTTTCAATGTGACCCTCCTTTTATCTTTTTCAATCACAGCTCATAGCTCGGTAGCTGTGATTTTTATTCCAACTCTTGTAATTCCCCACTCTGATACCATGTTTCGAATATACAGCATAGCAATGTGTTCAACACAAGGGCTTTAGTGACGCGAAGATGTCTGCCACAGGGAGTGTTCCTTATGACAGAGGTCATGTGACTGGAGGAGACTGGATTGACCTTTGCAACCAAATACAGATACTGATTTTCTGGGTAAAATTATGGTGACACTATCCCTTATTTGTGATAGAAATAAATGTGTCTAATTCAGAAACTTCACTGTACCTGAAAAACAGATTGAAAATTTGAAGATCCCTGACAGAAAAGAACTGTGTTAACAACAGCTCTGGTATCTAATCTGTTTTCAAATAAACATTCAAATTGCACTAATGTTTCATCAGCACTTTGGGAATCCCTGAGAGGGATAGCTTTACACACATGCACTAATGAATAAAACAGAAATCTTTACGTGAACAATACTCTTGGGATTGGTTTCATTGAACAGATTGGTTTGATACTTTGATCAAGGATGTTGATTTTCATTTGACAAGATTTTATCTATACAGCTGAAGATTGATTAGATTCCCTACAGTGTGGAAACAGGCCCTTCAGCCCAACAAGTCCATACTGATCCTCCGAAGAGCAACCCACCCATTCCCCTACATTTAGCCCTGCACGTAACACAATGAGCAATTTAATAGCATGGCCAATTCACCTGACCTGCACATCTTTGGACTGTGGGAGGAAAGAGCTGAAAATGTGTTGCTGGTTAAAGTACAGCAGGTTAGGCAGCATCCAAGGAACAGGAAATTCGACGTTTCGGGCCAGAGCCTGATGAAGGGCTCTGGCCCGAAACATCGAATTTCCTGTTCCTTGGATGCTGCCTAACCTGCTGTGCTTTAACCAGCAACACATTTTCAGCTCTGATCTCCAGCATCTGCAGACCTCACTTTTTACTGTGGGAGGAAACCAGAGCACCCGGAGGAAACCCGCACAGACACGGGGAGAATGGGCAAACTCCACACAGACAGTTGCCTGAGGCAGAAATTGAACCCGGGTCTCTGGCGCTGTGAGGCAGCAGTGCTAACCACTGAACCATTGTGCTGCCCATAAAGATTAACCCATTCAGACCACAACTGTACAAAATGACTATGGCAGCAATATTCAGTATTCCATATGCAGCTTCAACATTGTCCCTTCCCTGATCCTGTCATTAACCAACCTTTGTTACTTTGATTTTCAGCCTGCACATTGGTAACTGTTTATATTTAAGAGTTAAAAATCTGTTTTGGGCGGAAGGGGTCATGATTCACAATCTGTTGCCCTTGTTCCCTTTGAAGCAGGCAATGTAAAACTTTATTGTGCCTTATTTGAACAATTTCTCAATGAAGCCCAATGCATTTTTTAGTTCATTTGTGGGATGTGGGGATCATTTGTTGCCCGTTCCCTAGTCACCCTTGAGAAGGTGGTGCAGAGCTGCCTTCTTAAACTGCTGCAGTCCACCTGCTATGGGTTGACCCACAATGCCATTAGGGAAGGAATTCCAGGATTTTGACCCAGCGACAATGAAGGAACAGGAATATATTTCCAAGTCAGGATGGTGAGTGACTTGGAGGGGAAATTGAAAGTTGTGGCTTTCCCATTTGTCCTTCTAGGTAGAAGTAGTCATGGGTTTGGAAGGTGCTATCTGAAGATCTTTGGTGAATTTCTGCAGTCCATCTTGTAGATAGTATACACTGCTACTAGTATGAAATATCGGTGATGGAGAGAGTGAATTTTTATGGATATAGTGCCTATCAAGTGGGCTGCTTTGTCCTGGATGAGGTCAAGTTTCTTGAGTGTTTTTGAGCTGCACCCATTCAGGCAAGTGGGGAATATTCCATCACATTCCTGACTTGTTCCTTGTTGATGATGGAGAGGCTTGGTGAGCCAGGAAGTGAGTTACTCACTGCAGTATTCCTAGCCTCTGACCTGTTCTTGCAGCTACTGTGTTTATACGGCGAGTTCTAGTTGAGTTTCTGGTCAATGGTAACCCACAGAATGTTGATAGTGGGGGATTCAGTGATGGTAATACCATTGAGTGTCAAGAGTCAGTGATTAGGTTGTCTTTTATTGGTGATGGTCATTGCCTGACATTTGTGAGGCATAAATATAATTCCCTGTACTGCATCCTACACTGCTGACTGGGGATTGGAAATCAATCAATTTAAGGCTGTCATTATCAGGCTTGAACACTTGCAAATTGGGTAAGACATGATAAATATAATGTATGTTCCTCTGCACTCTACCCTAGCATACCCCATTAACCCCAACATTCTCACACTGATATCCCAAAGTGTGATTAGTTCATGTTCAAGTAGGCCCACTAGGTATTGGAATAATTCTGCCCAAAGTAATTTCAAAACAAACCTCAACAGTTAGCAGTCCCTTCTTCCTCACAATCTGTATTTTAATTTGAACCCATGTTCAATAGAGCAGGAGCAAGTTACTAGAGATGCTGGAATCCAGTTCAAAGGGGCAATATCTAACTCCACAATGCCAGACATCTCTCCATCTCATACAATGTTATATCAGACTTTGGACTCTTTCCTTTGGTTTTGAAAAGAATTACTGAGATGATATCATAAATGAAGGTGTCAGTACCGAGAAGTGATGATAGGAAAGAGAGTTATTTTCAAAGAATAAAGGACAAATAAGATATACTTTTATTCAGGTCAAATTAATAACTCACTTATTAATGAGTTGGTAGCCTGTGAATTTCCACAATATTATTGAAAGATTTCATGTGATCTGATGGAAGCCTTCAAAATATTAACAGGAAAATGTATGTTAGATAAACTATTTCCACTGTTTGAGAATTCTAGAACGAAAATTCTAGTCTGAAAATTAGGGGCAGACAGTTCAGGAGAGATATTAGGAAGCATTGCTATTTGGAGCTGTCTTCCACAGACAGCAGTGGATGCTGGGTCAGTTGTTAATTTTAAATCTGAGATAGATAATTTCTTGTTAAGCAAAGGTATTAGGGGATACATGCCAAAGGCATGTATATGCAGATAGGTGAAAGATCAGTAATGATCTCATTGAATTGTGGAATGTATTTGAGGGGCTGATTGGCCTATTCCTATTCCTGATCCAATGTGGGACATGGTGGTAGTGTTCTGCAGTGATCCCTCTTCAAGGTAGTTCAAAGAACTACACTCCCCAGAGATCTTAGCCTCCCACCCACTAGTGACCTCCGACAACATCTTCAGGATGAAGCTTGAACATATGCACCAACAGGTTCAGGGACAGCCTCTGCCCTGCTGTTATTAGACTGATGAATGGACTGTCTAACTTCAGTTAGTTCTGATCTTGTTAATGTTGATCTTGTCTAGCCTACATTCAGTGTGGTGTAAACTATATGCCTTACTCTGTCCAAGTGTTTTTTTCACCCTATGATCTGTATGCCCTTGCTAACTATGATCTGCCTGTACTGCTCGCAAACAAAGCTTTTCACTGTACTTAGGTACACGTGACAGTAAATCAAAACAAATTAAATCATTATTAGAAGTATATCCATAATACCTTTTAAAAGGAAAATACAAATAAATTTGGAAGAGGGACATATGCGTGCATAAAGTTAGAGCAGAGCAATGGGATTAAATGGACAATACAACAATACAAGCAGAGACCCAATAGGCCAAGTAGCTCTGAGGTGCCTAATTCAGTGATATTATTTGTTTATGAGAAGTATGTGATTTCTATCATTGTTCCTCTGGAAAACAAGTTTATTCATTGACCTCAGGACTGACCATGGCCCACTCAGCAAAGTAACCAACTTGGATACACAGCTCTGACAATTGATTGATCAGATCCCTGACTGGTCGATGTACAGATGCTCTCCCGATGATCCATGAATTCCTGGCTGGATTCACTGGACTGGCTTGACTGACTGTGGATCCACCTTTGGTTGGAGTAAAATAGACCCGCTGACCTCAGAAGAGGACCTTTGACTGTGCCCAACTAATGTGGATGCAGAGCTTGACTGGACTGTACCAGGATCTCCTTCCTGACAGCAGACCCTCTTGACTTGAGGTCTCTTCCCCTTTGACTTTGAGACATAGCCATTTGGTTGATGCACATGCACTGTGTTTACCGCACAGCCTGTTAGCATATGCTACAGCTGTGAGATTGTAATGACGGCAATGTATTGTTCACTAAATGTCATTCCCTTTGACTGAAGACTTCTGACAAGCATGACAAACTACCTATCTTTGTATCTGCATTAAAGGCAAGGCAAGAAAGCAGTACTGTGAGCTTTTAAGGTCTGACTGGGGGGTAAAATACTGAAAGTCAAGGTGAAGCAAGTCAAGACGGGGATTCTGTCAGCATTGAGGAAGGACACACATGTGGACTAAGAGAGAGAAAGAGCAACCCTGAGGTGCAGTCTGGCTCAGCCCATGAACTCAGTGCCTGACCTTGCGTGTAAAGTGTTCTTGGAGCAGGTTGGCATTGAAAGATGCCAGTGTTCTCCAAACTGCAGTACAGGTATCCTCCACTTTTCAAACAGTTGGTTTATGCCACTTCTGCTTTTAGAAAAGACTTACATTAATACATGTTTAGCGAATCCAAAGAGGATTTTTGCTTTTACAAAAAACGGCAAAATTTTACACATATAAATCATGCATATTCGCTATATGCCATTTATGGCTTACAAAAGGTTCCCTGGAATGCTCTACTTTCGGATAGCAGGGGATATCTGTATTAAAACAAAGAACAAAGTGACTCAAAGGTATACCAAAATGATGAGTTGAGGCTGGTACATGTCAGATACCAATTGGGTACATGTGGACATAGCCCATGAAGCATGCCCTGACATGTTTGTGCTGGGTGTCCAGTTGGAGGCCTAGGAGAGCAAGCAGTGAGCTGGAGTCACCAGGAACTTGTTCTGACCTTCATGTCACGGATTCACGGTGTCTAGTTCCTAACTTGCACATGGAAGACTGTCAAACCGTGAGATTAGTTCAGAATGAGTTTGTTCATGAATGATGATCCATGCTCATCAGCCTCTTGCTGCTCAGGAGTGAGAATCTCATGCCTATGTCCAGAACTTGGTTGGAAAATTTGACATTTTTTGATCTTGATGTCACAAAGACCTCCGTTGACATCTCACCTGATTTTCCTGAATTTCTTGCTATCGCCCTCATTGTTCAAGGGTTGGGAAGATTTTGATAAAAAGCAGAGAGAGAGTCGAATGTTTTGTGAAGTTTGTAAGTCTATTACAGCACTTTCTATAAGATTCAACAAAACATCCTCCTGTTCTCATTGATCTATTGAATATTACATCTTCCCACTCAATCTATTATTGCCTCTTAAAACCTTTTAAACCCATTTGAAGACAGTAGAATGTCTTACTTATAGCACATTGGTGTTCCTTAGGAACCACCCCTTAGGTATGATGTACATTTAATTCCATTAACTGTGTAGACCTGGGCCATGGGTCTTTTCGGATCTGATTGATCTTTTTGATTTATTGACAGTAAATTCCATGAAGACTTTGCTGGATTTGTTGCTGTAGTAAGATGAGGTGTTCACTCATCAACATGAACATGAACAAACTCTATTAAGAATGCATTAACATTTAGAATGTATTGTAAGAGAGGACATCATCTAGAACACTGCAGCATAGGATGCAATACTATGACTTTACCTTTAAGCAAGTGTTCAGTAGTTATTTCTAGAGTAAACTTAGAAAAACCATGCAATGCCAATCCCTGCTTCTCTTTTTCAGTAGCCCTTTAAACTCTCAGTATAAAGTCACATATATTATTTAACTCTTTGCTTCCACTTCCCTACTGAGGGTCCGTGCACTGTGATTGGTGTACCAACACTCATCACGGCACTGACAACTCGTTGCTGTGAATGAATCTTGTGGTCTGCGCAGCCAAAGAAAAGACTAGAGGGAATGCTGTACCCACCCAGACTCACTCCCTCACACACACAATAACCCACTCGAACTCACACCCTCACACACACACACAATAACACACATAGACTAAAACCCTGTCATACAAGATAACCCACTCAGATTCGCACCCCCTCACACAATAACCCACACAGATTCACACCCTCTCACACACAACAACCACTCAGACTGACACCCTCTCACACACAATAACCCACTCACATTCACACAATCTCATACACACAGTAATCCATTCAGACTCGCACAGTCACACACACAATAACCTACTCAGATTCACACCCTCTCATACACAATAACTCACTCAGATTTGCACAATCTCTCACACACAATAACCTACTCAGACACACACCCTCTCACACACAATAATCCACTCAGACTCACAGTCACATACACAATAACCTACTCAGACTGGCACCCTCTCACACACAATAACACTCTCAGATTCACATGGTCTCACACATAATAACCCAGCCAGACTCACACCCTCACACACACAATAACCCACATAGACTAACACCCTGTCATACAAGATAACCCACTCAGATTCATACCCTCTCACACACAATCACCTACTCAGACTCATACCGTCTCACACACAATAACCCACACAGACGCACAGCCTCTCACACACAATAACCAACTTAGACTCACACCCTCTCATACACTATAACCCACTCAGACTCGCACAGTCACACACACAATAACCCACACAGACGCATGCCCTCTCACACACAATAATCCACTCAGACTCACACAGTCTCACACACAATAACCAACTCAGACTCACACCCTCTCACAAACAATAACTCACTCAGACTCACACAGTCACACACACTATAACCCACTCAGACTCACACAATCTCACACTCACAATAATCCACTCAGACTCACACAGTCACACACACAATAACCCACACAGACTCTCACACACATTGATAAGAGAGCAACATTGTTAGGAAGGAAATATATGTCTGGACCAGAATCAATGAGACGTTTCTATGTAGTACTGTGGTCTACAGGCTGGATGGCAGTTGTGTTATTTCTCCATGTAATTCTGAGCCTTTTTTTTCAAAAACATCATCGTCTTCCTGTATGAACTCCTTGATAAGTACATACATGAATAGGACAGGTTTGGAGGGATATGGGCAAAAGTGAGGACTGCAGATGCTGGAAATCAGAGTCTAGATTAGAGTTGTGCTGGAAAAGCACAGCAGGTCAGGCAGCATCCGAGGAGCAGGAAAATTAACTTTTCGGGCAAAAGCCCTTCAGGGATTATGTTCAGCATGGACTGGTCGGACCGAAGGCTCTATTTCTGTGCTATGTGATTCTATGACTATGACTCTATTAACAAAGGCTTACTTCTCCATGATAGTCTTCTGTGAATTTAAATAAAGATTTTTCTTTCCTCATTTCAATAGTATCTTTTACAAATGTAATATCATCACTCATTAAATGCATCAGCAAATTTCGCTCAGCTAATTGTTCACAGTGATCTTGGATATCTGAACACTTCTATGAAAAAGAAGTATTATTCTCCATCAATGTATCTTGACAGTATGAAATGTAAAAGAACATTGACCATCTCTGTAACTGATTTATGGATATCTTCTGTAAACTATCCTTTTTCAGTCTCAAAGGTTTGCTTGTGTTGTGTGAGTGATGAAAGCTGGGCTAGTAGGTCCATATTTGCATTCAGCTAGTGAAACTGAAATTCATGTTTAACTTTGGTCTGTTTGAACTCCTTTTGATGCTTGACTCTAAACTTCTCCAAGCAAGTCTGCATCCCTATAAAGTTCTCTAATTTGGTGCTTTCTCTTTGTGAAAGTGACCTTAAGCACTTTCACCGCTTGCAGATGAGTGACAATTGCACATTTCGACTGGCTGTTTTGTAGGTTACAAGTCTCTGATTGTTCATTGTGTTTGAAGATCTTCTTGAGCTGCTGGCCTTTTAAGGGTTCAGGAATCCAAACTTTGAGGCTGTTCACCACACCCAAAGGTGCAAGATGCATTTTTGGAAAAAAGGGAGAAAGTGGTATAAGAGTATGCCCAATGAGCAAGCTAACAGTCATCATAAGGCAGAAGTGGGTACTGCAGATGCTGGAGATTAGAGTCAAGATTAGAATGGTGCTGGAAAAGCACAGCAGGTCAGGCAGCTTTCAAAAAGTAGGAAAAATCAACATTTTGGACAAAAGCCCTTCAACAGGAATTCATGGGTGCTGCCTGACCTGCTGTGCTTTCCCAGCATCACTCTAATCTTGAGAGTCATCCTAAGTTGAACGAGGTCAACGCATATGAACTCAGGATTTTTCCATAAACTTGAGTCCATGGCAACGTACAATGTCATTGTACCAAAACTAGATTATGTGATGCTGTCAAGAGTAATGGTCAAGTCCTGAAAAGAATTTAGTGATGCAGGTGTCATGCCAGATATGAAGTGCACATCTACAACAAATGTTATACATTCATCTATAAAGACTGATAGCATTTTCTAGGGTGAAGTGATACAATCAAGTCATGATAACTGTATAAGGATGAGATCTAGTCAAGATCTGTATGCCTATCAAGGAGTTATCTGAATGTATAGAGACAATGGGCTGAATCTTATAAGGGCCTGAACAAGATAGTGAGATTTGTAGCAGAACTACTCAAGATGTTCAACAAGGCTTAATTCGATATCAGCACCAAGTCACTGCGTCACGTACATCTGCTGAGTGGCACAGTACGTCTCTCACTAGGCAGCAGTGAGTTGCCAATTAAAGAGCATTATAACTTGTTAAATGCCTTATTAATGCCACAACTCACCTAATTAATATTGTTTCCTATCTTACCAAATACTTCAAACAAAGAACTCTCAACAGGTACCTGGTGACTTCAGCTCACACTGGCAGCAAACAGCTTCCAAGCTGCTCAGCACCAATCAGCATCTCAGGACCAATCCATGGGCACTAGACACATTCCATGGCCATTGGCATCAGATATTGGCCAAGCCCTCATGATCCTCATGTCTCCCCTCTGATCCATTTGCAGGATACTTGAGAAGTACTGTATAGACTTGCAATGCTAGGTGCACCAGCAGTTAGCATTGAAAAGGCTGCAGCAAGGACACTTTGAACACAGGAACTGGCACTCAGCTCACAGATTGGGCCAGGCTGCATCTCAGGAATATTCGCTCACTCTTTTAACATGTTACTCCATTAATGCCTTGCCTTGTCATGCCAATTAATGGAGTCACACATCCAGGTGGCTGCTTGTGTTTACAAGGGCCAGGTGTATCCAGGCTCTTCTTGCTGGTGGCAAGTGAACCCTCCCCTTGGTTTGAACATCTAAGATTTGTGGGCTTGCCAAAAGCATACAGGGTGGAGGGCTTGGCCGTCTCTGGACTGTCCCAGAGAAGATGGTGAAGAGCCTTTGTGTGTGTCCAGCTGGGTACCTCATGGCATTGCCTTATCTCCTTGTAAGAAATGGACAGTGAGTGTATGCAGGGTACCCATCACCTTGTCAACATGATTCTGGTCCTGAGAGCAAGTGGCTTGGGTGGAGGGGTGTGTACCTTTCCCCTGCAGTTTCTGGATCTGTCTTTCTAAGGCAGCTGCCAGACTGCCCAAGGAGGCAGACAGACAGTTGCACGTCTTACTGCACCGCTGCAGCCTCTGTACAATGTGTCCAACATACTGGGCTGCTGCTCCTGTTCCTCCCTGTGCACGTGGACAAAGTCCCTGCTTGTTGGCACAGCAAGATCCTCTCCTGCCTTGGCTGAGCACATTCCTGGTCTCCGGCAGACCTGGAGTGTTCCTTCCTCCATCAGATGCTGAGTCGTCGCAGTGAGATGCTTGTCAGCTTGTGTTCCCAAATCTTCCAACACTGACCACCCCACCCAAGTGTCAATAGCTGAGCTGGTGATGGGTGCAAGAGGCAAACTTGTCAATGCTTTCTCTGAGCTTCCATTCACTCAGCTTTAGAAATCATGGAGGTGGCTTCTGGTGGAGTAAAGGTCATGGACATCCCACTGCAAGCCACAAGGAACAGAATGCATTTAGGCAGTTATGAGAAGGGGAGTGTAATGAATGGCACTGACAGTGGGGTTAATATGAGGGTGGCAGTAGAATGAAGACTGCTACTTACTCAATTTGTGGCACAGGGAGTTGTTGACATCCCTGCAGGATTGGTTCCAGTCTGCTTCAAGGGCATGATTCTCTCTTTATTATGGATGAGGGTCTGATATTGCTCACCTGCCATCAATGTTGAGCCTTTTCTGCCCTACTGTGGGCTGCCTATCCTGGAATGAGAGAACAGGAGGGATTGAGTGAGTTGAGAGTGGGTGGCATGGCTGTTAGTGCAAATGGAGGAAATGATATGAGGTGTTCAGAGCATGTGAGTAGGTACCTGAATGGATATTTAGTCACGTGGAAGCTGTATGTCCAGCAGGCTGACCTCATTATCCATTTCAGAGAAAAGGTTGGTTTATGGGATCCATTACAGAACAGTATGGCCTGTACCTTTTAAGGCATGACAAGTTAAATGACATGATAGTATGTGATGCTCTTGTATAAAAGTATCTGCCTCACCTTCATTCAAACTCTGTAACGGAGTCAGTGTGGTAACATTCAACTATGCAGTAACATCGGTAAGCACAGAAGCCTGATTATATGTGCATGAACCTGATATGCCCTGTTAATACTTCGCACAATTCATAAAATTCAAGGTATTTGCCTCAACAAGAATGTTAACCTGTGTGTTATGTGTTATGTAGATCAACAAATAGCTGTAATTTCTCATGCTGCAGCAGCTCAGACAGGGTTTTCTTCTTGACTCTCAACAAACCTGACTGGAAATCCAAAAATCCTGGGGCATTGTGAAAAGAAGAGGTGGGGGAGGGGAGGAGAGGTCCAGTAAATCAGGTCTCCATCTTCTTTTTTGCTGTAGTTGCCCAGGAGCCAACATCAGGTAAATCTACCCTTTTGGACTTCAGTTTTTGATGGTTGAAGTTTTGAAGATACTCAGCACAAGGATGTCCCATGCAAATGTACCCAATACTGAAAGGTTCATAAATCAAGAAAAGCAGCTTTGAATTTACCATCACTACTGATATGTCACCACAAGATATTTTAAAGGGTATAGGAAGCTAATTATCCCACCCCTGACTACCAAAGTCTATTCGCCATCTACAAGGTAGAGTCAGGGGTTTGATGGAATACTCCCAACTTGAATGGATAAGTGCAGCTCCAACAACACTCAAAAAGCTTCACACATCAGGATAAAGCAGACTGCTTGACTGGCACCACACTCACAAGCATTCACTTCATTCATGATCAATATTTAGTAGCAGTAATGTGCACCATTTTATAAAATTCACCAGAGCTCCTTGATTAGTAACGTCCAAACACCATGACCACCACTGTTTAGAAAGACTAAGGAAACAGAAACATAGGAACACCACCATCTGAAAATTACGCTTCAATCCACTCATTACCCAGGCTTCAGTGTCACTAGGTTAAAATCCTGATGTCTGTTGCTAACAGTGTTGTGACCTATCTAAAGTACATGGCCTGCAGCAGATACTGTGAGACCTGCTGAGTTTCCATAGCAATTTCTGTTTATGTGTCTGAAATTATTGAACTTGATATTGAGTCCTGAAAACTGCAGGGTCCCCAAATGGAAAATGAGACACTGTTCTTCCAGGTTGAGCTGAGTTGAGCCTCACTGGGGCCTGAGACATAAATGTTGACCAGGGGACATGGTGGTGTCTTGAAGTGGCAGACAACAGGAAGCACAGGGTAATTTTTGCCAACAGAACATATTGGTGTTCTGCAAAGTGGCTGTCTAGTCTGCATTTCATATCCCCAGTGTAGAACAGACCACATTGTGAGCAGCACATACAATGGTCCCCAGACTGAATGAAGTGTAGGCAAATTGCTGCTTCACTTGGAAAATGTGTCTGCAGCCTGAGGTAATGAAAAGTGGGGAGGTAAAAATGCAAGTGCTGCACCTTCTGCATGGGATTGCATGGAAGATGCCATGGAGGTATTGAGAGAGGAGGAGGAGTGGGTCGGGGTGTCCTGGAAGGAATGTTTGCAGCAAGATGCTGACAGGGGTGAGGAGGGGGTGGGGGGTGGGAGTGATATGTGTCTGGTGATAACATCCTGCAGCAAAGATCCATTCAATCTAACAGATCTGAGCCAAACTTCATCTTCCATGTGAACTTCCTCTTACTTGTATTCACATAACCTTATCAACATATTCTTCTACTATTCTCACTCATGTTTATCCTACAGCCCCTTAAATATATCTATGCCAATCACTTGAACATTTCCACTTTGGGTAAGGAAGTTTTCCTAACTTCTCTACTGAATTTATTACTTATCTTATATTTATAACTCTCACCAAATTCTGGTTTCCATAACACATTATGACTAAGAAGAAAATTCAGTTGGAACTATTTTCACATTAACCTTAATAAACTATGCAATTTCTTACCAGATGCACTACTGAAGCTGGATAGTACGTATTGACTTTAAAGGCAAATAAGATTTATTTCTGATTACACAAGAGATTGATTATGGATTGAGAGGTAGAATGATGTGGTTGATAAATAGTCAAAAGATACATTGTGGCTTGTAGCCATTTTGTTTAAAAAATGGATTGTGGAAAATTGGTATTTTAAATAACTTTTCCATGATATTAGTTCATCGGTCTATCTCTGTGAGATTCTGCTCCTGTTTAATGCAAGTTCTATATTGCCAATAGGAGGCATTATTCTCATTTTATATAAATTTTTCAAGTTCATTTGTAAAATGAATCATGGTAGAAAAAATTGGCCCAGGTATAAAGTATGCTGTTTGACTTCAATTGGCACAAAATTCACCCAGCAATCCATACACAGGCATGTGGCAGAAGATGAACTCATTTTCTGTTTTCTAATTTTGAGCACAAAGCTTTGCAATCTGTTAACTAAGATGATTTCGTAAGCCCTGGTCAATGTCAATATTCGCTTACCAACATCTCCTTTTACAATGATCGAATATAATATTTGGATAGTTAATTGATATTGGAATAAAACAACGGCTACCATTCAAATGCAGTCACATTGCAGTTCTTTAGAATGCACCATCTTTAAAGAAAATGAATTTTATTGACAGTTTGCAGCCAATTTTAGAATGGTCTGAAAAACAAGATTAAATTATATTTTTCAGCAATGAAGTATTCTTGAATGTTGCTGAAAGATAGCTTTTTCTTCTGATTTCACTAAGATATCTGAAGCATCATTCTGTATTTAAACACTGAGGCTATTTTCTTGAGGCTGATGTGCCATTTACAGATCCTTCCATGTGATTTTGAATTACTGAAAGGTGAGATTTAGGCTGTCATCAATTTCTCCTAGGCCGCTTGAACATCCGACAGGCCTGCTCCTTTGATGGCATGCTCCTGAAAATCTCTTTTTGTTCTTTATCTATTTGAACTGACAGTGATCAGCGCCATAACAGGACAGGCATCTCTTGAGAAATCACCTTCCTCCCTGTCTATTGACAGATTCCTCTGTTCTGAATCAAACAGACCTTGTCCCGTCACTTGAATCAAGGCCGGGGAGTAGCCTCCAATTAGACCCTGGGAGCCTTGTAAAATCTGCAACCACTTTTAAGTGTCTGTTCAGATTAGTTGAGGTGAGAACAAGCCCGTCACCTTTTACTTATAGCTCCCTGTCTCAATTTTATCATTGCCTCTACAGGTGCGAGAAGTGCGATCGGAGCTTCACACAAGCCACGCAGCTGAGTCGGCACCAGCGGATGCCCAATGAGTGCAAGCCAATAACAGAGAGCACAGAATCAATTGAAGTGGATTAACTGATTGACTGGCTGGAATTAAACTGCAAGGAAAGTCATGATTAAATGTCATGGACACTTAAGCAAAACCAAAGATTTCCTCTGAGCAACTTTCAATCAGTCCCAGAAAACCAAAAGCAGTAATAAAATAAGTAAGATGTTTAAAGATATTGATCTTGGCATGGGGAGAGAGAAAAACCGACTAGAAAAAAAAGATTATTTATTTATGATTAGAGATACGACTCATTTCAGTGGACAAAGTCAAAAAATGGGAGACTTGCATAGATTCTTAAGCCCAGAATTTCTAAGAACCTTTTAACTGTTATTTAATACCAAAGCTAGAAAGAAATATTAATTAGTGGATTCAGCAATCCACAGTTGTGACTGAGAATGCACATTGTTTTATTGCACCTTTTTAAGCATGACTTGAGGGACATGGCTCCTTTCTCCTTTTTTTTCCAATGGTAATGTCTACATAGTAACATGAAAAGCAAAACTTTGCATTTTGAATTAAAGAGTCCCAGATTCATTGTAAAATACAAACAGAGATCTGTTCAGTATATTTTCCTTGTCCAATTAGGGCTCTCTGCATTGTTCAGTACTCTACACCTTTCAAAACTAAAACAGTCTTCCTATTTTACTGATCAGACATTCAAAGTGTAAAACTGCATCAAAGCAACATTTAATGAAAATGTATTGCTGTAGGACAGCTGCCAACCTGTCTGCCAGCAGAGCCACTATATCAGAGGCACGTATGTAAGCTGGAACAAACATTTGGCCATAAATTGTCTGACAGAATAATATTTCAGCCTGTGTTTGCCTTATGGGTGAAATGCTTTTTTTGATTACATTATCCTGCATGATTAATTCTTCTAAACACATCTATTACTTCTGAGCACCAAAATTAATGTAAAACTAATGAAAATGTGTTTAACATTTGTTAAATTATCAATTTGGTACCAGAACACCTAAAATGCAGAGTAAAGACAACACTGAGCTCCTAGTATCTAACACATTTCAACAAAAGGATCTGTCTACACTTTCATGTTGTGTGACCTCCATTACAATGGTGAAATCAACCTAAAGTGAATGAAGTTTGGTCAATGATGTGACTGGTGTGAGTCTGCTCCCAGTACTGAGGTCAATACTTGTGTGTGTGGAAAAAGGGAGCCACGCACACTGATCATTCTGGTATATCTGTAACTCGAAGAATGCATAATACATTTGACGTGAGAGAAGTTTCATGATTCTAGTCACTTCATTCAAATGACATTGGTGTTCTAGTCCTTCTCTTATAGCACAAATGCACCTTTGGAAAAAATGTCTACCTATTGAATAACATGTTCAGAATGTTTACATGTTTAAAAGTCACCTTCTGCACGGAACAAATATTGTTTATTAATTGCATCATTCCCCATTTTATTCACACACAGGTTTTCATTGATTTTATTACAACAAAAAGCCACGGAGAAAAATACATCAAAATGCTTAGCTAGCTACAGATGATAAAACACCCAAAATATTCTTCTAAATTTTGCACTTCACCTTCTCACTCACTTCTGAATACAATGAATGACTAATATCAACCATTTAAAGCCAAAAAAACCTTATAATGTCAGGATCTGACTCAGCACAAGAACCATGGTTAGTTATATTTTGAATCTTATACATAAAAATGTCTTAAAAGGTACTTCTATCCTTGAAGCACCAAAACACTGGCCAAAGGGTTGATATTCAGAACACTTTGTTATGCATGACTGTTCAACAATAGGGTATCATCGAAAAGACATAGGAATAAAAGCCAGGAGGTTTAGTTTTATTACCACAGGGCAAGCTCACTGTGTTTAGATCCTTTGGTGGCTGTCATGATATTTCTGATTTTTTTTTTAAAGTTTACTTCAAATGACCCAGGAACTGCTTATGACAATGCAATTTTACATTACAATTTGTATATTATTGAATTTTGACAACAAATCTGGGAGCAGTAGCTAAAACAAAAGCAGGACAAGGCAGGATGAATTTTAACATTCAACATAAAAAGTATTAATGTTATGTTTTTTCTGTAGCGAGCATATAGTAGTAATTATATTTTGAAAGACAAGAAAGTTCATCATTCTTTTGCAACTAGTAGCTGTCCTACCGTGGTACAGCCTTATTACACTATAGCCACTATAAAATTATCAAAGCTAAACCTTTATATTTCTGTCTTTTTTCAAACAATTTATTGAGTGCATTTTTTGTTGCCAGGGATAGCAAACAATTATGCATAATGCTGTGCTTTACTTGTTAGGAAGTCTTTTTTTTAAATAAGTTGATCTATGAGAGGAATTAATAACTACTGGCTAGCCATTCAGAATTTTAGATGCTCCTCAATGACCCATTAACATACACTGTTGGGTACAAATTCTAACTACATCGTACATTTACAATGTCCCACTCACAGACCACATCTTGAATGACTTAAAAGCTAGCAATAGAGAAGCTTGGCATGATAGTTGTCATATGTAAAACTATCATAAAGCTAACACAAAAATAAATTAGTCATGTGTAAAAAATGCAATGATTAGCATACCCCAAAAGACTCATTGAGCAGAATTATTTTTTGCTTCTATATAATATTTGACCAAAAACCATACCCTTCTCCTTCAGAATTAGGTTTTGGATATTAATCATCAGTTGTGGTAGCAACAATGGAAGAAATATCAAATGATCAAACTAGAAATAATTAAAAACCGTGGTATCAACTTCATATTGTATATAGATAAATGGTGCAAAATATATATTGTATCACTAATTAGCTACCCTAGAGAATACAAAAAGATTTATTATGGATTAACTTTTGCTTAATGGTTTTAAATTAATTTTCATTCAATTATTAATTATACTTAATAAATTTTATTACTACGAATTATTTTCTGAACATTTTCTATTGAAATATGAGCAGGACTCTTTTTCATAATATTAAGCAACCTTTTAACCAGAACAAATTCTAGCTCATTGCTTTCAATGTGGTTCCTTTAAAAAGTAACATCATTGAAAAAAAATCAACACACTGATCTAAACAGAGCTAGAAATATTGAGGTCTAGTGTGTTTTATTATGACTTGCATTACACATATATGTTTTAGTATGTGAGTCTACAGAAAGGATAGATGAATAAAAAGAAAGTTGAATTTAATATATACACATAGATTACACATGACCATTTCAAAAATGAATACTTATTTTAATCTTTTGATACAACTTATCTTCAAGCAAAACAAAAGCATTCACTGATTTCAAGATGTCCATGTTAATTTTGGATGCATCGTGTGGACTCAGCGACAACAACTTTATAAACGAACCAAGAAAGGTTTTATTATTCGTGTAATAATTAATGGTTTTCACTCTTCGGTGCGAGCAGTCCAATGGCTCTGATTTTTGTGGTAAACATGAGGAGGACCTGCAGAGTGGAAGATGTCTTTAATGGCAGTGAGAAAGATAACTCTCTGGAGGTAAGAGAGTGTCTGTGATTTATTATCAATAAACACTTGTTTAAAAACAATTTGTCTCCTTTTATCTTCTCTTGTTCTTTATTTTGTATAATATTAACTATTTTATTTTAGTAATAAATTTTAATTAGCATAGAACCTCATGTATCTGTCTTTATACTGTAAACCATCACCAAATCATATTACGTTAAAACTTCATAACATTTTAATTGCAGAGCATTCTCAGTTCATGTGATTAAAAGATTTACAGACAGAATGTCATTCATTTACTTTTTGTGTTTCAGTATTATTATAAATTAGCAAATATTTTAAAAATTATGTGAGAAAAATAGTTATAATTG